>NW_028135999.1:0-430860 GCF_964662115.1 Mustela nivalis | reverse complement strand
GGAGATGGTAGTGTGCATGGAGTGCCATCCTAGGCTAAGCGCGCTACTGCACGGTTGTGACTGTGTCTGCTTAGTTCGGCCTGGCAGGGTGAACCCAGGACGCGAACATGGAGCCAGGGAAAGCAAGGCCCAAGAGGCACCAGCTCTCCCGCAGCTCTTCTTCCCTGACGCGACAGAAGCCTTGCTGAGGAAGCAGTGGCGAAGTGCTGTTTGCTCCAAACCAAAGCCTCTGCGAAAGGACAGCATTCCCGAGAAATGTTTTGGGGGCTGCTGCTGCGTGCCTGAGCCCCGTCTCGCGGTGGGAGAAACCGGCATACAGCGAAAGCCCCTTTGCCTTGGCATCTCCCCTTGGAAAGCACAGCATTCGTTGGGAAATCAGAGTTGGGTTTGGGGATGCTGCTGCTGCTTGCCTAAGCGAGTCTCCGCAGCATGTTGGAAGATACCCGCATGGAGCGAAATCCTCTTTGCCCTAGCATCCTTTCTGCTGAGACAGAAGCATGGTTGCTCACGTCTGTCACCGCGCTCCCCAGGAGCAATTTTGGGGAAGGCAAAGCACGCCGCCCCCGGGGAAGAGAATATCCCTTGGCCTTGGGGTCTGGAAAAGCTCGGGAAGCAGAATAGCCTGCCGAGGCACGAACAGCAGGCCATGAGAAGACAAGTGTCCTCTCCTCCCTGTGCGGAGAGATTGAAGCCTGGCTGCTAAGGAGACATGAGGGGAAGACAAGGGCATGGGTGCGTGCTCCACTCTGAGGAAGGAGTCTGGGCAGAAGGCAGGCCTGTCCTGTGCCTCTTGTCCCAAGGGGAAAGCATCTCTTTAGCCACCTGTCCCAAGGGCAGACTTGGGCTTGCCACCAGGTGCCATACTCGGAACTCGCAGAAACAACCCCATGGAGAAACGTGCAGTCAGATGCCGTCTTCCACCAAGATATGGCAGATTGTGGGTGGCCGGGGTGTGCCGGGGAAAGAGTGGAGACAGTCCCCACCGTTCCCCATCCCAGTGCTCGGGGCCTGTGCAGGGATCCTGTCGCCTCCTCTCTCCTGTGGTGAAGGCACTGGCCTTGACCCCGAGTCTGCCCGAGCGCCGGAGCAAAAGGCAAAGCCTTACATACGCCAGGAGATCGTAATAGGCATAGAGTGTCATGCTAGGCCACGCACTGTGTCTGCTTAGTTTGGCTTAGCAAGGTGAACCCCGGGCGCGAACTTGGAGCCCGGGAAAACAAGGACCAAGAGGCACCAGCTCTCCCGCGGCTCTTCTTTCCTGCCGCGACAGAGCGAAAGACCAAAGCCTTGCTGAGGAAGCAGCAGCGAAGTGCAGTTTGTGCCAAGCAGAAAACCTCTGCAAAAGCATAGCAGTCGCTGGGAAATCAGAGTCGGTTCTGTGGGCTAGTTTTGTTGCCCGCATAGAGTGAAAGCTTCTTTGCCGGGGCATCCTCTCTGGGAAAGCACAGCATTCTCTGGGAAATCAGAGTCGGGTCTTGGGATGCTGCCTGCTGCTTGCCGAAGCTAGTCTCCACTGCACGGTGGAATAAACCCGCATGGAGCGAAATCCTCTTTGCCTGGACATCCGCTCTGCCTGAGAGAGAAGCGCGGTGGTGCCTGTGGAAAGAGCCTTAAGGAAAGGGACACATCTGTCACTGCAGAGCGAAGTAAGCCGGGCTGCTAAGGAGACACGAGGGGGAGATTAGGGCAGGGGAAAGGGCTGGGGAAGGAGTCTGGGCAGAAAGCATGCCTGTCCTGAGACTTTGGGCCCAAGGAGACAGCAGCTCCTTGGCCACCTGACCGTGGTGGAGCCATGGGCTTGCCACCAGGCGCCTACCCTAAACTCGAGAAACAACTCCCAGAAAGACCTGGCCATCAGATGCCGTCTTCCTCCGGGATGTAGAAGCTTGGAGGAGGCCCGGGTTTTAAGGGGAAGGAGTGGTGACAGTCCCCCAAAGCTCCCTATTCAGTGCACGGGCGGTGTGCAGGGATCCTGTCACCTCTCCTTTCCTGTGGGGAAAGCACAGGCCTAGTCCGCGAGTCGGCCTGAGCGCCAGAGTAAAAGGCCAAGCGATGCCTACACCGGGAGATGGTAGTGTGCATGGAGTGCCATCCTAGGCTAAGCGCGCTACTGCACGGTTGTGACTGTGTCTGCTTAGTTCGGCCTGGCAGGGTGAACCCAGGACGCGAACATGGAGCCAGGGAAAGCAAGGCCCAAGAGGCACCAGCTCTCCCGCAGCTCTTCTTCCCTGACGCGACAGAAGCCTTGCTGAGGAAGCAGTGGCGAAGTGCTGTTTGCTCCAAACCAAAGCCTCTGCGAAAGGACAGCATTCCCCGAGAAATGTTTTGGGGGCTGCTGCTGCGTGCCTGAGCCCAGTCTCGCGGTGGGAGAAACCCGCATACAGCGAAAGCCCCTTTGCCTTGGCATCGCCCCTTGGAAAGCACAGCATTCGTTGGGAAATCAGAGTTGGGTTTGGGGATGCTGCTGCTGCTTGCCTAAGCGAGTCTCCGCAGCATGTTGGAAGATACCCGCATGGAGCGAAATCCTCTTTGCCCTAGCATCCTTTCTGCCTGAGAGAGAAGCATGGTTGCTCACGTCTGTCACCACGCTCCCCAGGAGCAAGTGTGGGGAAGGCACAGCACGCCGCCCCCGGGGAAGAGAAGGATCCCTTGGCCTTGGGGTCGGGAAACGCTCGGGACAGGATAGCCTTCCGCGGCACGAAATGCAGGCCGGTGGCCAGACATGTGTCACCCGCTCCCTGTGCGGAGAGATGGGAGCCTGGCTGCTAAGGAGACATGAGGGGATGACTAGGCAGGGTCGCGTGCTTCACTCTGAGGAAGGAGTCTGGGCAGAAGGCAGGCCTGTCCTGTGCCTCTTGTCCCAAGGGCAAAGCATCTCTTTGGCCACCTGTCCCAAGGGCAGACTTGGGCTTGCCACCAGGTGCCATACCTGGAAATTGCAGAAACAACCCCATGGAGAAACGATCAGTCAGATGCCATCTTCCACCAAGATGTGGCAGCATTGTAGGAGACAGTGGGTGCGGCGGGGAAGGAGTGGAGACAGTCCCCCACAGTTCCCCATCCCAGTGCCCGGGCCGTGTGCAGGGATCCTGTTGCCTCTTCTCTCCTGTGGTGAAGGCACTGGCCTTGACCCCGAGTCTGCCCGAGCGCCGGAGCAAAAGGCAAAGCCTTACCTAGGCCAGGAGATGGAATTAGGCATAGAGTGCCATGCTAGGCCACGCACGCTGCTGCAGGGTTGTGACTGTGTCTGCCTAGTTCGGCTTAGCAAAGTGAAACCCAGGCGCGAACTTGGAGCCCGCGAAAGCAAGGCCCAAGAGGCACCAGCTCTCCCGCGGCTCTTCATCCCTGCTGCGAAAGAGCGAACGACCAAAGCCTTGCTGAGGAAGCAGCAGCGAAGTGCGGTTCGCTCCAACCAAAGCCTCTGCGAAAGCACAGCATTCGCTGAGAAATGTTGTCAGGCCTGCTGCTGCTTCCCTGAGCCCAGTCTCGCGGTGGGAGAAACCCGCATACAGCGAAAGCCTCTTTGCCTGGACCTCTCCCTTAGGAAAGCACAGCATTCATTGGGAAATCAGAGTTGGGTTTGGGGATGCTGCTGCTGCTTGCCTGAGCGAGTCTCGGCAACATGGTGGAAGATACCCGCATGGAGCGAAATCCTCTTTGCCCTAGCATCCCCTCTGCCTGAGAGAGAAGCATGGTTGCACACCTCTGTCACCGCGCTCCCCAGGAGCAATTTTGGGGAAGGCACAGCACGCCGCCCCCGGGGAAGAGAAGGATCCCTTGGCCGAGGGGTCTGGAAACGCTCGGGAGTCAGAATAGCCTGCCGAGGCACGAATAGCAGGCCATGAGAAGACAAGTGTCCTCTGCTCCCTGTGCGGAGAGATTGAAGCCTGGCTGCTAAGGAGACATGAGGGGACGACAAGGGCATGGTTGCGTGCTCCACTCTGAGGAAGGAGTCTAGGCAGAAGGCAGGCTTGTCCTGTGCCTCTGGTCCCAAGGGGAAAGCATTTTTTTGGCCACCTGTCCCAAGGGCAGACTTGGGCTTGCCACCAGTTGCCATACCCGGAACTCGCAGAAACAACCCCATGGAGAAACGTGCAGTCAGATGCCGTCTTCCATCAAGATATGGCAGCATTGTGGGTGGCAGGGGGTGTGCCGGGGAAAGAGTGGAGACAGTCCCCACTGTTCCCCATCCCAGTGCTCGGGCCCGGTGCAGGAATCCTGTCGCCTCCTCTCTCCTATGGTGAAGGCACTGGCCTAGACCCGAGTCTGCCCGAGCGCCGGAGCAAAAGGCAAAGCCTTACCTACGCCAGGAGATGGTAATAGGCATAGAGTGCCATGCTAGGCCACGCACGCTGCTGCAGGGTTGTGACTGTGTCTGCTTAGTTCGGCTTAGCAAGGTGAACCCCGGGCGCGAACATGGAGCCCGGGAAAGCAAGGACCAAGAGGCACCAGCTCTCCCGCGGCTCTTCTTTCCTGCCGCGACAGAGCAAATGACCACAGCCTTGCTGAGGAAGCAGCAGCGAAGTGCGGTTCGCGCCAAGCTGAAAACCTCTGCGAAAGCATAGCAGTCGCTGGGAAATCAGAGTCGGTTCTGTGGGCTGCTTTTGTTGCTTGCCTTAGCCTAGTATTCGCAGCACTTTTGGAGAAACCCGCATAGAGCGAAAGCGTCTTTGCCCGGGCATCCCCTCTGGGAAAGCACAGCATTCTTTGGGAAATCAGAGTCGGGTCTGTGGGATGCTGCCTGCTGCTTGCCGGAGCTAGTCTCCACAGCACGGTGTAATAAACCCGCATGGAGCGAAATCCTCTTTGCCTGGGCATCCCCTCTGCATGGGAGAGATGCATGGTTGCACACGTCTGTCACTGCGCTCCCCAGGAGCAAGTGTGGGGAAGGCACAGCACACTGTCCCTGGGGAAGAGAAGGAGCCATTGGCCTTGGGGTCTGGAAAATTGAACAGCCACATGCAGAAAATGAAATTGGACCATCCTAACACCATACATTATAATCGACTGGAAATGGATGAAGAAGCATAATGTGAGAAAGGAATCCATCATAGTCCTTGAGGAGAGAACAGGTAGCAACTTCTTTGACCTCAGCAGCAGCAACTTCTTCCTAGGAACATCGCGAAAGGCAAGGGAAGCAAGGGCAAGAATGAACTATTGGGATTTCATCAGATCCAAAAGCTTTTGCACTGCAAAGGAAACAGTTAACAAAGCCAAAAGATCACTGTCAGAAGTTATCTGGGAGAAGATATTTGCAAATGACATACCAGATAAAGGGCCAGTATCCAAAATCTATAAAGAGCTTATCAAACTCAACACCCTAAAAACAAATAATCCAATGAAGAAATGGGCAGAGGACATGAACAGACATTTCTGCAAAGAATACATCCAAATGGCCAACAGACACATGAAAAAATGCTCCACATCACTCGGCATCAGGGAAATACAAATCAAAACCAGAATGAGATACCACCTCACACCGTTCAGAATGGCTAAAATGAACAAGTCCGTCAATGACAGATGCTGGCGAGGATGTGGAGAAAGGGCAACCCTCCTACACTGTATGTGGGAATGCAAGCTGGTGCAACCACTCTGGAAAACAGCGTGGACGTGCCTCAAAAAGCTGAAAATAGAACTACCCTATGACCCAGTGCTTGTAGTACTGGGTATATACCCTACAGATACAAACGTGGCATTCTGAAGGGGCACATGCACCCAAATGTTTATAGCAGCAATGTCCACAATAGTTAAACTATGGAAAGAAACTAAATGTCCTTCAACAGATGAATCAATAAATAAGATGTGGTATATATGTTCAATGGAATACTATGCAGCCATCAAAAGAAATGAAATCCTGCTATTTGTGATGACGTGGATGGAACTAGAGGGTATTATGCTTGGAGAAATATTTCAAAGATTTTATATATTTATTTAATTTATGTATTATGATATCCCTTACATACAGAATCTGAGGAAAAGGAAAACTAATGGAAACTTAGAGTTGAGTTGACAAGGGGTGAACCTGGTCATGATCCCAGGGTCCTGGGATCGAGCCCCGCATCAGGCTCTCTGCTCAGCAGGAAGCCTGCTTCCTCTTCTCTCTCTGCCTGCCTCTCTGCCTGCTTGTCATCTCTCTCTGTCAAATAAATAAATTAAAAATCTTAAAAAAATCCAATATTATTGTTTTACAGAAGTAAGTAAAGAATCCTAAAGTTTATATGAGACCATGAAAGACAACAAATAATCAAAGCAGTTCTGAGAAAGAATGAAGAAGGGAGATTACACTTCTTGATTTGAAACTATACTACAAAGCCCTCATGCTCAAAACAATAAAGTATACTGGCATAAAAACAGACCAATAAACAAGTAGAACAGAATTGAGAGTCCAGAAATAAATCCTTTCATACAGTCACCTAATATTTGACAGGGGCCAACATATGTAATGGGGAAAGATAGCCTGTTCAATAAATGATATTTAAAACTGAATAGTCACATAAACAGTATGAAAAGGGAACCTTATATCACTCATAAGTCTGAACTTGAAATAGATTAAAGACTTAAAGGTGATGCATGAAACTAAATTTCCTAAAGGAAAACATAGGAAAAATTCTCCTTGACATTGGTCTTGCCAATAGTTTTTTGGATACCAGACCAAAAACACAAGCAAAAAAAGCAAAAATAAATAAATGGTATTACATCAAACTAACGTTTCTGCATTGCCAAAAAAAGGGAGAGAGAATGAAAACACAATCCACAGAATGTAAGAAAATACTTACGAATCTTATATCTGAAAAGAGGTTAATAACCAACAGATACAAATAGAAAAAAAATATATGATTAAAAAAATAGCAAAAGGATCTCAATAGACTTTTTTTTCAAAAAAGTTATATAAATGACCAACAGGAGCATTAAAAAGTGCTCAACGTAAAAATCTCAGGGCAAAGTCCTTATGTTGTTGTTGTTGTTGTTTACCTCTGAAAAACGCAGCAAGATATTAGAATATATACTACCAAAAAATTGAAACTAACCAATTTTGGTAAATATTGGAGAAAACGGGGAACTTATGCACTGTAATAGAGATATAAATTTGTATGGAAAACAGTATGGAGATTATTCATATTATTAAAAGTAAAATTACCATATGATTTAGTAATCCCACTTCTAGGTATCTATCTAAAGAAAACAAAGTTCACTGTTCAAAGACATATCTGCACTCTTATGTTTATTATAAAATTATTAACTCTAAGCAAGAGATGGAAATAACTTCAGTATCCATTAATGGATGAATGAGTAAAATAAGTATGGTAAATATATACTACGGAATACTACTTAACCATGAAAAATTAAGAAATACTGCCAAGTGAAATATTTCAAAGATTTTATATATTTTTTTAATTTATGTATTATGATATCCCTTACATACAGAATCTGAGGAAAAGGAAAACTAATGGAAACTTAGAGTTGAGTTGACAAGGGGTGAACCTGGGGTGGAGTAAGGTGGTCCAAGGGTGCAAACTTGCAACTATAATATGAAAAAGTTCTGGGGATCTAATGTACAGCATGATGATCATAGTTAATAAGATATACATACTTTTTATTTATTGTGCTTCCCTTTAATAAACTTTGCATATATCACATTCTTACAAGTTGAAAGTTTATAGTAATCTTGTATAAAAGAGGTCTGCTGCCACCATTTTTCTAACAACATTTGTTCATTTTGTGTCTCTTTGTCACATGTTGGTAATTCTTGCAATATATCAAGTTTTTTCATTATTATTGTATTTGTTATGGTGATCTGTGATCAGTAATTATGACCCACTGAAAACTCAGAACTAGTGTACTTAAGGTATATACATTGATTTTCTTTAAAAACCTAATGCTTTTGAACAGTGCAGTATAGTTTTTATTTTTTATATGCACTGGGAAACATAATTTTTTATATGCACTGGGAAACCAAAAAATATAATAATTTGACTTAGTTTATTGAGATAATCACTTTATTGAGGCAGTCTGGAACAAAACCCACAAGACCTCTGAAGTTTATCTCTACTATACTATATACATAAAAGTTGCTAAGAGAGTAGATCTTAAAATTCCTTACGATACATGCATAAAAAACAGTGGCAACTATACGAGATAGTAGATGTATTAACATTTTTGTGTAGATTATATTGCAATAAAGATGTATACCAATTTATCAAATTGTACAAAATTTACACAATGTTAAAAGTTTGCAATGTTATAAGAAATCATTTCTTAAATTTACAAATATGTCGATTTTTTTCAATAAAGCTGGAAAAAACTTTTTGTAGAATTAATCTATTTTTCAAAAAAGGAAGTAAGGCAGTAGAAACTGCAACTAACTCTGAAATAATAGAATATAAAATCCATTTTTGTTATATACACTGTGACAAAAACTATTACTTAGTTTACAATGGAGGAGTACTTATGAAGCATGAAGGATGGTCTATAAAAAAGGCTGAAAGAGCTCAGTTTTAAGGTTTAAATTTAAAATCTTCTTTTGAAATACTAAACTGACCACCCAGTGTTCCAAACATCAATGTCTTAACTGCATGAATTTATTTCATACAACTCTATAATCTAGTTTCATAAGAAAGCAGCATGCAAAGTTTGAATAAGACAGACTTGCTTAAGTTTCTTTATGTTCAACAGTAAAGGATACCTCCTTAAAAACAAATAGAAGAAAAATCAGCATATTTATTATGATAATTATTATTCATAAGGAGATTCATATTGAATTAGGGAATATATATCCTCAGAGGGGGTAAAGTAAAATGAAATTTATGTTGGTAAATGTGTCTAATAATAGTCAATACAATGCCTCAATATAAATGAATATTACCATTTTGAACAATTTAATTACTATTACTAGAATTATTATAAGTATAAAAATAGCTATCATTTTAGCATGGAATATGAGACTCTCATGCTCCATGCTTCATCACATCCACACAACAACGCTGCATAATAAGTATTATCATCACCATTTCATGGGTGAAAAAACTGAGGCTAACACATTTAGATAACTGGTTTATGATTACATGGGTAGCAAAAATGCATCACACTAATTTAGGCTTTATGATTTCAGAATTGTACTCTTTCCACTGCACATTCTATTACTCTGTAAATACTTGGCCTGTTTTCATTTGGTTCTTTAATTTTATTCATGTGGTGATGGCTTAAAGCTTCCTTTAAAGGAAGCTTAAAAATTTCATTTAACCAAAAGCTCCCAAGAATTAAAAATGCCACGGATCTAATGTAGACATGGATATCATTAGTTAATGGGTAACTATATATTTTCCACCCTAGTGAGATAACAATCAGAGTATTTTTCTAAGTTTTAGTCTCTCAGTGTTAAAAAGCACTTTGTTAAAATAGAAATATTTAGACAAAGGTGATCAAAAGTCTGAATCAGGTCACCTTAAGGTAAATATTAGGAACCTGAGGAAACAAATGGAGATTTGAACACTGAGCTATGATATAATGAATGGTTTCAAGTATTTAGTAGAGTATAGAAAAGCCCTTTAAAGCCTGGTCTTAGCCTAGCATTGCAGCTTCTGGGATATCTGTCTATCTATCATCTATCTATCTAGATATAAATTTGAAAACTTTTTTAACTTAAAGATTTTGAGAAATAGAACATAATCAGCACCATAGAAGATCTGTTTCTGATAACAACCTAGCCCCTCCTCCCAGTTTGTTAATATTCTCTCTTATTTAATGTAACATTGTGCAAATAGACCACTACTGATCTGCCGTTATGAATGAAATAGCTATAATCATCTGTTTGCATATCCTGGTGAAAATATTCATTTAGTTCCATGTTGTATTTCTAGGAATGGACCAAATTTTTATTTTTATTTTTAAGTTTTCTAAATATTGTCCAACTTACCTCAAATGTTTTTATTATGGGCACTTTCATTCTTTCACATTCTTGCAAGGCAATTTTACTGTTGCCCAATATGGTAAGTGTGTAATAGTATGTCATTTTAGGTTTTAATTTATTTTTAATTTATTTTAATTTAATTCCAGATTCATAATAAAGATAAACAGTTTTTATATATGAGTGGCCATTTGGATTACCCTTTCTGTAAAGTACATGCTCAAATCTTTTGATATCTTAACACTGTGTCATACTGACTTCTTTAATAGTAGATTTTCTGAATGAACTTTTAGCTGTGTAGGTCTTCTCTATTTTATTTTGAACTTGTTTTCATTTCAAAATCTTTATATTTATTTTCATAATCTGCTTTTATTTTGCTTTGTCTATTATCTATCTATCTATCTATTTATTTGCAAGCAAGAGAGAGTGAGCAAGTGAGAGTGCAGGGAGGGATAGAAAAAGAAGGGAAAAGAATCTTAAGCAGGCTCCAGGCTCAGCACAGAGCCCAACTCTGGGCTCTATTTCACAACCATGACATCATGACCTGAGCCAAATTGAAAGAGATAAAATAAAATTAAGGTGTTAAAAAAAAAGGAAAAAGAATTGGAGGTTTAATTAAGTGAGCCACCCAGGCACCCCTGTGGTATCTTAAATTAGCTGTCATATCTTTAAAGTTCTAGAGTATCCATTTGGTTCATTTATAAAACCTTTCTCAATATCATTTTTAGTGTCAGCTTTTTGTTCAATTTGCTTCCCCTCTCATTTCTTTGAGCAGAGTAATCAAGCCATTTTACAATCTTTATTGATCATTTTAACATCATACTTAATCCCATTTTGTCTATCCAATCTTGTTAATGGTTTTTCTTTGTGTGCTTTGTTACATTTTGCTATGTTCAAGACATTATATTTGAAACTCTTATTGAGTAGGGATAATTAAGAGCTATAATAATGGTATGGTCCTCCTTGGTAGGATTTTCTCTTATATCTGAGACTCTACAAGACAATCATACTCCAAATTCAGTGATTGGCTTTCTCAGTTTACACAGAAGGCAAGGTAGGCTATAGTCTTATTTCTGCTTCTCCTTGTGCTTTGGGGATCTCAAGTTAAATTTGGGTTGTACCAAAGTCCTCAAATTTGATTGCTGCTGGATTTGTTTCTCTAGTATCAAGAGTCTATGAACAACACAGCTCAGTGTGTTTTAGCAGTTTCAAATGCTCTCATAGCTAAAATGGCTTCAGGGCATATATCTCTAGGCTCTCATTGTATTTCGTATTTTGGCCCAGTAATCCCTCACTTATTTTTATAATCATTCTGATATTTTTAACTTTAAAAGCTATTTTGTCTGGATTTTTAGTTGTCTTAAGTAGGAGTTTTTAGATCACCATTACTAGAAGCAACAACAAATATACATGAAAATATCTGCAGTAGTTTATCACATCTTTATGGCTTTGAACTTCCATAAGCTGAGGCATCCTTCTCTAATCACTTAGGCAAACTCCAATTTACCCTTTAATACAACCCAAGAATTGCTTCATTTAAGAACATGTTCAGGGATGACTCTTCCCCACTGTTCTTACCAACATTCCCACACACTCTTTGCTACCCACACCTTGCTTATGAACTTTCGTTAGGTATATCAGCGTGACCAGAATTTTGCTCTATTGTATTTTTGTCCTTTAGAGCTTTAATTAAATATGAATTCCATAGAAAGTCTGTCCCTTTTCTTTCAAACCTGGGTTAGTTATTTCTTCTCATTCTTTGTCAGAAGTTACTTTATTAGAGAAACTTATAGCTCTATTGTGACTTTGGAGCCTTTACAGTTTTTTGACTGGAAAAATCACCCATCCCTGAGATTTTTACGCAGCTTCCTAGCTGATATTATTCAGAAATCTGTTCAAAACAGACTTTTTCAGGGAGGCCCTTTCGGACCACTCAGTTAAAAAACCTCTTCTCAATCACTGCTCTTTTAAAAATGTGCTTATTTAGTTCAAATATGCATCTCTATTAAAGAAAAAGCAGTACGATTTTTTTTTTAAAGTTGGCTTACCTATTATCTATCTCTCCCATTAAAATGATTCCTCTGGCCTGGGGTTTTGTTGTGCTCATTTTAGGCCAGGCACTCAATAAATTGTCACTGAATGATTGAATTGTTTGACTCCCTTGCTAGATTCTCAACTTCATGAGGCCAAGGATTGTTCTATTCAGTCCTTCTTTATCCTCAATGTCTGTTATATTGCAGTCACTTACGTGACTAATGGGAAAAATCACAGAAAGAAAGAGTTAAAACTACAGAAAAACCCTGTAGGTTCAATAACACAAAGCTTTCTAAAATTATTTAGCCCAGGAATTGAATACTGGCTGCACTTTTGATTTTTTTTAAATGGTATTGAATTTAATTTAAATGGAAATACTGGAATGGTAGAATAATAAAAAATTATAAAAGCAACTTGCTCCTTAAAGTAAGAATTATATAGGGCATCTCTTCTAGAAGCAAAATTTTCAAATGTCAAACATCTGAAAGCATAGAAGGAGAAGTAAGAGTGTGAATTGTACTTCAATGCTCTTTTCTTTATATTCAGCAAACAGCTTCATTCACACACCTTTCCAATTTTTTCAACTCTTTTGACAAAGCCTTCAGAGGAGTTACTGCTGATGACAACCATCACAGCCTAACAGGAGAAATTTTATAAAGAAAAATAATAGCATGTTTTTCCCAAATTGTTAAGGATATGGTGAAGCTCTGTCGGATTCAAAGGAGGAATGTGCAATTCCATGCTATATATAATAATAACTTGTTTTAATAGTGGCTTTGCAATTTTTCAGATATATCCATTTACTGAAACCACTATCAAATAAACAAAAACAAACAAATGAACAGGGGTTCGAGACAGAAATTATCTAATCTAAAAATAGCACATGTTCACAGAATACACAACACATATCCCAAGTACTACTATAGGTTTCAAGTAATAGTCAAAACAATAGTAAAAATGATTCAGACCACACCAGTCAAATCATAAATGGGACCTTAACTGTAAATCCTTATCTTTAGATCAAAGCGGGTAATTGGGGGCTGAAGATACATTATAGAACTAATATGTTATAGAACTCCTCTGAAATGAGTCATTTATTCCATCACTTTTCCTGCACAGCTGCTGACCCATGTTTTGGTTCCTGGAAATAGCTGCTACCCTGTCATACTTCTTAAAAGCACATATATTGATAACTCTACTCATTCCTCCATTCTCTGTGACTGTCACTGTGTTAAAATGTGGAGTCAGCTGACTCACTTGTGATGGTAATAAAGTAGATGAGTTTGCAAAGTATTTTGTTATTTCTAAAAATGCAAAAACCAAATTACATTGAAATCATAAGGGGTGTTTCAGGGAGAGCTGTAGGATGTGGTTTCTTGTGTAATCCACAGAGATTAGCACCAACACATATTTAAACTCTCCTCTAGGAGCAACCTTAGTGGTAAAGCAAGAAGATAAACAGATGTAAACACACCCTGGCACAAAATTATCACTTATGTTTGGCTTCCTAGTCTCCTCGTGTTACTTATTTATCTTAACTTCTCTCTGAAATCAGGGAACACAGAATCTCAATCAGTTGACATTTTTCTACTGAATTACCCAATAGTCTGATCATACCCCAAGACTTTTTTAAATTATTTCACTCATAATCCCAAATCTGCTTTGCTTCCTCATCTTAGTACACTGTAATTTGATTTCAAAATGAGGACAGTTGTCAGTAATGCCACATTCGTTCATCTATTTTACAATTCCATGTGCTTATAACTATGAAGATATGTTAATAACATCCATTCCAATAAGCCACCCTAAATTTATTATCATGAAACAAGACCTCAAGAAAGAGAATTCAAAATCATCCATGTATTTGCAACTTATTGCAATAAAGCCTTTATCAATAGACTTCCCTGTGCACATGGTGGTCAAATTGCTGGTGAAAACCAGCCAGATCTATTACAAGCTTTCTCATGGCTTCTAGGTAACCCAAGTGAGCCTTTATTGATACTGGGAAGGGATAAAGCAGGGAAGGGATAAACAGTGCTGTAAGAATTGGCTAGACAAAAGTAATGACTCTCATTACAAAGTGAGTATTTTAAAGCAAAAGAGCCTGTTGGGAATATTGTTTTATAAAATAGTGGTTTTTTTATTAACTTTTTAAAATTCAATTAGGTAACATATAGTGTACCATTAGTTTCAAATGTAGATTTCAGTTATTCATCCATAGCATATAATAGCTAATGCTCAGTACTTACTGTGATAGCTTCTTGAAAGCAGAATTTTAACCCACTGAGCCACCCAGGCGCCCTTGAAAGCAGAATTTTAGATCACATTTTCTGATTACTTCCATGTCGTACAACACTTTCCTGCTAGCAACCTTCAAAACATACTGTTTGTTAGAGGAATTTCTTTAATAATAAATAAATAGAAATTTATTTAAATTTATAAATATATAAAATAAATAGGAATTTATTTAAATTTATTTAAATATTGCACACTGTTTCATTGTTCATAAATAAGGTGATGATATTATAGCCATTAGTTGGTAGCACTGATATATCACTTTCTTTTTACTTCTCAGTGCATTCTCTTTACACAAAATAGATATATATTTTAAAAGAATCTGAATCTGTGGCAAACTTGTAAAAAACCCTATACAGTAAAGTTTATCATTTTAAGTAATCTCAATTATCTTCCTCAATTGTGATAGTATATCCTTCTATCTAGGCCAGATATTGTATGAGGGATTTGAAAAGACATACTTTTCTAAATTTCACTTTTCTCATCTGCAAAATGCTTATCATATCCTACAATAAAATACACTTACAATTTTTTGATGAAAATTTATTTATTTATTTTAAGATTTTATTTCTTTATCAGAGAGAGTGGGCGAGAGAGCAAGCACAGGCAGACAGAATGGCAGGCAGAGGCAGAGGGAGAAGCAGGCTCCCGGCCGAGCAAGGAGCCCGATGCGGGACTCGATCCCAGGACGCTGGGATCATGACCTGAGCCAAAGGCAGCTGCTTAACCAACTGAGCCACCCAGGCGTCCCTTTTGATGAAAATTTAATCTGTATAAACAATATATTTGCTGTAATGCGTGGTTCATGGAAAACATCTTATTTAATTATAAGCAACAACAGTATTAGAAATTAAGTAAATGTGTCTATAATATTTAAAGTTTTAACACATAATTCCACTGCTTTGCCTTATTTTCTCAAATCCCTTTACCACTTTCACTGACAGAGTCAAATGTACTTTTTCTACTAGTAGCCAGCTCTTTGTCTTTTGTCAGAAAGATGCCCTTGTGAATTATTTATAATAGAGATATTAGCAATAATAATAATAATAATAAATAGCAATGAAAATGTTAAAAAAAAGTTTTCTTAACTAATTAGGGTTCTTAGACATCAATTAGAGGAACCACCTCGGGCAAGCAAATTAATCTGCAAGACATTCCCAGAATTAACAAGTCAGTCAGATACAGGGTTGTCCGTAGACTGAAAGGTGAAGCAAAAGGACTAGGTTTGGAAAATAGGTAAGGACAGTGAAAAAAGTGATCAAATTTTGGGGCAAAATAAATTCTTAGGTGTCCTTTCAATGGAGTCCTGTTCATTATGTAGCAGAAACTCTAGAGATTATCTCAATCCATTGGAGTCACCCCGTTTATTAGCTTGCTATTGACAAAGTTATTTACAAACTGTAGAGCAAGAGGTTATAATGGAGAAAACTGATGGTAATGCACAGGATTCTTGTTAACAATAATGCAAGTTAGTGATTTTTCATTAGAAAACATAAATTCTATAACCCAAATTATGGGCCCAGAGCACTTCTGCTGCACAACTCTGCTTATATCCCAAATAACCATGTGAACTAGTTTTAATATCTGCTTCTCTTATTAATTTTTGAATAAAAATTCTTGACACAAGTATTTTATAATTGTGTGATAACCATGCATTTAATTTCTTGGAGAACGAAACAAACTTTAGCATAACTAGGTTCGTTCACAGAACCAGCCTTGATAACACACTTCTATATGTTAGAAATGATGTAATAAATGTAGAATATTGGGCACTTGTTTGGTATTCTTTGCCATGTTTTGCACTATCTAAAAAGAGATCAGTGAACTTGGACTGGAGTTAGTAGACATGGAAGAAAATAAAATATTACAGAGAAGAATACTCTGTGGTCCACAACCTAAACGGGCTGGGATTCCCATCATTTGGATCCCTGTAGCTTTACAAAAGTCAATTAAATTTTTGTATCTCCGATTAAAGTTGATTCCCCAGTACTTTTTCAAACATATCTTGTAAAGTATTGTTTCCCAGAAAAAAAGGGATTTTGCACATGTATCTGCCTTTGTCTCTGGTCATGATCTCAGTCATGATCCTGGGATCGAGCCCCATTTCGGGCTTCCTGCTCATTAGGGAGTATATTTCTCAGTCTCTCTCTGCAGCTACATCCCCCTGCCCCACTCATGCTCTCTCTCTCTCTCAAATAAATAAATACAATCTTTAATTTTTTAATTAAAAATAAGATAAATAAAATAAAATAAAAAGTCTGGTCTTACTGCCCCATTTAGCTCCTTTTGTTTTTTTGAGTTGTATTTAAAGCAGCATGAGAGAACATGAGGCTCTCAAACTTTAAAAAAAAAAGGAAAAAATTGAGTTTTGTTAGGATTTAAGATCTTGTCTGCTAGACAAAAATGTTGGCTTTGTTAACATGTGAAAATCAACAAAAGAGAATAAGATCGAATTCTAATTATTTTTGTAGAAATTAAAAATTTCCTCCAACCCAATTACATACAGACCCATTAAGTAAATTCATTCCAATGTCCCAAACCAACCTTTTCTAATAGTAATGCATCTGTGTAAACAGGGTCAACCCAAGGAATAAATAAATATTATTATTTTTTTTCCTGTCTCTTCCACAGTCACATCTGGGTATATTGGTAGCAAGCCAATTATCTATCTTATAAGACATGATATCATAAGGAAGGGTATTCTGTCCATTTGGAACAACTGAAAATCATTGTAATTTTATCTTGGTGCAGTAACTTGAGATGGCACAGTGTGGGTTATGAATATATTTTATTTTTTTTACTGGGAAGAAGAGATTATAGAGATATTGGTTATCCAAGAGAGACTGACAGGTGTTGATAGTTGCCAGGTCAATATCCATCTACTCTTTCCTTTAATATCAGAAAGCACTGAGGGATTGACAACAAGGAAACTTAAAACAACATCAAATATTTTATTGTCTCTTTTCTAGTTACATTGTAACCTTATGACAAAGTATCAGTCGTACAAGATATCATTCTCTTTTACCTCTATCTTTCTGCCAGAAATGTGGGCTTAATAGTGAGAACTCCAACAGCAATTTTTGCAACTGTGAATAAAAAGCCATGAAAACCTCTAAGATAGTTCACTTGACTTTCTTAAGACTCTGAACCAACACATTACATTTTTGCAACTGTGAATGAAAAGCCATGAAAACCTCTAAGATAGTTCACTTGACTTTCTTAAGACTCTGAACCAACACCAGAAAACACTCTCTGTAGTCTTCTTGTTAAATGAAAAATATGGTTAAACCACTTTTGACAGTCTACTACCTACAGCAAACTGTAAATCTTAATTGAAATATGTCCTCTCAGCTGTGCTTAAGCAACTGAGTCCTGAGCTTTTTAGGTTTTCAGTCTGAAAGAGTACACCTCGGGTGCTCTGAAAGGGAAGAGAAAGGACACCCTGTTCTCCATATAAATTAAAGAAGAGAAATCTGTGCATTTAAGTGGGCCATATAAAATTTATCAAGCAATTATCTCCTAACTCCTTCCTATCCAAATTACCTGATATGCTCTCCCTACTCCTTTATTCCACGTTACTGCCTTTTCCAGGATTCTGTATCACATCACAGCATGTCTTCTGTTATTTCCTTCTTGCAAGCTAGTTTTGTTTTCTCCATCTAAAAAAATCAACAATCATTGTGTATTTCAATTCCCATTTTCCTCAAATGCATTGATTCTTCTTATCTATTACTCTTTTCTCATACTCAGTGTCTTTGTCTTTATGGGGTTTGTACTTTGCTTTTCCCCATTCTTTACTGCCATTATATAATCAAATCTAATAACTTCTTAGAGAAAGTTAAAAATTCCTGCATAGCCACACGTGAACACAAAGTCACTGATTTTTAGCAAACCTATAAGATAGTCAGACATCCATTCAATTTCTTTTTAAGATTTTATTTATTTATTTGACAGAGAGGGATGAAAAGCAGGCAGAGAGGCAAGCAGAGAGAGAGGAGGAAGCAGGCTCCCTGCTGAGCAGAGAGCCTGATTTGGGGCTCGGTCCCAGGACCCTGGGATCATGACCTGAGCCGAAGGCAACGGCTTAACCCACTGAGCCACCCAGGCGTCCCTCCATTCAATTTCTTAACTGAGTCCCAAATGCATCCTGACTTCTAACCTAAACCTAAGTTCTACTTCTTACACGTTGTTATATGACCAAATTCTTTCAGTTCAGTATTTTGTAACATTTAAATATTAGTCAATTGATGCTTTGTTTGTGTATTTCTATGAAAATAATTTGAATACTGTAGATTTATTGTTATATTTATAGATTTATAATCAAAGTTTCATCAGTTGAAGTTTTTGGAATTTTCAGATATAATGATTAACCTAAAATGATACTGCCTCAAATCCCTCTGATATCAAGGCCCAACTCCTGATTATAGCCAAACCTGTGGTGGATAGTTCCATGGGAAATTGCAGTTACTTAACACTGATAGGATCTCATGTTCTCTCTCTCATTTTGGAATGTCTCCAACACAACCCAAAAGTGTAGGAGAGTTAATGTCCTCTGAGGACAGCTCTCAGTGAAGTGGAAATAAGAACCATAGGTAAAATTGTCAGTTTTCAGGTCTTCATGAGGACAACTTAAAGAAGTTTCTCAGGACCTTTCAGTAAAAGCAAGCCTTCATTTTCTATCCACAACAATTATATCAACAATGTACCTCTTTGACAAAGTTGCTTCTTCACTGTATCACTTTCCCATTCTTTTCTACCTTGGATAATCTCCCAGATAAACTAACAGTACTCAAATCCTTTGTCCTACTCTTTGCTCTCAGGATAAATGGAGCCAAAAGACTTAGATTAATATCAAGTTCTGAATGGGATCTTAGAGCTATTTCTGTCCAGATTTTCATAAACATAGGGACCTTTGAATTATCAGGCTATAAATAAGTTCTAAATGGAGGGAGCAAAAGCAAAAAGTAGAAATTTTTATGTTTGATTTTTAATCATGATTAATTGACTTTATTGATTATTAAAAATACTAACATTATAAAAGTGTGGATCTTTGTAAAACAATGTCTTAATGTAAGAAAGAAGTTGCATAGTCCTTTTGAGAATATTAAACCAAGTGTTCAGGTGCCATCTAATTTCTTGTTTAATCCAGAACTTTGGTGTGCATCATCTTGAGGAATAGGATTTTGAAGTCCAGACAGACTAAGAGAAAACTGATCCAAATGTGTGTGTTTATATTTCTGCTTTTGTTGTAAAAATCAAAGTGTGATTGCTGGTTTAAAATGGTAAAACTAATAATGTTCATGGACTCGATTATAAATTTTCTAATTGTATGGGAAGAATCCAACAAAGATAGAATTAATTGATTTGCAAATCCTCAAAGAGCTACAGGATCAGGTAGTGGTATGTTCTGATTCAACAGCATCATAATGCAGCATTTTATATGTGTGGCTAATGGATATTTTCATGAATGTTTGCTAGCTAGTCAGCCAATACAGAGAAATATTAGGTAGGGTAATTACTCACAGTTGTGTTTAATATAATGAGAGAAAATTATCAAATGGCACTAATAATAATAATCCTATAGCAGGCTAAATAATTCAATGATAATTACAAGTATTAATCTAGCTTTCTTCCCTGATTATGACTCTTCTCTCCTTTATCATAATGGGAGTAGCACATTGTCTGCAATGAATTGTGAAAACCCAGCAGTGACTTTGGCAGTGAAGGCCTCCCATCAATTTTGATAGGTTAAAAGGATTCTGGTTGGTCTTGAGCAAATGTGTCAATTTTTTTATTCTGTGTGTGTCATAAAAGAAAGAAGCAATAGTAAATTCTTGCTGTTATTCCATGGAGCCAATAAAATCATACTGCCAACAAGAGGCTGTTGACACCATAGGTGTAGTTAACTGTCTTGAAATACTACGCCTGGAAATAAAATCCTAATATTTCACATAACCTCTTTTTTTAAAAGAAACAAAACAAAACAAAACAAAACAACTATACTGCTTACATTTAGGGCCCTGCTGTTGTGTAACTATTTTTGAACATGTCTTCTGTAAGTGTATATATATATATATATATATATATATATATATATACATATTTTTCTGTGCAATAAATTCATTTAGAGATAAATTTGGATTGCAAATTATTTTGGGGGAGGCGTGGTATTTGTGGCTAGTCTTACAAGTAAAAAGGACTAAAAGAAAGAAGAAAAACATTTTTTATTACAGCATATTTACATCTGTCCAAAGTACTTATCTACTATAATACTGACTAATGTATAATACTGTACACAAAGAAAGAAGCTAAATGAGTTATAATTCAGTCAGTGTATAGCTGGCCATTTTAAAACTTACCACTGAATCTTTCTGGTATGCAATGTGATATCTGGCAATCTGGTCCAGTTCATTACATCAGGTCATTTGTATGTTCTTATTACCATTTTGATAGCATAGCACATTTTATAACCCAGACATTTTACAATGGAACTATGATGCATGTATTTTCAAAAGTATAGACATACATGAAGCTATGAGGTCAAAAAAGATGAATGTCCGTAGTACCATATAGACTCAACAAATAAAAGTGTCCAAGGGTCTGAGTGTGACTTATGAATATTGTATAAGATTAGGCCAACATGTGGTTTTGATATAAATAATCTGTTCTTAAATTAGAATTACAATCGTTGAGTACAGTGTTGAAAATGGCAGATAGATTTTAGCTATCTTTGCTCACTAGGGAAAATGGAAAAATGTTTAGTTTGGTCAGATTTTCACTTAACTTCTGAAAAATCTTACGTTTGAGAGAACCCTTCTGAAATAAGAATCCTTAAAGACATAACCCCTTTGGCACAAGTTTTCAAGAAACTTGTTTGATGTTGTAGACAATTCTATGGCACACGTACTGTTCTAGATGTTTCATGCCAATAATATGTAAGCCATACCAAGGCTACATATACATATAGAGATGTTCCTCAGCTTACAAGGGGGCTATGTACAGAGAAACACATAAAAAATTGAAAATGCATTTAATACCCCTAAACAATCAAATATCATAGCTTACCTTAAGCTTATTTAAACATACTCAGAACACTTACATTTGCCTGCATTTGGGCAAAATCATCTTAAGCAAAGCCTATTTTATAACAAAGTATCAAATATCACATGCAATTTATTAAATATTACATTAAAAAAAGAATGCTTGTAAGAATATCAGGTGTTCACCCCTGTAATCTTCTAGCTGACTGGGAGCTGTGGCTCACTGCTGCTGCCCAGCATCACAAGATGGCACCATATAGAACAAGAGTTTCAGGTGGTAGGTGTTGTAAATTTTACCCAAACTGACATTGGTCAAACTCGTTTTTGTCATCATATATATCAAGTAGTTTTCTCGGGTTTATTTTTAGAATATCCTTGTATAATGAATATTTACACTGATATCTAGTATAAAAATCTTGCAATTTAACAGTAGAAACATTAAGATATTGAAAATCAATCTATTTCTTTAATTCATTGAAGACATTTTTGGCTTGTTTCCAGTACTTTCTTACTGGTTAAAAAGTGAATTTGAAGTAGTCTGGATTTCATTATTATATGGCACTTTCCCTTTGATGAATACAAAGACGATATTCTATATTAGCTATCTGAGAAGAATTTATTTTTTTAATTTTATTTATTTGTAAGAGAGAGAGTGAGAGAGAGCACAAGCAGGGGGAGCAGCAGGATGAGGGAGAAGCAAACTCCCGGCTAAGCAGGAAATCTGTTGCATAACTGAGTCCCAGGACCCTAAGATCATGACCCTAGCTAAAGGCTCAGGCGTTTAACTGACTGAGCCACCCAGGTGTCCCAATCTGAGAAGAGTTCTGTATGCTATTCCTATTAATATGCAGTTTAAAGTCTAGGTAATTAACTTAATATTTTAGTGGCTATTGTATAGATAGCACTATGTTCCAGGCAGAGAGTAAGAAAGAAATATTAAATCAACCATATTCTATGCATTCTAAATGAAAATAATTAATCAATCATAATAAATCCTTCTATTTATGGAATATCAACTTATAAGCTTTCCTCCATATGAACAATGCCAAATACCAGAATAAAGGGTCATCTAATACAAATAAAGGATAGAATTAAAGAATTCTGGTAAGCCATTTAATTTTGAAAAATGGTGTTCTATTGTTGCTGAGTTGTGGTTTTCCGTTACATAATATCTGATAAGTGTAGAAGTAACATGAGTGTTACGTGAGATGAGAAATGGTATATAATTAAGATATTTTTAAAAGTACAGATAAATACAAATTTGTAAACATAGCATTATGGAGGAGTAAAAATAAATGATAGCTACACACTCTAAAGTGAATAAAACTTGGAAAGC
The DNA here is from genome assembly GCF_964662115.1 of Mustela nivalis. Taxonomy (NCBI): domain Eukaryota; kingdom Metazoa; phylum Chordata; class Mammalia; order Carnivora; family Mustelidae; genus Mustela; species Mustela nivalis. Next base: position 408,251 of record NW_028135999.1, on the reverse strand, counting down.
TAATAGAGAAGTAAAACAAGGACAGTGCAAAAGTATGGTACATTTTTATGAAGTTCAAACAAATTCTGTGAAACCATAGATGGACTTAAAGATACTATTATGTATCAAATATTGTAAAAATTAAGCAAGGAAATAGCAAACATAAAACAACCAAAGCATACAAACTTGGGTAGATACAAGAGGTGTGATCATGTTCTACTTCATAAAGAGATGAGTTAATAGATAAATACAAGTAACTAGACTTTTTAGAAGTTCATAAAACGTTGCCTGTTATTTCTTAGTAATATAAAATATATGGTTTTCTAACAAAAACGTTTATCTTAAAAATATTTAAAAATAAATTTCAGGCTACTCCTAAGGTTATATTTACTTTTCCACTGTGGGAAAAGCTGGTTGTTGTAGTTGTAGTTGTTTGTTTGTTTTAGTCTCCTCCTAGTTTTTATTATTATAATGTGGAATGAGGAATGTTAGATTGAAAAGTGAATTATTTTATAGACAAAAATCATTACTTGATTCACCTCCTGGTACAGCAGATGGAACTCCTGAAAATATGCCCTTTTGCCTTATGGAAGAGTAACAGTTATGCTTACTTCTGAAACATACTTGGTGGTGGCCCTAAATAGTGACACCATAGTAAACATTTTGAATATTTGCAATTAATTTTTATAGTCATAGGGCTCCAAAAGGCACTGCAGGTATCTTAGCAGGTATTTCAATAAGGCTAAAAGTTGCCTGACTGTTTAAAAATATTAGCAAGGCACAAAACATGGCAGAAGTATTGTCCTCAGATATTATTTTTTTCCATATGCTCCTGATTTCACACATGACAAGTTATTTTTTCAAATATTTATTATAAAAGTTTTTATTTATTTATTTGACAGAGATCACAATTAGGCAGAGTCAGGCAGAGAGAGAGAGGAGGAAGCAGGCTCCCTGCTGAGCTGAGAGCCCGATGTGGGCCTCGATCCAAGGATCCTAGGATCATGACCTGAGCCGAAGGCAGATGCTTTTACCTACTGAGCCACCCAGGCTCCCCCATGACAAGTTATTTTGATAGATGTATATACAGTGTATTTTCCAGTTATAAGAAAAATGGTTCTGCTATTTTTAACCTTTTTTTAAAATTAAATAATTTTTTTCATTGAAATTTTATTTTTTAATATTTTACTTCTCTTTTCTTTTTTTTTAAAGATTTTATATATTTATTTGAGAGACAGAGATCACAAGTAGGCAGAGAGGCAGGCAGAGAGAGGGGGGGGGGAAGCAGGCTCCCTGCGGAGCAGAGAGCCAGATGCGGGGCTCAATCCAAGGACCCTGAGATCATGACCCGAGCTGAAGGCAGCAGCCCAACCCACTGCACCACCCAGGCGCCCCAATGTTTTACTTTTCAATATACTACTTAGAATATAAAACCTATTCCATTTTGTAAGATGTTTACCATTTAAAAACTGGTAATTTTCTCATTGTGTCTTCCCCTCACATTGCTTTATTTTGAATAAAAAATTTCACAATAAACATAACTGATGCTTTCCTTCTGATGGTCCCTCTGTTGGTCATATTGTATATGAGCCATGACAATTAGTTTTACAAAATTTATTGATGTTTGTTGATATGTTTTATCATAACTAATTTTCCCTCCCTTATCTAGATTCCCCAGCTTTCAGACAGGTGGACACTTCAATAAACCATACCCAAGGGATGTATCAAGTACTTCTTAGACATTCTCTCAGATCCTTGAGGTGTCATTTTGCCTAGGGATTTGCAATAGGTTCTGCCAGAGGCACCACTGTGACAACTGATGTCCATGGTCTATCTCCTGCTAAGCTCAAGAGGTCACTGGTTTCCAAGTTTATCTATACAATTAATGCATACCAGCAAGTTCTTTTTTTTTAATATTAACAAACTTATTTTAAAGTTTATATGGAGAGGCAAAGACTCACAATAGTCAACATAGTGTTGAAGGAGAACAAAGACTGAGGACTGACTTCAAAGTTTACCATAACGATTGGGCGCCTGGGTGGCTCAGTGGGTTAAGCCTCTGCCTTCCGGCTCAGGTCATGATCCCAGGGGCCAGGGATCGAGTCCCGCATTGGGTTCTCTGCTCAGCAGGGAGCCTGCTTCTCCTCACCTCTCTTTCTGGCTGTCTCTCTGCCCATTTGTGATCTCTCTCTCTGTCAAATAAATAAATAAAATCTTAAAAAAAAGTTTACCATAACGATAATTGTAAGCATGATATTGTAATACCACAGAAAGACTAGATTAAAGCAACAGAATATATATTATCAATTATATTTTATATATAATAGAAAAGCAAAAGCAATACAAGAGAGCAAAATACAATCTTTTAAACAAATGGTTCTGTAGCAATGGTGAAGCTAAATCTAAAAATATAAAATAAAATAAATCCAGGCAGATATCCTACACTCTTCACAAAAATGAACTCAGATTGGATTATAAACCTAAACATGAAACATGTAGAAGGTAATATAGAAGAAAATTTAAATGACCTTGGTTTTCGCAATAACTTTAGCTAAAAAACACAAGCACTGAATTTAAAAATGTCTACTCTGTGAAACACAATGCCAAGAGAATGAAAAGGCAAAGCACAGACTATTAAAAAAAATTTGCAAAATACACATCTGGCAAAGGACTGTTAATCAAAAATACACAAAGACCCCTTAAAACTCAACAATGGGGGAAAAACCGGATTAAAAATGAGCCAAAGACCTTAGCAGATACCTCACAAAAGAAAATATTACAGATGGCAAATAAGCATATAAAAAGATGCTTCACATCAAAGGTCATCAGGAAAATGCAAATTAAAACAAAAAAGAGACACCAGTACATACCCAGAATCCAGAGCACTGACAACAGAACATGAAATGTTGGTGAGGATGTGGAGCAACAGGAATGTTCTTCCATGTGTATTGAGAATAAAGAATGGAAAACAACTTGGCAGTTTCTTACAAAACTAAACATATTCTTGCCAGATGATTCAGCAGTAGCAGCTCTTGGTATTTATCCAAAGAAGATGAAATCTATACCCACAAAGATGTCTATAGTAGTTTTATTCATAACTGACAAAAGCTTGGAAGCAACCAAGATATCCTTCCATAAGTGAAAGGTCAAAGAAAGTGTAGTACATGCAAACAATGGAATATTATTTAATGCTAGAGAAATGAATTACCAAGCTATGAAAAGATATGGATATAAATATTTAATAAATATTTGATTTTAGGCTTCTACCAGTCTATCAATAGTATTAGTATATTTTAACAGTGAATGCTCAGCATTCATGAATTTACCTAATAAAACATTTTGGGTTCAATATTTTAAATACTTCAACCTCTATGATTATATTCCTAATAATTTTGAATTGGGGTAAATAAACCTTAATTTTTTGTAACTTGTTTCTTATTGCAAGAGAGCTCAATGAAATTTTAGAAAATAAAAATTTACAAAAAAAAAGTTTAGTTTACTATTGCCAAATAATTTAAAACTTTATCTTATATTTAAATACATATATTTTTCTAAATTGATTTATATGCTACTAAAACCAAAAACTTTTAGTTATACTAGATTTCATATCCTGCAATCAATGCCAGAAATCCATCTGGCAATGATTTGTCTTAAATAGAGTTAAGATGGGTGTTATTACAATGCAAGATGGAAACAAAGATAGTATAACAATTGGTGTTACATAACTTTTCCGTTTTGATCAAGTTACTAATCTACAAAAGGCTTTTATCAGTGACAGACTTGGGACTTTAACAAAACTTTTAAACTAGCATGTGCGACTCATTCCTAGAAAACAACACAATCAATAACACTTAATTTAGATTAAATCATGACTATTTCTCCATTTGAATAAAAAAGGTAGCAACCCCAATAAGTTTATTGAACATGAAAAGTTGAAATGCTATAATGCTCCTAAGGAATTAAATGATCCAGTCAAGAATTACTAAAAAAGGATATAAATTACCAAAGTGTTTGTATAATTGTAATGTACAACTGCCCATTATCGTTCCATAGTGTAGGCTTGTACAAGAACTCTATAAAAGAACTCCACTTCTAAACTGTGGAAAATATGTTCCCTTTCCCCCTATATACAAATATTAAGCCATTCATTTAGCTTTTAAAATATCCACTTAATACAGGCTTTTTACACATTTGAACAGGCAGCAGGGCTCTATTCTTATCGCTTACATCTGAAGGATAGACTTCTAGCGTAAGAGGTAAAGCCCATAAAGGAGCCCAATAATAACAACAAAATACAGTTTAGTGAGCCCTTACAATCTGCCAGCTACCTTTCTGAGAATACTTCAATTAATAAAACATATAAAATACCTGACCACAAAGAGCTTACATTCTTTTGAAATATAATAGTGAAATAAACCAATAATAGAGGGGCACCTGGGTGGCTCAGTCCATTGAGTGACTGCCTTTGGCTTGGGTCATGATCTCAGGGTCCTGGGATGTAACTCCCCAGCAGGCTTTCTAGGCAGTGGGGTGTTTTCTTCTTCCTCTGCGCACCCTCCCAATTCTCTCTCTCTCTGTCTCAAATAAGAAAATAAACCAGTAATAGAATAATGATTGATGGTTGATGGTGATAAGTGATACAAAGAAATACAAGAAAGGTAAAAGCCATTGGAGAATGCTGGGATGAAAGTTAATTTTATTTTGTGTTGGGTGGTTATATCTCATTTATGAGATGTTATTTGCACAAAGACCCAGGAAGTGAAGGAGAGTGTTATACAAATATTAAAGGAAAAGATTGCTCTAGGCAGAGCAAGTAAGTATATAGACTTTGTGTGAACAGCTTGTCTGTTACTTTTGAGGAAAAGCAAGGAGGCCAATGAGGAGTTCATAGTGGTGGAGAGAGGAAGAACGTATTGATGTATGACCTTCTAGTACATTGAAACGCCTTCAGTTTTTATTTAATATGAAAGGGGAAGATACCAAAAGACCCTCAACAGCAGAATAAAATCATCTGACTTGATTTTTAGGTTAAATTGCTGTACCAAAATAAATTTGCAGGGAGAAAGGAGTGCAGTTTGTGTGGAAGTGGGGTTATCAATCAAGTCAATAATTCAGGAACATATGATGGTGTTTTTAGCATGCTGGGTGGTAATAGAAGTGGTGAGGTATGGTTTTCATTGTGTATATATTTTGATGGTGAATATTCTGGTGAACAGGATGGGGTATGTGCAGGACAGACATCAACATTTATTTTACCTGCACAAACAGAAGGGTGGAGTCTTCATTCCCTGATATGGAGAGAACTCTGAGTTCAAATGTTCTTTCTCATTAAATGGCATAGTGATGATGAGGATTTAGTCAGACAGTGAAAGAGAGCAGTAAGCATAGTGTTAAGCGGTAAGACATTATAATACATTGGAACATCAAAAAACGTTGTGTTGGATCATCTGTTTATGTGAGTAAATAAATAAATAAAGCTTCCTGGGGTTCTGATAGAGGTAAAGAAGACTGCTATATGATCCAAAGGGGCACGTGCACCAAATGTTTATAGCAGTAATATCCACAATAGGCAAACTATGGAAAGAACATAGATGTCCATCAACAAATGAATTATATATATATATATATATATATATATATATATATATATATATATACACACACAATGGAATACTACTCAGCCATGAAAAGAAATGAAATCTTGCCATTTGCGTTGACATGGATGGAACTGGAGGGTATTATGCTTAGCAAAATAAGTCAACCAGAGAAAGGCACTATCATATGATCTCCCTGATATGAGGAAATGGAGGTGCAATGTGGGGGGTTTGGGGAACAGGAAAAGAGTAAATGAAACAAGATGGGATCGGGAGGGAGACAAACCATAAGAGACTCTTAATCTCACAAAACAAACTGAGAGTTGCCGGGGGGGGGGTGGGGAGGTTAGGGAGAGGGTGGTGGGGTTATGAACATTGGGGAGGGTATGTGCTGTGGTGAGTGCTGTGAAGTGTGTAAACCTGGTGATTCACAGACCTGTACCCCTGGGGCTAATAATACATTATATGTTAATGAAGAAGAAGAAGAAGAAGAAGAAGAAGAAGAAGAAGAAGAAGAAGAAGAAGAAGAAGAAGAAGACTACTATAAATCAAATGCTATGGTTTTCAGCATAGAGTGTGTAATCAGGCATATTTTATTAAAGTAACCAAGTAAAATGATGGTCGAAAACTGGAATAACAGAAAACATAAAAATCAGAGATTTTAAAAAGAGATATGGGACAGTGTTGAGAATATAGTCAATGATATTATAATAGTGTTATATGGTGACAGATGGCGGCAATATTTGTAGTGATCATAGAATAATGTATGGAGACATTGAAAACCTGAAACCAATGTAACACTGACTATCAACTACACTCAAATAAAAAAATAGTAAAAATAAAACATTTTAATTTAAAAAGATAAAAAGAGGGACAAGAATTTGAAAAGTGAATTTCAAAAAGAGTAAAGATGAGGCTAAGACATACTCTGAACCTTGAGGAAAACACCATTTTGAAAATTCTTCCCATTTTGAGAAAACTCAAATGAATCAAAACCATAAAAGAACCCATTTTAACTGAGAGATGTAATGAATGCTCAAGAAATAATTTTATGACAGGATAATTCTTCCCTATGAAACAGCATACAGAAACCCGGGGAAACACCTGGAAGCCAAATAAACTATACTGAAAATAAGAATTAGGAAAAAGATAAATGATGAAAGATAAGAAAATTAGACCTGCGACAGAGACCTAGTGAAGAGAATTTTTAGCTTGTGGTTTAATGTTTTTGAGGATAATCTAGAGTTCATAACTGCCTTGAGGCAGGCTGGTTGTAGGCAGTTTAGGCAGACCCCTAAGAGAGGCCTACTTTGGGCAAGTGGTGTTGGAGGAGGCCATTGGGCTGGACAAAGACAAATCCAACCATTTGACTAAAGTGTCAGTGAAGATGTTGAAGTCAGATGCAGCAGAGAAAGACCTGTCAAACCTAATCTCAGAAATGGAGATGATGAAGATGATTGGACAGCACAGGACACCATCAACCTGCTGGGTCCTGCACACAGGATGGTCCTTCGTACACTATCATGGAATATGCCTCCAAAGACAACATACAGGAGTACCTGCAGGCCCAGAGGCCTCCTGACCTGGAGTACTGTTACAATATCAGCCACAATGCAGCAGAGCAACTCTCCTCCAAGCACCCGGTATTCTTTGCCTACCAGGTAGCCTGAGGCATGGAGTACCTTGCCTCCAAGAAGTGCATACACCAAGACCTGGCCACCAGGGAAGTGCTGGTGACAAAGGACAACATGATGAAGATCTCAGACTTCAGCCTTGCCAGAGATATCACCACATCAGTTACTATAAAATGAGAACCAACAGTGGACTGCCTGTGAAGTGGATGGTCCCTAAGGCCATGTTTGACCAGATCTACATCCACCAGAGTGACTTCTGGTCTTTTGGGGGTGATCCTGTGCAAAATTTTCACTCTGGAAGCCTCCCATATCCTGGAGTGCCTGTGGAGGTGGTTTTCAAGCTGCTGAAGGAGTCATTTGATGGATAAGCCAATAAGTGCACCAGAGAGTTATACACAATAATGAGGGGTGGCTGGCATGTGGTACCTTCAAGCTGCTGGTAGAAGACCTGGATCATACTGTGGCCTTGACCTCCAACCAGGAGTACCCGGACCTGTCCTTGGCCCTGGAACAATACTGTCTATGCTTTCCCAACACCCAAAGCTTCACCTGCTCCTCAGAGAAGAATTCCACCTTCTCTCATGTGCCGTTGCCCAGGGAGGCCTATCTGCCCTGACACCCAGCCCAGCTTGCCAATGGTGGACTCAAATGACTAGTATCCCTATTACTCCTGTCCAGATTCCGTCATAAGCTGTAACCCTTACCCCCCACCCTCCCTGCAAGACTCACTGCCTTCTCCTTTGTCCCTTTCCTACTGGCAGGAGCCAGCTGCCTACCTGAGGCCTTCACCCCTTGAAGTTCACCTCTCTTCCCCTTCCTCTTCCTCCTCCTTACAACCTGCTCATGAAAGAAAGGAACAGAGAGGCAGGTACTTGCTCGTGGCTACTTCCTTCCCTCCCATATGTTGGACCAAGACCCCTCCCTGTCATCTGGTACTGCCTAGACGTCGAGAGAGTTGGAGATGAGGCATGCCAGTGAAAGCTGTCGGAGCTTTCCTGGTTTGGTTTTGTCTGCTTAGCATAACATGTAAGACTGAGTTCTGGTGGCAGGGACCTAGTCCTTGGGGCTATAGCACTAGTGAGGGGAGGTCAACTGCTCTGGGCCTTGGCTAAGAGCAAGCCCTGCTCCAGAGATATGGTGCCAAGGGCTTATCAATTTTGATACTAATTTGCTTTGCTGACCAAATACCTGGTATCAAAAGATGGGAAGGCAAAGACTGGAAGCAGTGTTGTGACCATGGGGTCCAGCCCCAAACTATGAAGAAAACACAAAGTGTATAAATCTGAGTAAGTATATATTTACACACCTTTTTAAATAGGTTGTTATCAAAGATTTAATCAATGGGTAATATGCTCCTCGTGGCTGGGAAGCATCAGTTGCCATATATTAAAAACAAAGAAAAGAGGTGTCTGGGTGGCTTCCTCCAAGAAGTGTCCCTTCTTTTCAGGTCATGATCCCAGGGTCCTGGGATGAAGCCCCACATCAGGCTCTCTGCACAGTGGGAAACCTGCTTCTCCTTTTCCCTCTGCCCTGCTTATAGTTCCTCTTCCTGTCTCTCTGTCTGTCAAATAAATAAAATATTTAAAAAAAAAACAAGAAAGAAACAAAATGTTTTAAAAGGCCTTTTTTTTTTTAATTTTCTAGGGGTGCCTGGATGACTTAGTTGTTTAAGCAGATGTTTGCCTTTGGCTGAGGTCATGATTCCAGTGTACAGGGATCCAGCCCTGCATGGGACTACTTGCACCCCAAGGAGCTTGCTTCTTCCTCTCCCTTTGCACATGATTCCCCCTGTTTGTGTGCTTCTTCTCTCTCTCTCTCTCTCTCTCTCTTGCTGTCAATAAATAAAATAAAATCTTTTACTAAATAAATAAAAAAATAAATAAATTTCTAAACCTACTTTCAGTTTAGGTCCCTTAACAAAAATTGCTACTGCTTCATTAAAAAAAAAAAAAAAGGATAATTTAGAAAGATGCTTCCAGAGTTAAAAAGCTGTTTTGTTTCTTTGTCAGGATTCAATATAGAAGTGCTTTAAAAAGTAAAAGAAAAAATATGCTATATTAACTCTAATCACACTATAACTTTGGTGGTTATATCAAGATAATGAAAAGTGATTTTAAAGCAAATTTCATTATCAGACATAAAGATCAAGTCAAAATTACAGAAGAGTAAAAGGATGAATTCATCAGGGAGTATAATAATTCTTTTTTTTTTTAAAGATTTTATTTATTTATTTGACAGAGAGAGATCACAGGTAGGCAGAGAGGCAGGCAGAGACAGAGAGAGGAGGAAGCAGGCTCCCTGCTGAGCAGAGAGCCCGATGCGGGACTCGATCCCAGGACCCTGAGATCATGACCTGAGCCTAAGGCAGCGGCCTAACCCACTGAGCCACCCAGGCGCCCCGGGAGTATAATAATTCTTGAATTTTAATACGTAACAACAGATTTGGGGATATATAGGGAAAAACTAAGAACAAAAATCATAACTTCTACCTTGGACGACAAATGGAAAATAATTTCAACACACTTAATTTAAGATTACATAGACAAATGGTCATCATATTGGTAAGATATGTAAGACTTGAACAAAATGATCAACTAACTAGATATGCTTGATATTACATTACAGTAACTGAACTAACTGAGGTCAGTCTTTGGTGAATCACAGAAACAGGTGGAGTTGTCAAACAAAGGAATCTTTGTTTACAACATACAAGGAGTTCAAAGGGAATAAGTTCCAAAGCCTTGACTGTTTGAACAGGAGAGAGATTTTTATTTAGTATTTAAGATGAATACTCAGAAGGGAGAGTTTTATTATCCCGTGTATGGTTGGTCATAAGGTTGTGGATGCATGCACATCCACATATGTATTTGTGCAATATGTATTGCATGTTCACCTGAATGAAGCTTGTATTCCACCGAGGGCAGAAACTTCAACGTTAGAATAAAGCAGAGGTAACTGTTGGACAAGGGAAAGGAACTCTGCAGGCTTCAAGAGCAGATAGAAACTAGATGGGGTCTTGGGCTCATTTTCTGGGACAAGGAATGAAAGGCCTTGATTGCTTTTGAAATAGCACTAGGAGTTTTACCACTGATTTATTGTCTCAATAGCTTAGGCTATTTCCTGCTCTGGTGGTGACTGTTAGTTTTCCCATTGCCTTGTTCCCTCAAAATCCTTAGGAGTGAGGTTTTTGCATTTCTTTGTAAGAACCTCCCAGGAATTTTTGGAAGAAGTGTGCTTGGGCAAGTACACAGGTGGGGTATAGATCATTGAAAATAGCTGGGGACAAAAAATGACTTTTCTTATGTCAGGAAAACTATATCTCTTCTTTAATTTTCTAGGAACCTCTAACTCTTTCTGCTGATGTTACCAGCAGGCATCTGAGATATTACTGATTGTTCTCTTGAACCTAAGGAAAAGGAAATGTAGAAAGCAAAAGACAAAACTTTAAAATCTATCCTGCAACTCATCAATTCACTGCAGCCACCTCTCTGTCTTTCCCTTTCTCTTTTTCTCTCTTTCTCTTTCTCTCTCACTTTCTCTCTCACATACGCACAACACACGCAAATCGACTTAAAGCAATTTTTAATTTTCCCTATTCCATTTTAATATACTTGAGGCATGATCATTTTCTTAGTAAATACAAGGAAAAAAAATCTAGGATTCCATCATTCTGTGTGATTAAAGTATTGAGGAATTTACTTCCAATAGCACTTATAAAAACATATTTTATTTAAGGAATATTATATAATCAGGTGCCTGCATTTTTCTTATTCTCTAACTAGTGTTATTTGGCAATTAATATTTTGTCAATCAATATTCCCCTATACCTGAATGTGTGGGCAGTGAGAGATGAGTTAGAGGCAAGGATGGTGAACACTCCCAACAACTGCAGACTACATATATCTTAAGCCATGATTTTCTTTGCAAAGATCAACATTGATAATGTTCTAGTCATACCTCCGTGTACCAGGAAAGAAGTAGCATATTTCTTGAAAGACACAGCTATCAAAGCTCCATTGAGAATCCGTAAAGATGGAGAAGGGATTTGCAAATTAAATATCTGATAATGGACATCTACTCTGATTATTTAAAAATGAATAAAAATAAAAAACCTTACTAATAACCAAACAGAGTATCCAATTTTACATGTGAAGGAAATAATGGAAGAGACATGTCACCAAAAGTATATGGATGGCTTATAAGCACATGGCCAATTTCTCAACATTTAAACATTAAAGAAATACAAATTAAAATCATAATGAGACATGCTTACATATCTATTAGAATGGCTAAAATTATAAAGGCTAATTGTACTTGGTCTGAGCTAGATTGAGAAGCAACAAAAAATCTAAACTGTTGTTGGCATATATCATGATACAACCACTTTGGAAAATAGTTTCAAAAATTTTTAAATGAAAAATATGTTGCAGTTACACAAATAGCCATTTTATTCTAGGCATTTAACCAAGAAAAACAAACCCTATGTTCATACAAGGACTTGTATGTGAATTTCATATCAGCTTTATTTTTAAGAATTGAAAACAGTGGAAATGTTCATCAATGTCCATCAATAGAGCAAAGACAATTGGAGATTCTCAAAGTAATGATGCTGAGAAAAGAAAATCCAGGCAATGAATAGTATATACTGTGTGATTCCATGACTACAAAAAATCTAGAAAATACAAATTTATATATAGTCACAGTCATCAAATATATTGGTGTGATTTTAGTGCCTTCTTCTGTGCTCCCATAGCTTCCTACACTTGTATCTCCGAGCATTTGTTACACCATGTGAAAATATGAACTCTTTCTCTTTATTCTGTCTTACTAGAATAAGAATCCTTGAAAGTTTATGGACAATTGAACTCTCAGTTATTAGCAGAAATTCTATCACACAGTAAGTTTCCAAATATAAAAGCCAGAGTTTTACAATGACTTCTAAGCTTTTACATGATCTAGCCACTCATTTAACCTCTGTGACCTCTTTCCCTGCTACTCTTCAGTCACTCACAGTGGCCTCCTTGCTATTCCTCAGATATGCCAGGCATGATCCAACCTTATGGCCTTCAAGATAGCCAATTCCTTTGTCTGGAGTGACCTTATTGCTGATAGTTCTGCGCAAATTCATCACCTTCCCATACATTTATTCAATTGTCACCTTCATTGTAACTACCCTGATCTTTCTATTAAAAGATTTAACTCCCCATCCCCTGCCTAGCAACCTTGATTTTTCTCACCCTGATCGAATTTTTCTTTTTCCCCATTGTACTCTTCCTTTTTGAATGCACTATGCCATTTTTATTAAGGTTTATAGCTTTGAATTGTCTCACCCTTTAAAATAAAAGTTCTACAAAGCCAATTATTTCATTTACCAGTGTAGTCTGAAGTAATATCTGCCATATAATAGTTCAGTAGACAACTGGTAAATTTCAAAATAAATTAATGTTGAGAGTATACTGAATTTCATAAGTCATTTCAATATTTTTTTCCAAAAAATAAACTACATAAAACATACTTTAAATTTACTTTCAAAATATTTTATAGCATATAATGGACAATATACATAAGCCTAAAGAAACAATCCTATAATTAACCATTTCATACCTACTTAAAAACTGCATAATACCACACTCTTAGATCCTCTTTGAATGCTCTAAAATAACCCTTCAAATGAAATACATTTTAAAAACTCACAGATTTTTTGGCAAATAATTTAATAAAATAAAAGTTTCATTCATCTATGTAGATCAAAATAAATGTTTTTAATAAGCATGAAATTATAACTCTGAAGTGTGCTAAAATGAAACCACCTGCTAAGGGTGAGAGAACAAAAATAAACATCCTTTTTCCAAATAAGAGGAATTTATTACCTTTGAATCAAAGCATGTGGATTTGTTTTAACTGGCAATAAAGCAATATGGAGACACAAACCATAGAAAGTCATATTTTAGATTTCCAAAAGACTTCTAAGTGAAGAGTATACATTTTTTAATTGCTACATAATGCTACATAATGACAAGATGACAGGTTGTGGCAAATAGCATTTTAAAAGCTCTACTCATAATGGAACAGAAGATGTCATTTCCCTATAATTTTATATATGTCTTTAATTTACTATATCTGGATACAACATATTACCAAACAGATGTTCATCAAAGACTAAATCATTTTTAATGGAACATAATAATTTGAACCTACATCTATTAATCATTTTTTTCGATCTAACATTTATAGTCTCGCTAAACATTTTATCAGTTGTTGACAAAATTCAAAATAAATAGGATAAAAAGTCGTGTTTGGAAAAGTAGATTTCTTCTCAAATTGGCATTTAAATGAAAATATTTGCTGATATTTTTTAAACTTTAAATGTAATTTTATATATATATCTGACCTATCAGATGATATAAAATTTTTGGAGAAAATATGACATATTTTTTGATCTTGGTTGAAGGTATTAATAAAGAGCAACTGTTTGTATTATTTGTATTGTGATATCTTAGTTAATAAACATGAATAACTGGTATAAAATATGTTTTTTTTTAAATTTTATTTATTTACTTGACAGAGATCATAGGAAGGCAGAGAGGCAGCCAGAGAGAGAGGAATGGAAGCATGCTCCCAGCTGAGAAGAGAGCCCACTGTGGGACTCAATCCCAGGAACCTGGAATCATGACCTGAGCCGAAGGCAGAGATTTTAACCCACTGAGCCACCCAGGCGCCCTAAAATATGTTTTTTTTTTTAATATAGAAGTATAGTTCTTGCCAAAATATGGAACTAGCTGGAACTGAATGCCTCCTTCAAAGTCAGCTCTGGAGAAATTATGCAAGTGTAATATGGAACTATTTCAGATATTAACCAAAAACAAAGAAATGATGATAAACGCCTTAAAATACTCAAAGTTGCCCTTGACTGGTATGTTTCAAGCTCTATTCCTGGTTTGAAGACAGGTTTTAACAGGCCTGTCACTGTAGAAATCCGCTGGATGTTTAGAGGCTATCAGAACTGTACAAAACCTTGAAGGGGTAAAGACTTGAAAATTCTTTAGAGAGATTAGCTCCCTAAGGCATTATTCCTCCACACATTTTCCTCCAATCAATTAAGACTGATGGATGAGGGGCACCTGAGTGGCTCTCTCATCACGTGGGTGGTGGGTTAAGCCTCTGCCTTCATCTCAAGTCATGGTCTCTGGGTCCTGGGATCCAGCCCCACATCGGGCACTGCTCAAAAGGAAGCCTGCTTCCCTCCCTGCTTGCCTGCCTCTCTGCTTACTTGTGATCTCTCTCTCTCGCTCTCTTTCTCTCTCTCTGTGTCCAATAAATAAATAAAATCTTTTAAAAAAGGCTGATGGATGATAAATTATGAAAACTGCTCCCTCCAAATGATGCTTCTTCATAAGGATTTAAGAATTTAAAATTGAAACTTGACCGTAGGATTTATCTTATAGAATAACATCAAGTGAAGGCAGTTATTATTAGTTCTGAAGTATTTGTGATTCTGAATTCTTGGCCTCATTAGTAAATTTATTTTTAAATTCTCCCATGGAGTGGTGATTGGCCTTCAGTCTTTCATTGATATACATCATTGGGTCAAATGAGATGTGTGTGCCCAGAACTATATATAATCTTTTTTGTATTTCACTGGAGATGGCATTTCTGAGTTTTGTTCAATTGAATTTGGACAGATGTTTTAATAGTCACTTCTAGAGTTGGCCCTGGAGAATATCTTCCTTTTTTTCTCTTCCCGATTCTCTGAAAAACCCTGACTAATTCACATTATCACAGTAATATCATAATTCAAGTTTTTCCAAACACTATAGCTGCAAAATAGAAGGAAGCTACTCAGAATGGAATACTATTGTGAATGATTGAGAAAGAAAACATTATTATAATTAAGCTACCAGGTTTCAATGTATTTTATTGTTGCTTAGAAAATCCTAGCATACCCAGACTTTACAGAGATTTGATGATCCTAAGAAGAGCTGAACTCATGGACCAAAATAACTATGCACATAAAAAGTACAATTACTTACCTAAAAAATATGATGTGGTTAACTTTATATGCCAATCCAAGTGTTATGGGAACAGGAATTAAAAAAATAGCTTAGGGGCGCCTAGGTGGCTCAGTGGATTAAGCCACTGCCTTCAGCTCAGGTCATAATCTCAGGGTCCTGGGATCAAGTCCTGCATCAGGCTCTCTGCTCAGCAGGGAGTCTGCTTCCCTCTCTTTCTCTCTGCCTGCCCTCTGTCTACTTGTGATCTCTCTCTGTCAAATAAATAAATAAATAAAATCTTAAAAAAAAAAAGAATGACTGTACTTTTAAAAAATAGCTTAAAAGGAGCGCCTGGGTGGCTCAGTGGGTTAAGCCGCTGCCTTCCGTTCAGGTCATGATCTCAGGGTCCTGGGATCAAGCCCCACATCAGGCTTTCTGCTCAGCAGGTAGCCTGCTTCTCTTCCTCTCTCTCTGCCCACCTCTCTGCCTACTTGTGATCTCTCACTGTCAAATAAATAAATAAAATATTTTTAAAAATAGCTTAAAAGTATATGATAAAATAATGATATACATATACCAGGAAAAGAAAGATACTATACTGTGAATATAAATTAAGTGAAAATTGTTGAAATAAAGAATACAATAAATGGAGACTAAGATGAATATAGCTGTAAAATGAATAAATGAGTTGGGAAAAACAAACAAACAAATTAATGACTTCTGCCCAAATACAGCAGAAGAGAAAAAAAAATAAAGAAAATATTTAAATAAGTACTGAGATAAATTTTGGAGAATTAAAGAAAGATAAAAGATACCAGACTTAAAATGATGCCAAACACGAGATATCAGAAACAAAACAAAACAAAACAAAAACTACACACACTAAAAACCACTCGTATACATTATGGTGAGTTTTAAGAATATCAAAAACAGAGAAGAGCATAAATGATGCCCAAGAGAAGAACAGATCACCTAAAATGTACAAGAATAATACTGACAGCACAATTCTCAATAGTAATAGCATATAAAGAGACAGCTGGGAGTTTTTATAGATGGAAAAGATATTTGAAACTAGGTATTATACATCAATCCAAATTATTGATTAAATTTGAGAGCACAGTAAAAATACAATGAAGCATGTTAGGTCTTAGAACATTTATCACACAGAGACACACATTTTGGAAAACTTCCTTGGAAGACAGCTCAATTGAGATCGAGAAAACAGAATTATGTACTCAAAGGCACATTTTGAAGGAAGGATTGAATATAGTCTGCACTGCAAATATTCTTTAATCGTATGTTCTGAATATCCTAAATTTAAGAAGTATTTGTTCAAATATTTACCTTTAAATAAATCCTAGGAGACTTTTTCTTGGATTCTGGAAAATCAGTCCATTTGGATACAAATCTTTTTGTCACTGATGGAAATTTTGATAGCCCTTAACTGTGGAATGCCTAATGTATTGTTACAGCAATTGTGATTTGCCAATACATGGGTGATGTGTGTGTGTTGTGTGTGTTTATTTTTATTTTTGATGGTTTAACTCTTCTATGAGATTTTTAAGTAGACATGATTTTAATAAATTATGATTTGTTGAAATTTATCTGAGGTCATATATAATAAAATGAAATTTGTGTGAACTAAAGAAGTGCATCTCCATTTTTTTTGTTTTAAGAGTAGACTGGTCTTTAAAAATTGTCCAAAGAAGTACATTATATTCATTATTAAATTTGATAATATACTATAAAGTATTTATGGTCATATTGGACCATATCAAATTCTACTATTAATTCATATTAATAATTACCATAAGAGGAAAAAGGGATATTTTTCAAAATAAAAATTAGCGTATTTTTCAGAATATGATATAGTGTTATTCACTGAACTGAGGGAACAAATGTCAAAGTCTAACACAGTTTACAGAATGTTTTAACATAAATTGAAATTTAAATCTGACCAAATTTCACAGTTTTAAGTAAAATGATAGCACTTTATATCCTTGAAAAGTGGTAAGTGACCCAAAACATGGCTTAGAAAAACAAATTTAACACTACACTAGTCTGAGATGGTTAAGTTATGGTACAACTTGCCATTGTGTATCATCAAATGGTATATTTTTTTCTTTTGGGCTTGTCATTATATTTTATTTTAGCCATTCTGGTAAGTGTGTAGTGATATCTCAGTGTCATTTTTTTTTTAAAGATTTTATTTGTTTATTTGACAGAGAGAAATCACAAGTAGATGGAGAGGCAGGCAGAGAGAGAGAGGGGGAAGCAGGCTCCCTGCTGAGCAGAGAGCCCGATGCGGGACTCGATCCCAGGACCCTGAGATCATGACCTGAGCCGAAGGCAGCGGCTTAACCCACTGAGCCACCCAGGCGCCCTCTCAGTGTCATTTTAATTGCATTTCCTTGATGTCTAATTGTGTCAAAATATATTACTTTGATGTTTAATGCTCTGAGCTTTCTCAGTTCAGGACCATGAAGCCACTTAGGAAAAATACAGTTGCAGAGGCACTCATAGACCAACTCTTATTTCGAAATAAGAAGAAACATTACTACCCATTCCAACAAAAAATAGATTTGTTATGCAGCAGGGATTTTATAAATTACCTGACACAACTTATATAGTAAGATGAAATGGGACAGGCGGCTTCTTGCAGCTATATACAACATCATTTTAATTTCAATTTTCAGTATAATTTTTCCAAGGTATACACAGAATATATATTTAATGTAAATTGTGAACATTTTAAACTCTGTATATGGAAATTAGTCAATTTTAAGTTTATAACAATCAAAATTAACGGAAGTTTATTTTAAATTAGTTAGCTTTCTCTGCATTGCAAGACAGAATAATCAAGAATTGGTAAGAAAAAAGTAATCTCTGTAAAATTACCGGGGGTGCATTATAAAGTGTTCGGTAACTGATCAAACTCACAATTTGGATTGAATGGCAAGTGATTTTTAAAATCTGGAACTCATTGTCAATTTTTTTTTCTTCATTGTGTCTTAATAATTTACTGTGTTCATTTGCATGGAAGTGAAGAAAAATGCATGACATTTCATCTCAACACTAACACCTTTAACTGGCAACTCTGAATGTACTTTACAGCAGTGTAACAAAGTAAAGATCAATGATGTTTCATGAAATATCTGTTATAATTCTCAAGGAGATAGGGAGTTTGTGCAAAAATGCAAATCACTTTGCGACTAAACACATTGTTTATTTCAGCTAATTTTAAGAAAATATGCTGAGAATCTCTCAAAAAAGGAAGCAATGATTTAGGTTTGCCTTCAAACTCCTTATCTAATCCTGAACCAACAGCACATAGTTCAAAGAGCAACTAATTTGAGTAGCTCCAATTTACACATTTCCTAACAATGCTTAATTTAGTGGAATTTCTGTCCAATTATGTTAATTTGATGTAATGAAAGACAAAAGTTCAAAAAGATCATCCTTAATTTATATAGATGCCAAAATCTGCATTTTCTGAATGACGCCCAGGAACGTATTTTCAAAAACAAACAAACAATGCCAGAACCACTATTAGGTCATCTCTAGGCAGAAAGTGACTCAGAGCTTACATTACTCTCTCCCTGAAAGTATACTGTAGGCACTGAAACTACTACCCTGAGTCTGTGCTATCAAATTCCTTAAGTTAGAAAGTTTTAAAACCCGTCTGTGTGGGAGTATTTCATTTACAGATAGAGATTTGGTTGTTTATACATTTTCATACTTGATTTTTAGGGTGTAATAACTATGTTTTAAAATTCATGGTGGTTTTGAATACTGTTGGATAATTGAGCTAAAATGGTATATCCATTCCTCCTAAGAAACAGAAATTATAGAAAGGTAGTGCTTTTCAAATCTGACATCTTTGAGTCATTGCAGTTTCATATAAATGCAATAGGAAAAGTGTCATTCATGTTTATGATATTTTCTATAAATAAATTAGAATGTACTGGAGGCCTGATATAAAGTGGGATGCCTAAACTTCAGTAAGATCTTGTTTTCAATTCAAAATAAATTTTATTTTTTATTTTTTTATAATGTCCCTCAATTTCAGATAAGCACCCCCATAATGTCCACTCCGGTTTTTTTAAGATTTTATTTATTTTATTTGACAGATAGAGATCACAAGTAGGCAGAGAGGCAGGCAGAGAGAGAGGGAAGAGGAAGCAGGCTCCCTGCTAGGCAGAGAGCCCGATGCGGGGCTCGATCCCAGGACCCTGGGATCATGACCTGAGCCAAAGGCAGAGGCTTTAACCCACTGAGCCACCCAGGCGCCCCCAAAATAAATTTTAAATTGAATTATGCACCTCTAAGTTCAGAGACAATAAACATCAACCAACACAATTAATAAGTTCTATTTCTTGAAATTTCGGGAACATTGATAGTCTCATCTCCTGGAAGAACAACAGCTAAAATTTTAGGTCATGGATTCCTGCTAAAATATCACTTTCCCAAAGAAAATTAATGTTAGGAATTTTCATTGATTGTTATTGATCATGAAGAATATAACAACCACGATAAAAAGAGTAGGAAAAACATGATATCTCATCTGTAAGGGCATGTGGAAAGTAGGAAATGTTAATAAAAATAACTACCATTATTTCCTAAGTTAACATAATACAACAGAACAAAAATATTTCAAAACAATGTTTTCTTTTTTTTTTAATTTTATTTATTTATTTGACAGAGAGAGATCACAAGTAGGCAGAGAGGCAGGCAGAGAGAGAGGAAGAAGCAGGCACCCTGCTGAGCAGAGAGCCCAATGTGGGACTCAATCCCAGGACTCTGAGATTATGACCTGAGCCGAAGGCAGCGGCTTAACCCACTGAGCCACCCAGGCGCCCCCATAACAATATTTTCTAGGCTCATTCTGATAACTCTTTTCTACATTCAAATTTAAAGGTTGAGGCATGTGATATATATTACACAAAAAACATCCCAAGGCATTCGTTAAAAAAAAAAAAAAACTCTTAATAAAGAACAAATCCAAAGGAATTTCTTTTCTAATTTAATTAACAAATTATGAATTGACTTACCTATTTAATCACAGCGTATCAGGCACCAATAATATTTTTTAATCGTCACACCTGATGCAATAGTTACCATCTTTCAAACATACTGATCACGAACAAGCAAATAAACAAGAGCACCGTAGCTTAAGATCTACCTGCATAAATATAGGCTACTTCAGACAATCTCTTCACCACAACATAGCAATGAATAGAAATCATACATGCTCTGTATGGACATACAGATGAGATAGAATGGGATGATGTTAATATATGCAGAATCTTTATTAATTACATTGTAAACCATAATATGGAAAAACAGAATACAATTTTAGAAATACCCAGGTCACCATCATTGTTTTATTTTTATATGTGTAGATAAGGAGTTTAATAAACAATCCATGACTATTCAACTCCTTATATTTTGAAAATTTTAGCAAAAGTAACAAACCTAGCACCTAGAAAATTGTACCTATCTGCAATATACAGCTTTGCCAGCATGGTAGAAGAAAAGCAAAACAAAATAAGTAAGAAAAGTTTAACATTTCACAAGAGATTTGCTTTTATTTTTTTATTTTTTAATTTTTATTTTTCATTTATTATTTACTTCTATTTTCTACTTTATTTTAATGAAAATGTCATGACCATAACATAAGAGCAGAATTAAACCAACATGAGAAATTATTTTTTCATAAGTTAAAATAAACTAGCTTGGTGATTAATTCAAAATTATATTACAAACTTCAGTGTTCTTGCAGTAAGTATCACTGCATAAACAAATGAGTCAGGAGTCATAAACTAATGATGATTCTAAATGTTATTTAGAGAGACATTCTGTTCTTAATATATTTCAAATATTCTACACAAGGCAAAGTGGATCCAAGTAATCTGTAGGCAAAATAAGATTTTAGAGAAGTATATATTTCCAACAGTATTTATAAAATATTACCTTTATGTAAGGCATCATCCTGGACTTTGTGGAAAACACACAAAGGAGTAAGAAGTGGCCCTTCAAGAAACATATACAATATCAAGGTTTAACATGAAGCAGCATGTCTTCTCTAATTAAAAAAAAAAAAACATTGTACCAACTGACTTTACTGAAACTTTATATTTATTGCTCTCATTTTAGGTCATAGTGTCCTGCATGCAGGCTGCTATAACGGACATGATATAGACTTAATAGCTTATAAAGAACAGGAATTTATTTCTCACAGTTCTAGAACGGAGAAGTTCAAGATTAAGGAATGGGCAGATCCAGGGAGAGCCCACTTCCTCATAGATGGCTATCTTCTCACTGTAAACGTACATGATGAATGAAGCAAGAGAACTCTCTGGGGTCTCCTTTAAAAGGACTGTAATCCCACTTATGACCTAATCACCTCCCAAAGGCCCCTATGTTTTAATACTAGCACTGACAGAGTTAGATTTCATAATATGATTTTGGGAGACATAAACATTCACACCATAGTATATATAAACAAAAAAAGACACAAAAACAACAAACAAAAAAATTATTTTAACTACCTATTATTTTCAACTACATAAACTTTTAATTTGTTTCTATATAATATTAAATAACTCATTTGAGTGATTCACTTATATCCAATGCATCTGAGTGCAATTAAATTTGCTTACCCAGCATATCCAGAAGCATATTTCTTCAGACTATCCCATTCCCCACCTTACAGGATTTACCACAATTAGAAGACATGGGATAGAGGATAGATAGATAGATGTATACATAAACACACTTGTACATACCCATATGCATATTTTTTCCTGTTAATGATACTCATGCAAATAAAATTTAAGCTCAAGAAACCTGTCTTGTGTGTTACTTAATATCCAGTTTTTAGTCAACATCCAAAAACAAATAATCCAATAAAACCATGGATAGAAGACATGAACAAGTGTTTCCCCAAAGCACACATTCAAATGTTCAGTAGATACATGAAAAGATGTCCATCATCATGTATCATCAGGAAATTGCAAAGCAAAACTAGAAAGAGATACCACCTCACACCTGTCAGAATGGCTAAAATTAACACTACAAGAAACAAAAGGTGTTGGAGAGGATGTGAAAAAGTAACACTTGTGGGGGCTGCCTGGGTGGCTCAGTGGGTTAAGCCTCTGCCTTCAGCTCAGGCCATGATCTCAGGGTCCTGGGATCAAGTCCCACATCGGGCTCTCTGCCAGGCATGGAGCCTGCTCCCTCATCTCTCTCTCTCTACTTGTGATCTCTCTCTGTCAAATGAATAAAATCTTAAAAAAAAAAAAGAAAAAGTAACAATTGTGAACTGTTGGTGGTGATGCAAACTGATACAGCCATATTTGAAAACAGTATGGAATTTCCATAAAATTTAAAAATAGAAGTCCTTTTTGATCCAACAAACCTGTTGGTGTGTATTTACCCAATGAATATAAGAAAACTTATTCAAAGGGATGCTAGCACCCCTATGTTTATAGCAGCATTATTTATAAAGCTAAGATATGGAAAGCGCCCAAGTATCCATCAATTGATGAATAAATAAAGAATAAGTGGTATGTATATACAATGGAATATTATTCTGCCATAAAAAAGACTGAAATCTTGCCATTTGCAATAACATGGTTGGAACTAGACAGTATAATGCTAAAAGTGAAATAAGTCAGTCAGAGAAAGACAAATACCTTTACTCATATATGGAATAAAAGAAACAAAACAAACAAGCAAAGGGGAAATAATAAGACATAGAAAGAGAAACAAAGCAAGAAACAGACATTTCATTACGGAGAACAAACTGATGGTTACTTGACGGGATCTGAAAGGAGTGATGGATTAAATAAGTGATGGGGGTTAATTAGAGCACTTGTCATGATGAGCACTGAGTGCTATATGTTATATTGTACACATGAATCTAATACAACCATATATGTTAACTAACTGGATTTCAAATGAACATTTTTTAAAATCCCAGTTTTTAGCTCACATTCTGGCTTACAAAAGGGATTTAGTCAGGAATTTGGAGATTAGTTAATGAACAAAAAAGGGGTGAACAGGCAGTTGTTAGATAAAATTACTATCCTTTCTGGCATGATCTTATACCTTTTATCTAGAAGTATTTTTAGCACTTTAGACTCTTCCTATTTTATTTTGAATCATTAAACAAAAATTTCCTCAAAGGACCTTAGACTCCATCCAATTTGAGCAACAGTTTGAGAGAGGAAATGGTGTCCAGGAGGAAAAAAAAAAAAAGATGAAACTGCTATTGTTTACTAGTGAATGCATAGTTCTTCCACAGAAGAAGCTCTAAATGGTCATGGCTCCAGCTTTATATGTGCTCAGTCATATGTTCAGAAGTAGGTAACACTATCAAAAAATATAAAGCATCTGAGATTATTTTCCCTTATTTGAAAGCTGGTGTATGAGTCTGCCGTAGTTTCTTGGGTGTTGATAGAAGACGCAGACTCATGTTTCAGAAATAATATAGTTTATTATTCACAGCAATAGAGGTAGCCAGAATATTAACATTATTTGTGTGTGTGTGTGTGTGTGTGTGTGTGTTTGTGTGTGTGTAGGGATGGGAGTTATATATCAGTTCTGAGCCTCAGTTCCCACAAGAAGAATCAAAAGAGAGGCAGATAATATTTGCAAACACAACAGGTTAAGTTAAAAAAAAAGATACTATTTCTGTCTTCCAAGTCTATTCAATACAACCATCTTCAAAGGATGGCCTAGAACAAATAATAAATGCAGAAATGTAAGCAACCAATTGAAAAGTGTCTCCCAAGAAACACACTTTGAGAGTCTTCATTTGACAAAAATACTATAGGATATTACATGGATCAGGTGCATTGAATACTGGAAGGTTAAAATTACAAGGGACCAAATATTTTTAAGCAGTTCTGGCATCCAGTAGAGTTCAAATAGGTTTTATAAGATTGAGGAAAGAAGCCATCAAAACCTGGGCCCAGAGGCACCTGTGTAGCTCAGTGGGTTAAGCCTCTGGCTTCGGCTCAGGCCATGATCTCAGAGCCCTGGGATCGAGCTCTGCATCAGGCTCTCTGTTCAGCAGGGAGCCTGCTTCCCACGCCCCCCACCCCCGCTATTTGCTTACTTGTGGTCTCTGTCTGTCAAATAAATAAATAAAATCTTAAAACAAAACAAAACAAAACAAAACAAAAATCCTGGGCCCAATTTTCCCAAAAGTATGATTCTGATTCTAGTCTCTATGATGTTATCCCTTGAAGACAATGTCTCTAATTGAGTTGAATTAGTTTACTAAAGAGCATACCCCCATTTGTTGTAGGAGATGAACAATATGCAAGAGGCAAAATGCCACATGGAAGCCACCTTGTCTTCAGTGGAACATAGAATCAGTTCCTTTGGGATGAATTTGTTCCACATTTGACTTCCCACTTAAGGGAAAATAAGAGTGCCTTCTAATAGATTTTAAATAGGAAATGACAACGGAAGCTTATACAAGATTATAAAATGGGAAATTTCATTTAGATAAGCAATCATTTCAAAGTCATCTTCTTAATATTACAGACTCTTTACATAATCATAATTTTATTTTGGTATTATATGGTAATTTCAAATATAGTAAATATAAAGAATTTACCTCTGTAATTATAGCGAGTCTGGTCGTAGTTTAATGGCAACAAATCTTCAATTTAGAAGTATGGTCTACCAATTATTAATACATTTGGAAATGGTGTGTCATCTTCACTCCACTTGTCTCACTAAAACAGTGAGCCAAAAAAAGTAGGTCCAAGCTGTTTACTATGGTCAAAATGGGTTGCTTTTGCACTTGGTAAAGAAGCAGTCATATTTTGGAAGAAAAACTGAGGCTATTAATATTTTCAAATTATTTTCAGAAAAGGAAAGAAAGGATAATCTAACCTAAAGCCAAAATCTTACACAAGGTGGCTGGACAATGATCTTTTCCCAGATAAAGGGTTTTTCAACTTAGCCATGTTAGGAGGAAGAAGAGATGAGACATTGTGGACTTGACTAACGTTTGTACACTGTTCAAAAAGTTTTCAAAATAATGTGTATTATTTTTCTTCTTTTAGTTGAGACAAAAAAAAAAAAACCACTAATGAGCTTACTCTTAAAAGGAGGTAAACAAGAAACTAGCAAAGATTGAGTGTTAGGTATTGTCCCCCTCCTTTTTTTTTTTAAATTATGTTATGTTAGTTACCATACAATACATCATTAGTTTTTGAAGTAGTGTTCCGTGATTCATTGTTTGTGTAAAACACCCAGTGCCCCATGCAATATGTGCCCTCCTTAATACCCATCACCAGGCTCACCCATCCCCACATCCTTCTCATCTTTAAAACCCTCAGTTTGTTTCTTGGAGTCCATAGTTTTTCATGTTTCATTTCCCCCTCCAATACCCCCACTTCATTTTTCCTTTCCTTCTCCTAATGTCCTCCATGCTATTCCTTAGGTTCCACAAATAAGTGAAACCATATGATGATTGACTTTCACTGCTTGACTTATTTCACTTAACATAATCTCCTACAGTCCCATCCATGTTGATGCAAAAGTTGGGTATTCATCCTTTCTGATGGCTGAGTGATATTCCATTGTATCCTTGGATCACATCTTCTTTATCCGTTTGTCTGTTGTAGGGGATCTTGACTCTTTCAACAGAATGGCTATAGTGGACATTGCTGCTATGAACACTGGGGTGCATATGGCCCTTCTTTCCAGTAAAATAGAGCTAGCCTATGACCCAGCGATTGCACTACTGAGTATTGACCTCAAAGATACAGATGCAGTGAAAAGAATTAGGTATTGTTAAAGCACAAATGCAGGGGATAGAAGTTATGGTACAGAAGAGGGAAGGGCAACCATATGGCAGAGTAGAATAAAGTAGCTCAGGAAGAAATTAGTCATATCCAGATATTGTAAGGCATGTGGGGTTGGCAGGGAGAGCATGAGAAATCATAAGAGAATAGAGAGAAAATGGACCAGGCAGGAGAGGTTTATAACATTTTAACATCTAAGGTAAGCATATGCAAAGCAGAATAGGGAAAGAAATAAAAGTTTTTATAAGACTCAATACATAAGGAATAACGTGGAGGACACTGGGAGATGGAGAGAAGTGTGCTGGGGGAAATCGGAGGGAGAGACAAACCATGAGAGACTGTGGACTCTGAGAAACAAACTGAGGGTCTTGAAGAGGAGGGTGGCAGGTGGTTGGGTGAGCCCAGTGGTGGGTATTAAGGAGGGAATTTATTACATGAAGCACTGGGTGTGGTGCATAAACAATGAATTTTGGATCCCTGAAAATAAACTAAAAGAAAAAAAAGACTGACTACAGACATGGACCTCAGTGTAACACAGATATGAAACTCACTGTAATACCAGCCACTTCCCACCGACACACACAGACTATGATAATAATAAATAATAATGCAATTAAGAAAATTGCCTGCCAAATAATTTTTCCTCTTTTTTATTTTTATGATTATTATTTTTATTTTATTTTTAAAGTTTTTATTTAAATTGTAGTTAGTTAAAATAAGGTTAATATTACTTTCAGGTGTACAATATAGTGATCAACACTGCCATACAATGGCTTAAATAAAAAAATGAAAAAAAAATTTTTAAAGATTTTATTTTTAAATAAAACCTCTATACCCAAGGTGGATTTCAAACGTACAACCCCACGATCAAGATTTACATATTTTACTGACTGTTCCAGCCAGGCACCCCAACAAATAAAAATTTTATAAAATTGTTGAGTTTGTAGGAGTCTCATTTGCTTAGTCAGTTAAGTGTCTGCCTTTGGCTCAGATCAGGATCTCAAGAGTCCTGGCATCGAGCCCCATATTGCTCATGCTCTCTCTCTCTCTCTCTCTCTGGCTTTTGCTCTTAAATAAATAAATAAAATATTTTTTAAAAAATTGTTGAGTTTGTTTAACTAGTTTTAAACTAGTAGACAGAGATGAAGATAAAGTATGATGTAATGGCACGGAAAAATACAACTTACACGTTTAAAAAAAAAAATGTGCAATGCAAGTTACCTCACTTCTTTTATCACCACACTGGGACTTTCCCTACTGAGTTGTTGTAATGTAAGGACCTATTTTATATTTTTATATTTTAGCAAGAGGCTTTCATTGAGGTTAACCCTTAAACTGTCCTTGTTCCCCTTCCCCCAGGGGATTCACTTAAAAACAAGTCCTGGAAATCAGCTCCAGGTAACAAAGCCCATATACAAGGGTGGGTCAGGCCAGGTGGAGACATCAATCAGCGGGAGGGGGGCGGTGTTTGCATATTGTCTCCCTAGATACTAAGGAGTATGCCCCACTCCTCCGCCCTTTGGGAAACTTTTTTGCACCAATCCTAATCAAGGTGTAATAGGCTGGGTCAAATGTCTATACTAGGGTAAATTGAACCTCAATTGGTCACCTAGCCTCACTGTGGAGTTTCCTGTGTGTGTTAAAATCTCATTGGTCACCTGTGCGTGGCCAGGCCTGACTGCATGGCCTTTGCCCTTAAAAGCTAGACTGTGAAACAGCAAAGGGTTTCCTTCTCTCATAAGAGGTGTGGCCCCGAACGTTTGGTTAGATTCTTGATGCTTGGCATGAAATAAAGCTTTGCTTGACCTTTGCTTTACATCAGTCTCGCTCCTTTAATCATAGACCCATTATTGGGGCATAACAGTATTAATCTTAAAGTTATAAGTCCACAATGCATCCATCATCTATTCTACCCCTT
This sequence comes from Mustela nivalis, assembly GCF_964662115.1. NCBI lineage: Eukaryota > Metazoa > Chordata > Mammalia > Carnivora > Mustelidae > Mustela > Mustela nivalis. Next base: position 380,306 of record NW_028135999.1, on the reverse strand, counting down.
AACATTCCCCTTTGGACAGACCCATGATCTAGAACAAGCCTTATTTTATAGTGCCTTGTAGGAGATTTTGGCTGCTGCCTAAATTGCCTACTTTCCTCTCACCATTACCACGGAAATTGGGTCCACTGAAACAAAGGGGTAGTGTAAGAAATTAAGACTTCCATAAATCTCTTTAAATAATAAAGTATAAGATAGTGATACCTTTTTTTCTGCCACATAACCAATTCTTGCAAGAATAAGGTCATATAAAAGAATTTACAACACATGCTAGCATTATCCTACTGGACCCAGACCATTTGTATGTTTCTCTGTCTCTGAGAAATGTAGTTATTTACATGACTGAAACCTAAAAATTGTTTGATATGACCACTAATATCACGTACATTATTTTAAAGCCTGTTTAAAGCTTCTGTAATACATAGGCTTTGTAAACACTTATTAAGCATCTTGTATATATCAAACACTTTAAAAATCTCTGCTTAAAAAAAAAAAAACTCTACCTCAATGGAACTTTGAGTCTGAAAAAGATACAGGCAATATACAAGGCAACAGATAGAATAATTACATATTTGATTATATACTCTGAGGATGTCACCTTAAATTGATATGAAAATGATCAGAAGGATCTGGATTTCTTGTCAAAATTTTTTGCCTTAAAAAGAAATTGATATTTAGGGAAAGTTGTTACTGAAAGAGGTTCTGTGTCAACCAAAAATGTTAAACCATGATCTCGCTAAATTTTCCAGTTGTGATTATTGCTTTGTTTAGCTGTCTTCTATTAAGACTGAATTTAGTAATTCAGTCTCAGATTTCAGTAAGTCTTTTTTTAAAAGATTTTATTTATTTATTAGAGAGAGAGAGGGAGGGGCAGAGGGAGAGGAAGAACCAGACTCCTTGCTGAGCAGGCAGCTGATGCAGGACTGGATCCTAGTACCCTGGCATCATGACCTAAGCTGAAGGAAGACACTTAACCAACTGAGCCACCCAGGCACTCTAGACTGTAAACTTCTTAAAGGTAAAAAAGTTTATTCTTCTAGTAGTTCCACAGACATTTCTAACATCCATAAGAAAGCATGTACTGATGTAAAATGCCAGCAAATCAAATTATTTAAAAAAGAAAAAAAGAAAGAAAAGATATATCTGGATAAAGAGAAAAACAGAAAATCTAATAATACATTGAATTATTAGAGCAAAGAGTGGAGGAAGAGAAAATAAATATGAAATAGAGATTTCCACTAAAAGAAAAAAATTGAATAAGGCAGGAGATTTAGAAAATTATTATGACAGACTTGAGAAAAAAATAAAATAGGAATTTTTAGAAAATAGCAATGAATGAAAAGGTAAATTGTTCCTACCTCTATAATATTAGCTGTTTGTTGTTTTTGTTGCTAATTTACCTATTTAATCTAATAAACAAAGAAAGGTTTCATTTAGGGATAAGGTTTCTCTCTCTCTATATATATATTTTCCATTTAGGGATAAGGTATATATATATATACATAGATATATATGTATATATATATTTTTTAATTTTAATTGTTGGAAAATGTGTCACAGAATGTGTTTAAACTTTAAGATAAAGATGCAACATGTAATGAACTGCATTGTTTGAACGTCTAATTTGTAAATGCTGTTAGAGGAAACTTGGTGGAAATGTTCTTATGTGCTTGTGTTTCTGGAACTAAGTATATTTATTAATAAGGAATAGTTTAAAATTATGAAATGACCAGGAGTGGACAATTTTCCTAATCCTATCAGCTCTTTGCAGCTCTTTTATTAGCCCCCTTCAGGAATATCAGCTTTTTTATCTAATTAAATTTTATATTAATGTGCTTTTGACTTTTGGCCTTTCTCTTCCTTCTGTTCTTTTTTTTCCCCTAAATTACATGTTTCTGTTTAACAGCTACTATCAATTCTTTGATATGAATTCTCAACATCAATTTACTAACTCCAGAGATGAAGGAGCATCAATATTTAGAAGCGAAGAATACAAAGCCTTGGGCATCTGGATGGCTCAGTCACTTAAGCATCTGCCTTCGACTCAGGTGGTGATCCCAGGGTTGTGGGATGGAACCCCAGGTTGAACTTTCTACTCAGCTGGGAGCCTACTTCTCCCTCTCCTTCTGCCTGCAGCTCCCTTTGCTTGCGTTCTCCCTCTCTTTGTCAAGTAAATAAAATAAAATAAAATAAAATAATGTAAATAATACATTTATTTAAAAAACAGAGCACACTTTTTTGGAGGCTTGAAACAAATTGTTTAAAAATTTTCATAATTTGAGTAATAAAAAGCCACTTTGTATAATTTTTATAAAATAATAAATGCCTATTTTGAAAAAAAAATAATACATTTATTTATTTATTAAAATACAATTATTACACAATACATAATGTATTGCATAATTATAATAATGATTAAATAATTTATTAAATATTTATATTAAATATATCAATTTAATTAAATAAATATTTTTAGAATTTAAAATATTTCACATTTAGATTATTAAATATTAAATCATTAATTTAATAAATAAATATCTAAACATAATTAAATAAAATAATTTATTTATTAAAATGAATAAAATAATGTTGTCATTATCTCAGCATGTATTTTTAAATAGTCTAAAAAAAATCTAATAAAGTCTAAATACATTGAGTTCAGATATTTATACAAGTTAACCCAGACACTCAACCCACAGTTTCAAAACTTTTGTTTTTATCTACTACTCAAAATACGATTTTAATGTATTTATTTGTAACTTTGACATAGCAAGGAAACTTGGAGGAAAAGGAGACATTTGCTTTTAATATTTGAAAATTATTTTGTTGATTTAAAAAAATAAAAACCTTAACAAGTGAGCATTTCTTCTTAAATAACACTGTGAAGTTTCTGAGTCGCATTCTATTAAAAGTGCTGATAAAATGGCCTCAGTTACTCATTTAAATTATCAGCTGAATGGGTAACAAATGAAGTAGAGAGCTTTTTAATTATTTATGAATGTATTGCTTGTGGATGGAGTGCCACATAGAGTTACCTCTCTTTTTGGCTTTGTTTTGTGAGCAGCAGTGGAATCTATGAATGAGATTAAACATAAGGACATTCACAGAAATTCTTAATGAACTTCTGGGGAAGGGCAATAAGTGCAAGGAAAAACTGCAGCAAGACTAATTACAAATTTCAAGTGGTCATCGCTTAATTATAGAAGCTTTTAAGTTCAAGTAATATATCTTTTTCATGAGCCTATCATATTGTATTAATTACCACAAACTGCACTCTTGAACACTTATCTTTTCACATATTTCTTATTCTTAGTACTTAAAATTACCCTTATGATTGATAAGTAAATGGATTTTACAGACAATGCATTTATTTACATAAATAAATACTGCTGTTTATATATATAAAAACAATTGAATATGTGTATGTGTTCAATGAATTTTTTTTCAAATTAACATCTTAATTCTACCACATTAGTTACAAATAGATATAGACTTTATAGATTCATCAAATATTTTATTCTCAAATTTATATGTCCTTTGTGAAGTAAATGAAACTGTATATATTAAATATAATCCTATCACATGTAACAGTTACTAGTGCATCCCAGGACATACATAGGTCAGGTCCTACTCAAGGCATCACGGATAACTGGATTTAACTTTCTATCTTAGGAGTCTTCTGTATATTTCTGTGGCTTTTATACTACAATCAGGAGGAAGAATTCTTTTGCTAAAAGCTTCCAAATGACTATGCGAGTAGATTATTTGTAGACTAGTGATATAATATTATTGTTTAATATGTGAAGCATGATAAAATAAAATGCTATTGCCATATTTAATTTGTTCAGTAAAGCATTCATTTAGTTATCAAGCATTCATTTTCTTTTTTTAAAGATTTTATTTATTTATTTGACAGACAGAGATCACAAGTAGACAGAGAGGCAGGCAGAGAGAAAGGAAGGGAAGCAGGGTCCCTGCTGAGCAGAGAGCCTGATGTGGGGCTCTATCCCAGGACTCTGGGATCATGACCTGAGCAGAAGGCAGAGGCTTTAACACACTGAGCCACCCAAGAGCCCCAAGCATTCATTTTCTTTATACAGAAGAGATAGAACAATATTATATAGTAGAAAATACAGTAAATAATCTAGAAACCTTGATCATTTTGTTTTGGCAATTTTAGAACATAAAATTAGCTAAAGCTCAAGTGCAAGTTATATTTGTATCATAGGAGGAAAAGTTAATTAAAAGTTTGTTTATTACCATAGTTTAACACTTCAACGAAATGATAACGAGTCCAAAATCAATGAATATATGAAGTATACAATAAAAACAATAATCTTGAGTGTATGTGACTCACTGTAGGTATTGATAGGCTAGAAATCAAAGGGAAAGTATCTATAGGGTTTGTTCAGTTCCATGCTCATCAGATTAATAGGCTTTCTCATATTGCTTCCTTCACCACATTAATTTGTCTAATGAAGTTTTCAAGAGTTAAAGACAGTGATAGGTTCATGGCTGGAGAGAAGGTACAGAATCTAAGATAGTTCAGCAGTGCTTATTATTTAAGAGAAAGACAGCATGGGAGGTGAGGGGTATATCATGCATCCTGTTTTCACTCCCTTTGTGGAGCACCTACCCTGGAGGTCATGTAATAATAACCAATGACCAAAAAACAATAAAAAAACCCAAACATCCATGTGGAAGTGCCATCCCTGCCTGGAGATGAGTAGACTGCTCAAACAGATCCTGGGCAGGCATCTCAGCCCAGGACTGTGTTGGGGAAGCTGGTTCCTGGCTTTGGGCGCAATCTGGAAGCCAGCAAACTGACGGGAGAGTGCAGCCAGGGTTAACAGGACTGATGATCTTTTTGCAGCCAGGCCGCGGGTGGACACCCGCTCAAGGAGCCAGGCTAGGAGGCTGCCCAGCGCCAGCGCTGGTCAAGCTTGCAGCCCCCGGGGCTTCCCCCGCGCCCCAGCCAGGGCGGGGCCTCAGGAGGGAGGGGGCGGGGGCGGGGCAGAGAAGGGGCTTTGCTAATTGCCAAAGCGAAAAGGGAGCTCGGGGAGGACTCAGGAGGGAGGGGGGCGGGGGCGGGTGGAGGGCGACGGGGAGAAGGCGCTTTGCTAATTGCCAAAGCTGGAAGTGAGCTCACAGAGGATGTGGCTGAGAGTCTGGGAGGAGGTGGAGGGGCTGGCGGAGGAGGGGCGGGCAGCGCCGCGGTGCTGTGCTGCGGCTCAGTCGGGACTGCAGGACCCACCGGACTCGCTGCCCGTACGCTCCCATGTGAGGCTCCGCTGTCCCGCTCCTGCTGCCTGCTGCCCCTCCCCGCCCCAAAGGCTTCTCCGGACCACCCTCTGCACAGGGGTAAAGTGACACCGCGCCGCGCCCTCACCTGGAGCAGAAAGCGCGGACCCGACCTGGGGGCAAAGAGGGGGGTTGTGGAGGCCCAGCCTCCCGCGAACCCCAGGGCACCGGGACCACCCCGGACGCTGCGCCAAACCCGGGTCCTCATGGGGTCGGGCTGGGGACAGCGCCTTGCGAGGTGCCCCCCGCCAGCAGGCACGCTAGCCCCCATCTTTCCGCAGCCCCATGCGCCCGTGCTGAGGACCCCCTTCCCTCCCCCGCCGTGGCCCCGCTGCTTTTGTTCTGGACTTGGGATCCCAGGTGGAAACTAGTCCCTCAGACCTCCCTGGCAGCAAGGAGGGCAGGGAGGGATTCTTGGTTTCCTGCCCTGGGTCCTCCTCTCTCCCCATTCACAAGCCTTCTGGCTTCCCTTTACTCTCCTCATTGTCAGTTTTCTGAAATGGTTTTTTTCTGCATGTTGACCCAAAGAGCTATTTCATGAATGAATATACACGAAACTGAGTTGGAGCCCACCTGTAGAGGCCTTTCATTAGAATGGTCTCTGGTTCTAGCCTCAGTTCAGAATACTGCATGTACCTGAGGACCAAGTCCAGATGTTTCTTTCATCTCTGAATTGAATTGGAAATCCTCCTCAGACTTCAGCTTCCAGGATTTCTCCAGTCCTTGCTCTCCCACTGTCTTGGTGGGGATCCGCCATGAGTGTTGAACACAGGAATGAATGAATGATATATACCCCAGACTGCTGGGGCTTTGTCTTCTTTTGCTGAGGTTGGAAAGGCTTGGGAGAGACCCCCTGTATGCAGATAGAGAGCTACATGCAATTGCTTAGATAAACGTGTTCCCCACTTAATTGCTTGGGCATTGAACATTTCGCCCTTAACCTGTGGCTTGAGCATTTAGGAGGAGACAATCTGGAGGTGAATCAGAAGATGGCTGAATCCACATGGTGGTGGTCTGGGTTTGGGAGATTTTCCTGGAGATTCAAAGGAAAGATATAAATTCTTCCAGTGTGGAGTGGTAAACATTTTATCGATGGGAGATGGAAAATAAATGGTCTGGTTAAACTTTCCCGCCCCCTCAAAACCCATTATTTGAAAACACAAAAAGGGAAGTGAAGGGAGAAATCCTCCCACTCCCATTCCCACTCACCTCCATAGCCATCTCCTCTTCCAAGAACCTAACAGACAAGGTGCCAAGAAGTGTTAGGTACCAGCAGTGGTCTCAGATCTCATTCAAGAATCATGGTGAAAGGCTTTCAAATAGATTGTGGGGGAACAGGGATCCAATTAGGGGGGGACAAGTTTAAGGTTTGCCTGGTCCCCTAAAAATTAATGGCACTAGAGAAGATGAGCTTTGGGAACTATAGCTTAATGGATACAATGTGTTAAAAGCTTCAGTGAGTCATGGTGGGAAGAGGCCAAGAGGGCAGCAAACACAGTCTTAGATGATGTTATTAATAGCACTACAGGCTCTAGATTTCCTGTGGTGGTGTTCTTGGCAAGACCAGCCCGGCCAAAGTGGATACTCTCAACCTGGAACAGAGGGTCTTGGAGATGCCAGCACGTGAGGTATGATGAGAGGGTAAAATGATAGGAGGTGTCCTTTGGAAGGACTGACTCCTTGACTTTAAAAGGGAGAACCCAAATCTGTAGGTGAAATCTTTCTGGCTACAAAGAGGGCCAAGGCCTCCTAAGGTCAAGGTCTCCTCGTCACTTGCAAAGATGTCGAAGAACATATTCAGACATTTCAAAGATGTCCTCATATCATTGGTTCCCACTCTGGAATTCTATCAATAAGGTGAGAGTTCCTCTAGTTGAAAAAGAGATCTAAAAAGACTTCCCTTTCTCATGTAATTTCTGTAACCTCCAGGACACACCCACCTCCCCCTTCCAGCTCTGTAATGAAGCCACAGCTGGTGCCAATTTGTGGAACTCCTTAAAGGCTATTCTCCCTTATATACCCCGGGACCAAGTTCCCATGCTCCCTCACCCGATTTCCTGCACTCACCTCCCACCTGGTGTGTTCACACCTGCAAGTGCCTTTTACCAACCCCTTTGCCAAAAGGCAGCCAGAGTGACCTTTCAAAGACCTATCAGTTCCTGGCATTTGTCTCCATAGAAATCTGCACTGATCTTCTAACAAATTCTCAGTCCTCCAAAGGCACCCATAATCCTCCCATCAGTCTATTCATACCCCTCCAACTGACTGATGCCTGTTCTGCCCCATCTCTCTGCCCTTCAACCACACTGCCTCCTTCTTCCTGTGGAGACCTCTCATGGCACCTGCCTCCAAGCACAGGTGATTCCCATTGATGGGAAGACCCTCTTCTCTCCCCCATCTCCCCACTCCAGTTACTCCCACATATTCGTGAGCTCACAAGCCCCATGGTACACACTCTCCATGCAGCCTGCTCTCTCTTTTCTAGCACTGGCCTCCGTTTCTAGCTGTGGTTGTGTCATGGATGTCCCTCCCCAGCCAGCCTCCAAGCTCTCCTTCCCTTTAGCTCCAACACCTGACACAGTGCCTGGCACGTAGTAAGCCCTGGCTAGCTTCTAAGAGCCTCACTGAGGGACTGAAAGCATTTTAAAAATGTCACCACGTAGGCTCCAAACTGTAGGCAGAAAAAGCTTTGCCTGGATTGACATTTTAGAGACGTATTCGTCAAGTTGGATGTGTTCACTGACTTTACCTTGTAAAATTTAAAAAAAAAAAAAAAGGACCTCTGTATCGCTTCGCATCTAAGGAAGGCGCATGTATACTATTAGACCACGTTATGAGCTTAATGGAAGGAGACAAGATGTTTTCGCTAAGAAAATGTATAAGACTGTTGAGGTCAAGTGGGAGGAAACAGTCCGTTTGTTGGAGCATTGCTATCTTACTCTATCACAGCCACTCATAAAAATGTGACACGGGGTGAGTCAGAATTGTCTGTCGGAGAGGAGTTAGATCTGGCTCATGTTCTTACAGACATGAAAGCCAGAAACGAAAAAGGAGGCTTTAAAAGCGTGGGTTGAGGAGGCGGTGTGGTTCACTGCGATGAGCTAAGTGCCCAGGGCCACCAGCAGACATGCTGGCCTGTGTCCGTCCTTTGTTCTGGGGTCCCTCTTGCACCATGTGGTGAGGCTGGTGGCTGGGAGAAGCTCAGGACAGGACCCGGTGGCATCTTATTTCTCCCACCCTCCTGTGGGCTCCAGTGGTCTCCAGTAGGTCCCAAGGGACAGCCTGCCTTCCTTGCAAAGCCCAGTAGCACTGGGAGCAGAAACTGGGGCCAAAGAGTGAGCACCCTGTTTGACAAGCTGGACCAGCCACCTCTTCTTCAGATGCAGGGGGAGCCCTGGCATGCTGACTCCTCCCTTCTCCCTTTCCCCTTTCCTCTTTCCTCCCTCTTTTCTTCCCCTCTCCTTCCCTGGTGGTGCCCTTTCCCAATGCCCACTTCATCCCTTTTCCTTTCTACATACCTGTCTTCTAGAGTTTCTTCTCTTTCCTCCCCATTACTTCCCTTCATCTGAATCTCCTCTTTGGTCCCTTTGTCCCTGCTCTCTGCTCCTCCTCCCCTTCCCTGGCCCCTGTTCAGCTCCATACTGAATGCAGGCAGAGCTGGACTAACATGCTCACTTGCTAGCTCAGCCACCCTCCAGAGAAGTCACTCTTCGGTGGCCACCTTCCTGACCCCCTGGTTGCTTCTCCACTTGTTCAGATATTGCTCTGAAGTCTGAGGAGGACAGAGCGGGGCTGCCACAGAAGCAGGCCAGAGGAGAAACCAAACCATGTGTCCACACTGTCCCCCAGCACTGCTGCTCTGAGAGCTTTCAGAGTCCTCAACAGGGTTAGGATTTAGGGGCTTCTTCAGAACCGGGAGTGAAAACAACCATAGGTCAAAAGAAAAGCGACGGCCCCCACACAAAAATAATAATCACAAATAAAAACTATGTTAACTCTGAAGTCCCAAAGTCGAAGAATTGCCTTGAATCTGTCACTAGAAAGCACCCAAGGCCTCACTCTCTGGGTTCTGGGTGCCCTGGGAATGGGAGGAGGCTCTGACATGCACGTGGGGATGCCGAACTATGAGGGCTAGCCTGCCCGCTGGCAGGGGTGGGGTACCTCCTGTGGCGCTGTCCTGGCACGACCCCCTGCGTAGGGGGTGTGGCGCGGCGTCCTGGGTGGTCCTGGTGCCCTGGGGTTGCCGGAAGCCTGGGTCCCGACCATTCCACCCCCCCCCCCCCCCCCCCGCTCCTGTCCTGCCTTTTCTGCTTCAGGTGAGGGCGCGTCGAGGTGTCACTTTACCTGTGAGCAGAGGGTCCTCCAGAGAAGCCATGGGGCAGGGAGGGGCAGCAGGCAGCAGGAATGAGAACGGGACACCGTGGCCTCTGGGGCTAAGCTGGAGCGTGGGAGCGCAGGGGCAGCGACTATGGTGGGTCCTGCAGTCCCGAATGGGCTGCAGCACAGCACCCTGGAGCTGTGTGCCCCTCCTTCCCGCCTGGGCAATTAGCAAAGCCCCTTCTCCTGGCCCCCCCCCCGCCCCGCCCCCGCCCCCCTCCCTCCTGAGTCCTCTGAGAGCTCACTTCCAGCTTTGGAAATTAGCAAAGACCCTTCTCTGCGCCGGCCCTGCCCCCTCACTCCAGGGGCCTGAGCCCTGGCTGGGGTGCAGGGCTATGCCCTAGCATGCTGCCCCATTGCCAGCGCCTGCGCTGGGCAGACTCATAGCCTGGCTTTCTGAGCCGGTGTCCACGGGCAGCCTGGCTGCGAAAAGATCATCAGTCCTAAAGGCCAGCTGCACTCTTGCGTCAGTTTGCTGGCTTCCAGATTGCGCCCAAAGCCAGGAACCAGCTTCCCCAGCACAGGCCTGGGCTGAGATGCCTGCCTGGGATCTGTCTGAGCAGTCTCCTCCACTCCAGGCAGGGATGGCACTTCGACCTGGATGTTTGGGTTTTTGGTTTGTTTTTTTGGTCATTGGTTATTACATGACCTCCAGGGTAGGTGCTCCACAAAGGGAGTGAAAACAGGACGCCTGATATATATGCATATGGCCATTCTAGAAAAATAGCTTGGGGTTCTCTCGGAAACGCGGCATTGGTCCTTGCACTATGGTTTAATAGAAAAGGGATTATGCACCAAGTTACTTAAATGAGCATAGGTTGAAATCGTTTACTGAGAGTAAATATTTTAAATAGTTATATTTTAACTAAATCTATCATCAATCATAAATCTATTACACGAAGGTTACAGGCAATTTAAAAGCAAGAGCACTCTCTTCAGGGTTTTAAATAATCCCTGTCTGTCTTGGCACATGAGAATGCAAAGATAGGAAATGGTTTGTAAAAGATTATATAATAGCTTTTACTAATTCTATTTATTTGACAGACAGAGATCACAAGTAGGCAGAGAGGCAGGCAGAGAGAAAGATGGGGAAGCAGGCTCCCCGCCAAGCAGAGAGCCTGATGAAGGGCTCGATCCCAGGACCCTGAGATCATGACCTGAGCCCAAGGCAGAGGCTTAACACACGGAGCCACCCAGGCGCCCCCAGATGAAATACATTTCTGACTTAGAAACTTCAGATAGAATTATTTTGTCCATGATGACAACTGAAGAAAATGTGTCATCCCTAAACCTAACCTTAAACCCTACCAACACTGAAACCTAAGCTGACCTTAAAGCCCAAACTAGAACCCTGAATCCCAAACCTGGAATGGAACCCAAAGCCTGTACCTGAGCCCTGGATCCAAGCCCTGAACCACGAACCCAAACCCTAAACCAGACCTCCAAGTCATGAAACCTGAACCCAAATCTCAGCATGAAGTCAAACCCCAAATTTGACCTTGAACTTTATCCCATAAGCCCTGAGTCTTAAAGCCTAAATCATAAACTTAAAGCCCTAAACTACAACTCTGTTCCCTTGTCCTTCACTCTAAACCCTCACCCTAACACTAAACCCAAAGCCTGATTAGAACTCTGACTAAAACCTGAACCTGAACCCAAATTCAAACCCTTCACCACACTTTGCTTATGCACTTGCCATTGATGGATATTTGCAGTTTCTACCTCTTGATTCTTGTGAACATTGTTTGGGTTGGGGGCTAGGGTTAGGGTCTTGGATTAGGGTAGGGTCCAGGCTTGAGACCAAGTTGAGGTCAGAGTGTGGGTCTGCATCAGGGCCATGTTCAGTGACACTGTTTGGGTCAAGGACTGTTGTAATTCCACATTGTTTCCAATTCATTGTTCCTTAGCTATTTGGGGGGAAGTTGGGGGGTATTGGGCTCCATGCAGCTTGAATTTCCGGAATGAAATGGCATCAGCTGGACCCGGGGAGGGAGCAGGACCTTCCACTGAAGGGTGAGCTCCCACAGTCCTGCACTGCCTTGCACCGCCTGCAGAGGGCGCCAGACCTCAGCACCCGCCCTGAGCCCAGGCTGCAGAGCCACAGCTGTGACCTGAGCCCTGCCTGAAAGGTCCTGAAAGGACCCACTGTGGAGACTTCTGGAGAATGTGGGGCGCCTCCCACCCTGACAGGACAAGCTGAGGAGGGTGTGGCTCTGCATCCACACTGACCGGACCTGTTGTGGAGGACGCGCCCACACTGGCAGCAGTCCAACCTCCTAAGGACCAGACACTGGAGGAGGTGAGGAGAAGTCCCTTAGTGGACTGTCAAGGGGTTCGTGGTCTCAGGACCCCACAGAGAAAGGGCGCCCTGTGTAGACACTGGGGCTTCCGTCGTTTTGTGTGAGGAGACGTGGCCTCCTGCTGTGCTGTGCACGGGGCTGTGGGGTCCCCCCTTTCTGGGCTCGGGTGCTCCTAGGTCCTCATCTGTGTTTGTGTGCTCGCGGATTAGGTTCCTTGGGCTCCTCAGATGGTCTGCAGTCAGGGAGCGTCCCCCTGCTTCGGTGCTTGTGCTCTCCCCACCTCAGCCCTGCGGGGTCCTTCCCGTGTCCACACCCACTCCAGGCTTGCACCGAGTCCGGAAATTCGGGAGCCAGAGTGAGGACTCTGTAGATGGTTTTGGGGAGAGTAGGTATTTTCCCAGTGTGGGTTCTTCCCTGAGCACAGTGCCTCCCCATCTCTGTGTGTACCCCTCCCTGTCTGTCGTCATTGTTGCAGGGCTGTCAGAGGACAGGTCTGTCACCTTCTTGGTTCAGGGGCCTCCCAGGTATCTTGCTGTCTTGGTTGCAGGTGTAAATGAGATCGTTTTCCACAGTCTCTTTCTGATGGTTCCTTCGGAGCACCTAGGAGTGCCACTAATTTGTGCATATTGATTTTGTTCCTTGCAAGTTCTTGAATTTAATAGTTCAATTGGCCTTAAACTCAATCTGCCAGTTATTTGACCAGCAGCATGGGTTTAATTGGGAAGAGCAGAGAATGGCAGTCTGGGCTGAGCAAGCTAAGGTCCCAACACAGGCAAGTGCGAGAAACAAAGGAGAGGAACATTATTTCATGGAGGAGGAAGAAGTTGGGAAGGGTGCTTGAGGAAAAGTCCCTTGGAGAAAGGCAGGGTGATGGAGAATTCTCACCAGCTGAGCTGCAAAGATCCTACAAAAAGTCAGGAGATGAACCTCCAGCTTCCCCTGTGGGGTCTAAAATTGGTGAGTCTCTCCTGTGGGGGATTGCAATGTGGGGTCTGTAATGGGCACTGAGCACCAGGCGCCCCCTTCCAGCCTCCCCTTCTGGCATCCCCAGTCCACTTTACTGGGGCTTCCCTTCCTGCTTTTGCACAGTTCTAACCAGCTTGTGGTGGAACGTTGTGGAAAAACTGAAATTCCAAATCCACTGCTTCTACTGCACCTGAGATACAGGGGCCCATGATTTAATCCTCCCACGAGTCTCTTGCTAGCCCCACCTGTCCGTTACTCATTTTGAGAGTTGATATTACCAAAGTACTGTAATTCTAAAAATTTCTGAATTAGCTGTATTATTTCTTTTTAGGTATGAAGTTAACTTCCAATTATATGAATTTAATATTTTGGTCATTGTTTTCTAATTTTATTGCCTTATTCTTGGAAAATATAGCCTGATATTTAACTCTAGGAATTTATTGGCATATACTTCTGGCCTAAATAATGGCCTGTTTGTGTAAATGTTCAACTTATGCTTATATACTTACTGAAGACTCTTGTTTTGGGGTCAGGATGGCTACATTTATTAATAGATCAGGACTATTAGATTCTCTAAATTTTGATGTCTCTTAATTTAATCTAATTAAATTATCAGTTAATGAAAGAAGTTAAATTTTTTATGTACTACTGCATCTAAACTTATCAAAGTCTTTGCTATAATTAGACAAGTATGTCATCCTGTTTTTATACCAAGTCTCACATTAAAAAAATCATACTATCTGAAATATTATTTATTTTTATTATTATTTATTTTTTTTAAAAGATTGTATTTATTGGGGTACCTGAGTTAAGTGTCTACCTATAGCTCAGGTCATAATACCCGGGTCCTGGGATAGAGCCCCGCAGGGGGTTCCCTGCTCAGTGGCGTGCTTCTCCCTCTCCCTCTGTTATTCCCTCTGCTGTGTGCATGTTTTTCTTTTCTCACTCTCTCTCAAATAAATAAGTAAAATTTAAAGATTATCTCTCTCAAATAAATAAGTCAAATTTTTTTTCTCAATGGGAGGGAGAAGCAGACTCTCCACTGAGCAGGGAGCCTGATGCAGGGCTCAATACCAGGACCCTGGGATCATCACCTGAGCTGAAGGCAGACACTTGAACCGACTAAGTCACCCAGGCACTCCAGCTGTTTATTTATTTATTTATTTTTATTATGCATATGTTTTATCTCTCTTTTCTACAAGTCTTTTTTTTGATCTTTTTACTTTTTTCATAAAACTGAATTATTTCAAGATGACTTGGTCATCCTCTTTTCCCCAACCTCAAAGATCATAGAGTATATTTTAACTGTTAAAATAATATTAGTATTTAAGTGCTGCCTACACAAATTAAGGCAAATTATCTGTGATCTGTATTCCTGAAAATATTTTTTTTATTATGCCTTCCTATGCCAATGACATTTTATAAGGATCTAAATGTTTCCATTTGTGATTTTTTTTCAAGATAATAAAGCTATTACTTCATTCTTTTTTATATCTGATGTTATTTAAAAAATTTCTGTCAGTCTGATTCTTGTTTCTTTATTAATGAATTATTTTTTTTCTCTCTAACACTTGTGATTTTTTTTGTGTGTCTTTGGTATGTATGCCCTAGTTTGGGATTCATAGAGTCAACTCTAGTTATGAATATTTTCTTTCTTTTCTTGTATGTAAGTTTTAATCCAGTGTCTTGACTATTTTATGCTTGAGAAATAGATGTACATTAATATTCAAATATTTCTTTCCTTTTTCTTCTTTCATTTAAAAAAAGTCATTTATTTTATTTTATTTAAAAATATTTATTTATTTATTTGGAGTAGAGAGAGAGGGTCATGAAGAGTGGCTGATTATATACTTTCAATTTGGGAGGAGGTTAGGGATAGCACAAGCCTCCAAGGTATTTTATAAACAAGGTTTCCAGGACCTTGAGGGGGCTAGCTATTGTTAGGGAAAGGTCATTTATTACTATTTAGTAAAAACTCAGGGAAGAGACTCTTCTGATGTGTATCAGTGGGTATATGCTTGGGAGATGATTGCCAATGTATATCTTGAGGGCAGGGGTGGGGAGTAGAGATAAAGAAGTTTCCAAAGTAATTTTTACATGTGAAAGTAGATTTTCAGTATCCTGGGGGGTGGACTAAGAATGCTTTTTGCCCTGAGTGGATGTGTCCACATGGAAGCAGCTGAGTCCCCAGAGGAGCTTCAAGGACTTGTCAACAGGCTATGAGTAGTAAGGAAATCTAATTTCTTCTCTAGCTTTTGTTCCACACACATCACCTACATCTTACACCTCTTTTATATTGATAATTTTAATGCTTTGCTGGTATCCAGATGACTATATCCTTAAGTGACTTCTTATCTCTATTGAATCCATTATGTATTCTATCCATTGTATTCTTAATTCAACTAGATTACATATATTTAATCTATTAGTACCACTAGGTTCTTATTCTTGTTTTTATTTCAAAATCTTTCCTTATTTCCTTACATTATTTATTGGGTATATTTTAAATCCCTGAAATACTCACTTATTATATATAAGCTGTCAACCGTATTCTTATTTTGAGGTAGCTATATCTTTTTGGGTTTTAGGACATCATACCAACAATGCCAAATAATTTTCAGACAACAGCAGGATCTCCAAGAATTCAACTAAATTCTGACACTATCTACCTGAACATAGTGTAAGATTTCATCAGTTAAGGGATCAGTCCTCCAAGACTATCTCCAACCCCACCTCAGATGCCAGTCTCACTGTAGGCCCCAGGTTATTACCTGTGCTTGTGACTGAGCAACTACAGGTTGGAGGTCCCAGTGGCCTACTTCTTACGTTCTTTTAATTTGCTACAGGGACTCACAAAACTCAGAAAAATACTTACTTTATGTTTGCCAGCTTATTAAAAGATATAATAGAAGATTTAAATCAATAGATAGATAAAGAAGTGCACAGGGCAAGGTATGGAGAATGGGCACAGAGCTTCTATTACCTTCTGTAAGACTGCCACTCTTCCTGCCTTTTCATACATTTCACAAACTAAAAGCTTTCTGAACCCAGTCCTTTCAGCTTTTCTGTGGAGGCTTCATGACATAGTCATGACTGACTAAATCATTGTCATTTGCTGATCTAATCTCCAGATCCTCTTCCCTCCCCAGATAATCCTGTATTGGGAGGAAGGGGAGGCAAAAAGTTGTGAAGGCTTTCACCAAGTGGTTGGTCCTTCAGGCAAACAGCCCTTGCCTTGAGTGAGGTCTGAAGGTCACTTCATTAACAGAACAAAACACACCTCTCTCACCCTTATCACAGGAAATCCCAAGAGTTTTAGGAGCTGTGAGTCAGTAGCCATGGTTGAAAACCAAATATTCAGATGACCAAAATATATTTCTTGTAAACCACTATATTACACTACATGCTTAAGTATTTAATTATGTGATCTTTTAAACTAATATTTTTCTAAGAGTATAAACTGTTCTGGCAGTAATCTGGATTGGGGAGTGATGTATTGCCAAATTTCTGTCGTTTTAGTCCAGGAAGTCAAAGAGAAAGAACAGGAGAGCCCCTTAGGGCAGGAAGTTCAAAGTAACAATGTTAACTACTACTACCTTTTCTTGATTTTTTTTTTTAAACAAGCAAATCTTCTCTTCAGAGTTGCAGTTTAAAGCCAAGAACATGCGGAATTGGGAGAAAAAATAGTGAAATTTGGAGACTTGCAGAGGTAGAATCAGAGTAGTGAAAGCCATTACAGCAACTGAACTAACTGAGGTCAGTCTTTGGTGAATCACAGAAACAGGTGGAGTTGTCAAACAAAGGAATCTTTGTTTACAACATACAAGGAGATCACAGGGAATAAGTTCCAAAGCCTTGACTGTTTGAACAGGAGAGAGATTTTTATTTAGTATTTAAGATGAATACTCAGAAGGGAGAGTTTTATTATTCCGTGTATGGTTGGTCATAAGGTTGTGGATGCATGCACATCCACATATGTATTTGTGCAATATGTATTGCATGTTCACCTGAATGAAGCTTGTATTCCACCGAGGGCAGAAACTTCAACGTTAGAATAAAGCAGAGGTAACTGTTGGACAAGGGAAAGGGACTCTGCAGGCTTCAAGAGCAGATAGAAACTAGATGGGGTCTTGGGCTCATTTTCTGGGACAAGGAATGCAAGGCCTTGATTGCTTTTGAAATAGCACTAGGAGTTTTGCCACTGATTTATTGTCTCAATAGCTTAGGCTATTTCCTGCTCTGGTGGTGACTGTTAGTTTTCCCATTGCCTTGTTCCCTCAAAATCCTTAAGGAGTGAGGTTTTTGCATTTCTTTGTAAGAATCTCCCAGGAAGTTTTGGAAGAAGTGTGCTTGGGCAAGTACACAGGTGGGGTATAGATCATTGAAAATAGCTGGGGACAAAAAATGACTTTTCTTATGTCAGGAAAACTATATGTCATCTTAATTTTCTGGGAACCTCTAATTCTTTCTGCTGATGTTACCAGCAGGCTTCTGAGATATTAATGATTGTTCTCTTGTACCTAAGGAAAAAGAAATGTAGAAAGCAAAAGACAAAACTTTAAAATCTATCCTCCAACTCATCAATTCACTGCAGCCACCTCTCTGTCTTTCCCTTTCTCTTTTTCTTTCTCTTTCTCTCTCACTTTCTCTCTCACATACGCACAACACACGCAAATCATCTTAAAACAATTTTTAATTTTCCCTATTCCATTTTAATATACTTGAGGCATGATCATTTTCTTAGTAAATACAAGAAAAAAAAATCTAGGATTCCATCATTCTGTGTGATTAAAGTATTGAGGAATTTCCTTCCAATAGCACTTATAAAAACACATTTTATTTATGTAATATTATATAATCAGGTGCCTGCATTTTTCTTATTCTCTAACTAGTGTTATTTGGCAATTAATATTTTGTCAATCAATATTCCCCTATACCTGAATGTGTGGGCAGTGAGAGATGAGTTAGAGGCAAGGATGGTGAACACTCCCAACAACTGCAGACTACATATATCTTAAGCCATGATTTTCTTTGCAAAGATCAACATTGATAATGTTCTAGTCATACCTCCGTGTACCAGGAAAGAAGTAGCATATTTCTTGAAAGACACAGCTATCAAAGCTCCATTGAGAAACTGTAAAGATGGACAAGCGATTTCCAAATTACATATCTGATAATGGACATCTACTCTGATTATTTAAATATGAATAAAAATAAAAAACCTTACTAATAACCAAACAGAGTATCCAATTTTACATGTGAAGGAAATAATGGAAGAGACATGTCACCAAAAGTATATGGATGGCTTATAGGCACATGACAAATTTCTCAACATTTAGACATTAAAGAAATACAAATTAAAATCATAATGAGACATGCTTACATATCTATTAGAATGGCTAAAATTATAAAGGCTAATTGTACTTGGTCTGAGCTAGATTGAGAAGCAACAAAAAATCTAAACTGTTGTTGGCATATATCATGATACAACCACTTTGGAAAATAGTTTGAAAATTTTTTTAAATGCAAAATATGTTGCAGTTACAAAAATAGCCATTTTACTTCTAGGCATTTAACCAAGAGAAACAAGCCCTATGTTCATACAGGGACTTGTATATGAATTTCATAGCAGCTTTATTTTTAAGAATTGAAAACAGTGGAAATGTTCATCAATGTCCATCCATAGAGCAAAGAAAAATTATGATCTATTCATTAAAGAGATTACTATTCAACATCAAAATGAACTATTTACAATTGGAGATTCTCAAAGTAATGATGCTGAGAAAAGAAAAGCCAGGCAATGAATAGTATATACAGTGTGATTCCATGACTATAAAAAATCTAGAAAATACAAATTTATATATAGTCACAGTCATCAAATATATTGGTGTGATTTTAGTGCCTTCTTCTGTGATCCTATAGCTTCCTACACTTGCATCTCTGAGCATTTGTTACACCATGTGAAAATATGAACTCTTTCTCTTCATTCTGTCTTACTAGAATAAGAGTCCTTGAAATTTTATGGACAATTGAACTCTCAGTTATTAGCAGAAATTCTATCACACAGTAAGTTTCCAAATATAAAAGCCAGAGTTTTACAATGACTTCTAAGCTTTTACATGATCTAGCCACTCATTTAACCTCTGTGACCTCTTTCCCTGCTACTCTTCAGTCACTCACAGTGGCCTCCTTGCTATTCCTCAGATATGCCAGGCATGATCCAACCTTATGGCCTTCAAGATAGCCAATTCCTTTGTCTGGAGTGACCTTATTGCTGATAGTTCTGGGCAAATTCATCACCTTTCCATACCTTTGTTCAATTGTCAGCTTCATTGTAACTACCCTGATCTTCCTATTAAAAATTTTAACTCCCCATCCCCTGCCTAGCAACCTTGATTTTTCTCACCCTGATCGAGTTTTTCTTTTTCCCCATTGTACTCATCCTTTTTGAATGCACTATGCAATTTTTATTAAGGTTTATAGCTTTGAATTGTCTCACCCATTAAAATAAAAGTTCTACAAAGCCAAGTATTTCATTTACCAGTGTAGTCTGAAGTAATATCTGCCATATAATAGTTCAGTAGACAACTGGTAAATTTCAAAATAAATTAATGTTGAGAATATACTGAATTTCACAAGTCATTTCAATATTTATTTCCAAAAAATAAACTATGTAAAACATACCTTAAATTTACTTTCAAAATATTTTATAGCATATAATGGACAATATACATAAGCCTTAAAGAAACAATCCTATAAATAACCATTTCATACCTACTTAAAAACTACATAATACCACACTCCTAGATCCTCTCTGAACGCTCTAAAATAACCCTAAAGGAAATACATTTTTAAAAATAACAGATTTTTTGTCAAATAATTTAATAAAATAAAAGTTTCATTCATCTATGTAGATCATAATAAATGTTTTTAATAAGCATGAAATTATAACTCTGAAGTGTGCTAAAATGAAACCACCTGCTAAGGGTGAGAGAATAAAAATAAACATCATGTTTCCAAATAAGAGGAATTTATTACCTTTGAATCAAAGCATGTGGATTTGTTCAAACTGGCAATAAAGGAATATGGAGACACAAACCATAGAAAGTCATATTTTAGATTTCTAAAAGACTTCGAAGTGAAAAGTATACATTCACTTCTCACTTATTGCTCCTACATATTCATGAATTTGAGAGAAAATATAGGCCCTGTGTGTCTTAGCAACTAATGGGATATTTTTTGATATTTACATGCTTACACATAGTATGTGTTATAGTCTTCTCTTTTACATGCTGTAAAAAGGTTAACCCCTTTTCTGCAGAGATCTGAAAATGTGAAACAGTGCCTGAGTAGCTGAATTCATCTAATTCAAATTTCTTGCAGGTCTAAGACCTATTGATTTTCACTTGACTGCCTCCTTTTTCATCTGTCAATTGGTTACAAATTCTGGTACTGAAGAGAATACATTGGGGCTGGTGGCTCAGTGTGTTAAAGCCTCTGCCTTCAGTTCAGGTCATGATCTCAGGATCCTGGGATCGAGCTCCACATCGGGACATAATGTAACGACAGATAGTTTATATGGGAGCCCTTTGGGTACTCTGGTGGATGAATGTTTTTAAATTAGTTTTTCATGGACATGGGGAGTTAGAGACGAGAAGGGAGGTGGGGGAAATTGGAAGGGGAGCTGAATCATGAGAGACTATGGACTCTGAAAAACAATCTGAGGGTTTTGAAGGGGCGGGGGATTTGGAGGTTGGGGTACCAGGTGTTGGGTATCATAGAGGGCACTGCTTGCATGGAGCACTGGGTGTGGTGCAAAAAGAATGAATACTGTTATGCGGAAAATAAATAAAAAATTAATTTAAAAAATATTAGTTTTTCGTAAACTACAAAAAAAAAAAAAAAAGAAAAGCGCTCCCATTTATAGCGTACACTTTATGGTTCACAAGGCACGTGCCAACAATAAAAATAATAATGGGTTACCGTTACACTTCATAGAAAAGGAGGTACAGGGAAATTGAATGAAAGGGAATAACAAAGTAGGTTCATAAGTCAATCTTCCTTGTAAAAAAATTAACCTGAAAGTGCGTTTCTGCCACCTCTCTCCTGTGTGACATTTTATCGATGGGAGATGGAAAATAAATGGTCTGGTTAACCTTTCCCTCCCCCTCAAAACCCATTATTTGAAAACACAAAAAGGGAAGTGAAGGGAGAAATCCTCCCACTCCCATTCCCACTCACCTCCATAGCCACCTCCTCTTCCAAGAACCTAGCAGACAAGGTGCCAAGAAGTGTTAGGTACCAGCAGTGGTCTCAGATCTCATTCAAGGATCATGGTGAAAGGCATTCAAAGAGATTGTGGGGGCACAGGGATCCAATTAAGGGGGACAAGTTTAAGGTTTGCCTGGTCCCCTAAAAACTAATGGCACTAGAGAAGATGAGCTTTGGGAACTATAGCATAATGGATACAATGTGTAAAAAGCTTCAGTGAGTCATGGTGGGAAGAGGCCAAGAGGGTAGCAAACACAGTCTTAGATGATGTTATTAATAGCACTATAGGCTCTAGATTTCCTGTTGTGGTGTTCTTTGCAAGACCAGCCCGGCCAAAGTGGATACTCTCAACCTGGAACAGAGGGTCTTGGAGATGCCAGCACGTGAGGTATGATGAGAGGGTAAAATGATAGGAGGTGTCCTTTGGAAGGACTGACTCCTTGACTTTAAAAGGGAGAACCCAAATCTGTAGGTGAAATCTTTCTGGCTACAAAGAGGGCCAAGGCCTCCTAAGGTCAAGGTCTCCTCGTCACTTGCAAAGATGTCGAAGAACATATTCAGACATTTCAAAGATGTCCTCATATCATTGGTTCCCACTCTGGAATTCTATCAATAAGGTGAGAGTTCCTCTAGTTGAAAAAGAGATCTAAAAAGACTTCCCTTTCTCATGTAATTTCTGTAACCTCCAGGACACACCCACCTCCCCCTTCCAGCTCTGTAATGAAGCCACAGCTGGTGCCAATTTGTGGAACTCCTTAAAGGCTATTCTCCCTTATATACCCCGGGACCAAGTTCCCATGCTCCCTCACCCGATTTCCTGCACTCACCTCCCACCTGGTGTGTTCACACCTGCAAGTGCCTTTTACCAACCCCTTTGCCAAAAGGCAGCCAGAGTGACCTTTCAAAGACCTATCAGTTCCTGGCATTTGTCTCCATAGAAATCTGCACTGATCTTCTAACAAATTCTCAGTCCTCCAAAGGCACCCATAATCCTCCCATCAGTCTATTCATACCCCTCCAACTGACTGATGCCTGTTCTGCCCCATCTCTCTGCCCTTCAACCACACTGCCTCCTTCTTCCTGTGGAGACCTCTCATGGCACCTGCCTCCAAGCACAGGTGATTCCCATTGATGGGAAGACCCTCTTCTCTCCCCCATCTCCCCACTCCAGTTACTCCCACTTATTCGTGAGCTCACAAGCCCCATGGTACACACTCTCCATGCAGCCTGCTCTCTCTTTTCTAGCACTGGCCTCCGTTTCTAGCTGTGCTTGTGTCATGGATGTCCCTCCCCAGCCAGCCTCCAAGCTCTCCTTCCCTTTAGCTCCAACACCTGACACAGTGCCTGGCACGTAGTAAGCCCTGGCTAGCTTCTAAGAGCCTCACTGAGGGACTGAAAGCATTTTAAAAATGTCACCACGTAGGCTCGAAACTGTAGGCAGAAAAAGCTTTGCCTGGATTGACATTTTAGAGACGTATTCGTCAAGTTGGATATGTTCACTGACTTTACCTTGTAAAATTAAAAAAAAAAAAAGGACCTCTGTATCGCTTCGCATCTAAGGAAGGCGCATGTATACTATTAGACCACGTTATGAGCTTAATGGAAGGAGACAAGATGTTTTCGCTAAGAAAATGTATAAGACTGTTGAGGTCAAGTGGGAGGAAACAGTCCGTTTGTTGGAGCATTGCTATCTTACTCTATCACAGCCACTCATAAAAATCTGACACGGGGTGAGTCAGAATTGTCTGTCAGAGAGGAGTTAGATCTGGCTCATGTTCCTACAGACATGAAAGCCAGAAGCGAAGAAGGAGGCTTTGAAAGCGTGGGTTGAGGAGGCCGTGTGGTTCACTGCGATGAGCTAAGTGCCCAGGGCCACCAGCAGACATGCTGGCCTGTGTCCCTCCTTTGTTCTGGGGTCCCTCTTGCACCATGTGGTGAGGCTGGTGGCTGGGAGCAGCTCAGGACAGGACCTGGTGGCATCTTACCTCTCCCACCCTCCTGTGGGCTCCAGTGGGCTCCAGTAGGTCCCAAGGGACAGCCTGCCTTCCTTGCAAAGCCCAGTAGCACTGGGAGCAGAAACTGGGGCCAAAGAGTGAGCACCCTGTTTGACAAGCTGGACCAGCCACCTCTTCTTCAGATGCAGGGGGAGCCCTGGCATGCTGACTCCTCCCTTCTCCCTTTCCCCTTTCCTCTTTCCTCCCTCTTTTCTTCCCCTCTCTCCTTCCCTGGTGGTGCCCTTTCCCAATGCCCACTTCATCCCTTTTCCTTTCTACATACCTGTCTTCTAGAGTTTCTTCTCTTTCCTCCCCATTACTTCCCTTCATCTGAATCTCCTCTTTGGTCCCTTTGTCCCTGCTCTCTGCTCCTCCTCCCCTTCCCTGGCCCCTGTTCAGCTCCATACTGAATGCAGGCAGAGCTGGACTAACATGCTCACTTGCTAGCTCAGCCACCCTCCAGAGAAGTCACTCTTCGGTGGCCACCTTCCTGACCCCCTGGTTGCTTCTCCACTTGTTCAGATATTGCTCTGAAGTCTGAGGAGGACAGAGCGGGGCTGCCACAGAAGCAGGCCAGAGGAGAAACCAAACCATGTGTCCACACTGTCCCCCAGCACTGCTGCTCTGAGAGCTTTCGGAGTCCTCAAAGGGTTAGGATTTAGGGGCTTCTTCAGAACCGGGAGTGAAAACAAGCATAGGTCAAAAGAAAAGCGACGGCCCCCACACAAAAATAATAATCACAAATGAAAACTATGTTAACTCTGAGTCCCAAAGTCGAAAAATTGCCTTGAATCTGTCACTAGAGAACACCCAAGGCCTCACTCTCTGGGTTCTGGGTGCCCTGGGAATGGCAGGAGGCTCTGAAAAGCGCGTGGGGGTGCAGAACTATGGGGGCTAGCCTGCCCGCTGGCAGGGTGGGTACCTCCTGTGGCGCTGTCCCGGCCTGACCCCCTGCGGACAGGGTGTGGCGCAGCGTCTGGGGTGGTCCTGGTGCCCTGGGGTTGGCGGGAGGCTGCGCCCAGCTCCTGGACTGCGTTTTCTGCTTCAGGTGAGGGCGTGTCGTGGTGTCACTTTACCTGTGAGCAGAGGGTCCTCCAGAGAAGCCATGGGTCGGGGAGGGGCAGCAGGCGGCGGGAACGGGAACAGGACACCGCGGCCTCAGGGGCTAGGCTGGAGCATGGGAGTGCAGGGGCAGCGAGTATGGTGGGTCCTGCAGTCCCAAATGGGCTGCAGCACAGCACACTGGCGCTGCGCGCCCCTCCTTCCCGCCTGGGCAATTAGCAAAGCCCCTCTTCCGGCCGCCCCCGCCCCCCTCCCTCCTGAGTCCTCTGAGAGCTCACTTCCAGCTTTGGAAATAAGCAAAGACCCTTCTCTGCGCTGGCCCCGCCCCCTCACTTCTGAGGCCGGAGCCCATGCTGGGGGGCGGGGCTAAGCTCCCAGTGGAGCATCTCAACAGGAAAAGGTCCACCCAAGGGAAGCTCAAAGTGATACGTGCCAGGCACTGTGTCAGGTGTTGGAGCTAAAGGGAAGGAGAGCTTGGAGGCTGGCTGGGGAGGGACATCCATGACACAAGCACAGCTAGAAACGGAGGCCAATGCTAGAAAAGAGAGAGCAGGCTGCATGGAGAGTGTGTACCATGGGGCTTGTGAGCTCACGAATAAGTGGGAGTAACTGGAGTGGGGAGATGGGGGAGAGAAGAGGGTCTTCCCATCAATGGGAATCACCTGTGCTTGGAGGCAGGTGGCATGAGAGGTCTCCACAGGAAGAAGGAGGCAGTGTGGTTGAAGGGCAGAGAGATGGGGCAGAACAGCCATCTCCATTCCTGTGTGTTCATAGGCTTCCAACGTTTAGATACACCCTTGTTCGTGGTGTATATGTTGGCAATTCTTCCAGGTTTCTGTTGTTTTGATGCTCCATCAAGACAAAACAACTTCCGCTTATCTTTTGTCTCTCGAAGGCATAAAATGACTCTCGCTGACTTATGCACAAACACTTTGGCTCTCTTCTCCTTGGGAATAGCATAACCTATGTCTTCCCTGTTTCTTCACTTGCAAGCTATGAGTATCTTTATAGTCGAAGGAAATCTCCTATGGTCAACAGAAGGACGAGCTAGTTTAATATTTGCTGTTTTCTTCTTCTTTTTTTTTTTTTTTTTAAAGATTTTATTTATTTATTTTACAGAGAGAGAAATCACAAGTAGCCGGAGAGTCAGGCAGAGAGAGAGAGAGAAGCAGGCTCCCGCTGAGCAAAGAGCCCGATGCGGGGCTCGATCCCAGGACACCGAGATCATGACCTGAGCCGAAGGCAGCGGCTTAATCCACTGAGCCACCCAGGCGCCCCAATATTTGCTGTTTTCTTATGGATGTTTTCTACCTTTTTTTTTTTTTTTTAATTTGGAATTTCAACCACTCTTACAAACTGTTTGTATTGACGGGAGACTTTAGTCCTGATACTGAATGTATTATTGATAGGTAATAGTTCACTTTCTCATTTCGGTTGGCTTCTGACTTGGATTCTATTTGCCTTTCACCTATATGGTATTTTCTTGGGGTTGCTTCATTGGTACGATTCCTCGCTTCCTTCCCATATTTTGCATGTCTTATCTTTGTGTGTTTGCATGTGCATGTGTTAATGCTGTGTGGTGTGTGTGTGTTTCACATCACAATTATTATTAAAATACGAGAGAATGGAATTCGGTCTCTTGTGGGTAGCAATTCAATTTGACATGCCTTGAAATCTCACATTCCATCAGTTTCAGGAAATCTCCTGCAAGGAATGTCATCTCTTGTCCTCTTCAAGTAACACGTGTTCTCACAAAACTGCTTTCCAAAGAACAGCACCATTTGAATTTCTCATTAGAGTCATACTGTTTGTACCAATACCCTTTCTTTTTCGTATGATTCTTGAGTGTCATGAGTTAGTGAAATCGTCTGTCTGATGTCGTTCTGAGAATGATAGATGTGACAAAGCCCAATGCTCTCCGCAAGACTGCCATAAGAGACAAGTGGAAGAATTCCTTCTTGCTTATGTCTCAGTACGAATTGCGGTGACATGGAGGAGAGTGAGATGGTAGTAGTGTCTAATAACCTCATGCTTGTCTTCAGCTATGAAGGCAACAGGAAGATGAACACAACAACTGCATTGGGGTGGAAATTGACCTGAAGCCTACAAGATAAACTCCACAGCGAAAGAAAACGGAAGTTGCAGAGATGATGGGAGAAGGTTGGAGACATGGCTCAGGGGATATTTGGTTGGTTAGTGGATCAGAGGGCTGGATCCCATGAAGAGTACCAAGGCACAGGAGAGCAGGGCACACTGGGAACCCACAAGGAACCTGTTTCCCAGTGCCGTTGACTGTGAGACGCAGAGGGTCTGAAGGGCACGAGTACTTTACAACACAAGTGTTGAAGGCTGAAGTTTTCCTATCAGCAGGCTTGGCACACATCAACTTGAAGGAACACCATCTTTTTCCTGCATATGACACCAACAAGCGACCAGGAGCAGACAGCCTGGAGACAATGATCAGAGAGAGACAATACTAAGTGACGCACTGGGAAGATGGTGAGTAGTGGGAGTGATTCCGTGAAAGGCAGTGTTCGTGGAGATGTCTCAATGTGGACATAATAAATTTTGGGCTCTCGCAACAGCAGCATCAAGACAAAGCTACTGGCCAAGACAGGTATGTGAGGACATAGGCTGCCTAGCCAGCCAACTCGAAATCCCGACAGTGGAATACTTGGAAAACTGCCTTCCTCAGTCCAAGATGCTTAGTCCAAGGACAACGACTCTCCCATAGGGGACGAGAAGAAAGCTTTGACCACATGTTCTCTTCTGAACACAGCATTCTGCAGGCCTGCGTTCTGCTGAGTTGCTCGAATTTCTCCTTTCACAGGCACACCAGAGCCCACCAAGGTAAACCTCTGCATATTCAACCCGGACCCTAAAAACAACAAACGGCCGGAAAGGAGAGCTACAGCAAATGACTGGCCTCCAGGACAGGGTCAGCCACAACACAAACAGCAGTGGCATGCATGCCACATACACACTCACAAACACACACACACGCACGCACTCAACAAACCTTAAGGGCCAGCCCTGGGTACTCCGGATCTCTTCCTCCTAAATAAATTACCCTCAGGTTAGAAAGCAGAATGAGTTTAACGAATACAGAGAGGTGACAGAGACTTAGATCCAATGCAAAGATGAAAAAATCAATTGATGCCCAGGTAAAGGAAGAAGGAATGATTATGGCTAGGCAATCAGAGTGAACCCTCTACATAGAAAACGCCCGATGCGGGATTGAAAGCAGGGGCCTGGATACTCGCTGTACGTCAGAAAACATAGGAGATATCAGAGAGTCTCGAACCACAGAGATAAAACTGATAAAGATAAAAGCACCTAAAGAACTCCTGAAGAGAAGATTGGCAGGAGACTGTACACTGCAGCTCCATGCAGGATCCCATGATCTTACCTCCAGAGGCTTTTCCAAAAATTCCAATGCTGTTTCAGTTCTCATCATTTGAATTCGGGTGGCCCTCCAAAGATAGGGTCCTTATTCAAAAGAGCGAGACTGATACAAAGTGAAGGTCAAGCAAACGTTAATTTTGCACAAAGCATCGAGAATCATATTGACCGGTCAGGGCCTTCTCTTGCAAAGAGGCAACCCCTCCCAGCCTCAGAGACTAACATTTATAGCGGTAGTTTAGCCAGGCTATACAGACGTGGCCAATGAGATAACAATACAGAAAAAACTGCACAGTCGTGCTAAGTCTGCTACACCACAAAAACAAAAATGCTAGGTAACACATGGGTGGACAATTGGATCTCAATTTACCCTAGTAGATATATGCGTGCCCCTCTAATGGGATGTCTTCACCTGGCCTGATTCACCCTTGTATCTAGGCTTTGAGAGTAAGCTCCTCTGGGAGGAGTAGGGTCAATTTTGTTTACAGCATGGGTTCAATATAAGTTTACTGCAGAAACACAAAATGACTCCCTCTGGCCTAGCGGACCTTATAATGAGTAGCTGTAGCATCCCTAGAAATAGAGCCAAAATGACTTCCAAATCTTCAAAACTGACGATTTACCAAAAGCAGATTCTACATCCTAGAACCTTAGGTCCAGAATGGACTCATGTACTTGGAGTCCACAGGAGCAAGCATGGAGCATGTTGGAAAAGACCCATAGCCCAAGTGAAGCCATCTGAAAGACTTCCATGCCCGTTTCAGGAAGACAACTTGTATCTTCAAAAGGACGCATTGAAGAGGATTCAAATGTCAAAGAACCTGGAGCATTCCCACAGGGTCGTGCAGATACCCTCTGGAGGAGTACATGTAGATGTGACAGCACAAGCCTGCCTTCACCCTCTCATGAACATCCCCCAAATAGTTTCATGGGATAAGCAAACAATGCCTCTTGTGGAAGATGGGCGTGTTCTAATGGAGGCAGCAGAAGATGAACAGTGGGACAACAAAGGGCCATTAGAGAGCCACAGACAGCGTATGCTACAGGTTGGTGAGGATATTCAGGAAGACAAGGAACTGGAGAATGAACATTGGAGCTCTGAGCGAAGGTCTAGCATTTGAGATAATGGGAGGTTCTCTGAACCTGGCTGCCTTCCATAGAGATCTAGGTCCAAATTAAAGAAAACATCCTCTGGCCACAGTCAATCCTTGTACCCCGGTTGGGTTTTTGTCTTTTTGTCAAACAATGCACATGCACATATTTGACAGAGAGACAGAGAGATCACAATCAGGGTGTAGAGCTGGAGAGGGAAAAGCTGACTTACCCCTGAGCAGGGAACCTGAGACCAGAGTCGATGCCAAGACCCTGGGATCATGAGTTGAGCTGAAGGCCGCCTCTGAACTGATAGACACAATCCATGACACAACCTTTGACTTCTGAATACGTCCTAGTTCTAGACGTGAACCACTGCTCTGTCATTGTTCACAAATGAAGGGGAAATGGATTTTGGCTTGAGCTGGTGTTGCTTGAGCAACCTGGCCTGCTTTGAGAGCTGGTATAGTTTGTCCTCTTGAGGTAAGTGATTTGGCTATGTACAAACTACACTCCCACGCATATTTAGGTAAAGAGAATTCCTCCATTGAATGAAACTATGTCTTGTGGTTCCATGCTTCTGTGGATGGTGATGTGAGTCCTCCTTGCCTCTGAATCTGGATCTCTGTTTCTGCTCCCAGATGAGGGACAGTTTTAGCTCTGAATTCTCAAATCCATGTTCAGCCCTCTTTTTTTTCTCTCACTCCTACTTCTCCTACAATAAGCACCTCTTTCTATTCCTTGGAGTCAATGACTTTCCTAAGCTCATTGTCATGTTTCATCATTCTTCCTTCTTTCTTTGGATTTGTTTCCTTATTTACCATTCCTTTTCTGCCAGGTCAAAAATTTGGTCCTTTGCTTCTGCCAGCTTCTTGGACTTTTCCTTCAGTCTGCTACCAATCTTTTCTTTAGAAATTCTTTATTTATTTTATTTTATTTTATTTTACTTTATTTTATTTCTATCAGTTTAATCTATGTGTTTTGAGACTCCCTGATATCTTTCTGCTTTCAATCCTCCATTGGGCGTGTTATATGTGAGGTTTCACTCCGATTACCTGGCCATGATAATTTCTTGTCTTCTTCCTTGGCAACAATTGATTCTTCCATCTTTGTCTTGGATATAGGTCTCTGACTCTTTCTCAGTATTTGAAAAATCAATTCTGTTTTTTATCCTGATGGTAATTTCTTTAGAAATAAGATATCATGGAGTGCCCAAGGGCTGGACCTTGAGGGAGTCTCAGGTATGTGTGTGTGGCATGCATGCCCTCTGCTGTTGTATCATAGCTGCCCCCTGTCCTTGAGACCAGTCATCTGCAGAGGCTCTCTTTGCCAGCCTTTTGGTGTGTTTGGGGTCTGGGCTGAATAGGCTGAGGTTTAGCTTGGTGGGATCTGGTGTGCCTGTGAAAGGAGAAATTCAACCTTCACAACAGAATGAATGCCTGTAGCATTCTGTGGTCAGGGGACAGCCTATGGACAGGGCTTTCTTCTAGTCCCCTATGGGAGAATCTGTTCTCTTAAAATGAAGCAAGTTGGACTGAGGAACACAGTACCCTATGTGTTCCATGGTGAGAATTTCGTGTTTGCAGGAGAGGCAATTAAAGCCCTCACCAACCTGTCTTTGGCCAGTAGCTCGGGCTTGATGCTGCCTGTGCGAGAGCCCCAAATTTCTTTTGCCCCCATCAAATCATCTCCAAGAACACTGCCTCTCACTAATGTACAGCCAGAACCCACCATCTTCCCACTGTGTCACCTGGTATTGTCTCTAATCGTGGTTTCCAGGCTGTCTTCACCTGGCTATTTGTTGGTGTTCTCTGACAGAGAAATACAGTGTTCTTTTGAGTTGATATGCAAAGGCTGCTGATCTAAAATCTCCAGGCCTCAAGGCCCTTTGTTGGCATGAACTAGTATGATTCAGACCCCCTGATGGTCAGAATCAATGGAATTGGAGAACGTACTCCTTGTGGGTTCCAAGTGTGCTCCGATCTCTTGTGGCTTTGCCCATTGCATTGTCTCACTGCCTTCTGAATTACCAACTTTCCACTTTTCCCCTAAACCATGTCTCCAGTCTTCTCCCATAGTGATTGCAACTTATTCTCTCTTTTGCTATGGAGTTTGCTTTGTGGGCTCCAGTTCATTTCTGCCATGTTGAAGTTGATGTGGTAATCTTCCTGTTGTGTTCCTGGATAAAGACAAGTCTGGAGTTACCAGACACTACTACCATCTCACTGTCCTGAAAAAGCCCCACAGAATCTTACCCAGCCATAAGCAAGAATGAATTCTTTCCACTTGCCTCATGTGGCAGAATTGTGGAGAGCATTAGCCTACGTCACATCTATCAGTCCCAGAAAGACAAATAACATACAATTTCACTCTCTCATGACTGTCAAGAGACATATGAAAAAGCAAGGGAAAAATGGACAAATAATACGACACTACCCAGGCACACAAAATGTGGTGTTTGTTGAGGTCAGGTTTGAGAAAATATGTGTTTATCAAAGAGGACAAAAGATGACATTCTTTGTAGGAAATGTGGCTGAAAGAGAGGGAATGTGAGTTTTCAAGGCATGTCAAATGGAACTGCTATCCATTAAATACCGACTTCCTATCTCCATCAATTTAATTATAATTGTTATTTGAAACACACTCAGCACACACACACACACACACACACACACACACACACAGATAAGACACACAAAAGATGGGGAGGAAGTGAAGAATAGCACTAATGAAGCAAACCCAAAAGAAAAGAACTGAGAGAAAAGGATAAATTCCAAGACACATATTCACTCCAAAGATTAGGTCAGGAAACCTACAAAATCTCAGATCTGTAGTAGTGACTAAAGCGTTTGAAGCAGTAATCAAACCCCTGTCAACACACAGATGGCGAGGTGCAAATCATTTCCTGTTCAACTCTTCTAGACATTTAGAGAAGGCAATGCCATTTTCTTCTCATCAATTCCACAAATGGAGGAGGTGGATGAACTCCACTTTACTAGTATAAAGACCCAATTCAAATAATGACATTTTAGGAAATAAATTATATTCCATTTCAATAATTAAACATAATAAAAATATAATTCTTTCCTTTTCTCTGTCTGTCTTCACCTGCATTTGAAAGGGCCAGCTTGTTTTTGTATTATTTTGTACTGTTGAGGAAGCCAGCCTGTCATCCATCATCCATTTTTGACAGAGTATTCACTGATGCTTCAGTTCCATATATGACCTAGTACTCCGCCTAAGATATGCCAGAACTCTTCAACACCCATTAGCCCGTTCCCTCATTCCCTGCATGTCTCTTTTTTCCTTGACTCTCAGCTTGATTCCTCAGAGTTCTGAGTTACTCTTGGTTTGTCTCCTTCTCTGACTTATCCCCTTCAGTTTTTCCTTCTTTCTACTAAGGGCCGTGGTATTCGTCCTAGGGCACATATGAGAGAAGCCATATGATATTTCCCTATGTCTCCTTGCCCATTTCATTTCACAAACCCAGTCCTGTGGCATTCATGCCAGTGCAAGAATCAAGAGTTCATCCTCCCTAATTGCTGAGGAATACTCTGTTGCCAATATGGACCACACCTTCTTTATCCACTAGTCTTTGCAAGGACATAGCAGCTCAATCCTCAGTTCTGTTCAAGTGAGCCTTATATAAGTGTTGTTCTTGTTGCTGTTCTGTTGAGAAAGCCTGCCTATCATCCATCATCCGTTTTTGACAGAGTATTCAGGGATGCTTTAGTTGCATGTACGTCCAGTGCTCCTCTTAATATATTCCACAACTCCTGACTACCCATTAAGCAGTTCTCTTTTTGGTAAACCTCAGCTGGATTCTCAGAGTCCTGAGTCACTCCTGGTAGGTCTCCTTCTCTGACTTTTTGCCCGTCAGTATTCCCTTCCTTTTCCATTTCCCAACAGCAGGGCATGGGACATTCATGTCAAGGCAAGGTCCAGGGGTTCATTCACTTCGATGGCAGAGGAATACTGAGGTGCCGAAATGGACCCAAACTTCCTGATCCACTAGTCCTTGCAAGGGCATTGCGGCTCACTCCAAAGGTCTGCTCGAATGGGCCTTGCAAGCCGTCTATATACGCCGTCCCTTTCCTTCTGACTAAAGAGTCTTGGTCCACATGTCTATACCCGTTACCACAACAAGTACAGTTAACTAATAATGACAACGGTTTCGGTCCAGGCCTCTTCATTGAGAGTTAGCTCAGATGCAGAATATCACTCTCCTCAAAGACTTTGCAAAGGTATTTAAGGGAAAGCCAGGTAGACAGAGGCCTCATCCCTTAGCCGCGTGTTTCAGAACACTAGGAGACGAGGACACAGACGGCACCATATAGCGATGCCCTCACCTTTTACCTCGGAAAGGGACTTTCCGTACCTTAGTCATCACTGACCCATAAGCAAAAGATGCTGACAAAGTACGCTCTCACCCACAGGACGAGAAACCCCACGGAGAGCTGCTCATACACGCGACCTCACCTTTTCTTGAGATATCTAGAAATTGTAGTGTAAAAGGACACCTTGCCGTCTCCGGGGATATGTTGGCCTAAAGGAAGGTATACTGAATGTCATTTTCCTTCCTCTATGTCTCCAGAAAGGGGAAGTTTGACATTAAACCACAAGACATCCTGAGTTCTTGATCAGGTTCAGAGGGCTCTTGTTTTGTCCTTCCTGGGGCTTCCTACTTAAAGCCATAGGACACCAAGGTCATGGGAGAGGGACAGCTGCTTCAGTGAAGCCAGCATCTGTGATGTCACAAAGCTTTGAGGTCATAGCAACCACTCCTCATCAACCCAGGCCTGATCACTACACTTGACTGGAGTAGTCATGGGTGGGCCAAGAGGACCCCAGGCCGTCCCAAACTGCTGGAGCCGCCTGGGTCTCTCACCAAGGCAGTTTGCGAAGTGAGTCGGTGTCACCTTCTCCATGGCCCAATTCATAGTATTTGGTCGTGAGTGTCAGCACCAGCCCTCTGGACCTCGGAGAAAGGCAAGATGCCGCATTCCATCTTAGCACCGACAAGCCAAGAAACTAACAGACCGCAAGCAATGCCTCAGGGGAGGAAATCTGAGCCCTGCGTAAGGGTGAGACCCTCCCACCAAATCATGGAGCATCTCAACAGGAAAAGGTCCACCCAAGGGAAGCTCAAAGTGAACCCCCGCAACCGTGCCAAAGACATGTCTGGAGTCTTCCACAGAAAGCACACGAGTACCTCAATGGTCTCCAGAAACGGTGCCAACAAGGCCTCCCAATCTTCCAAAAAGACCATGCATCCAAGGCAGAGTCTACACCCTAGAACCTTAGGTCCAGGACGGACTCATGTTCTTGGAGTCCACAGAAGCCAACGGAGAGCATGTTGGAAGAGACCCATAGCCCAATGAAGCCAACTGAAAGACTTCCGTGCCCATTTCAGGAAGACAACTTGTATGTGCAAAAGGACGCATTGAAGAGGATTCGAATGTGGAAGAACCTTGAGCACTCCCTCATGGTGGATCAGCTACCCTCTGTGGAACTGCATGGAGATGTGGCAGCACAAGCCTGCCTTCACCCTCTCATGACCATCCCCCAAATGGTTACATGCGATAAGCAAACAGTGCCTCTTGAGGAAGATGGGCATGTTCCAATGGAGCCCCGAGAGGATGCACAATGTGTTAACAAGGGGTCAGTACAGCACGACAGACAGCGGATGCTGCAGGTTGGTGAGGAGATCCAGGAAGGCAAAGAACAGGAGAATGAACAAGGAAGCTCCAAGCGAAGGTCGGGCATTTTAGGATGGTGGGAGGTTCTCTATACCTGGCTGCCCTCCATAGGAACCTAGGTCCAAATTCAATAAAACATCCTTTGGCCCCAGTCAATTATTGTGCACTGTTTTTGTCTTTGTTATCTTATCGAACATGCACATGCACGTTTGGACAGAGAGGCAGAGAGATCCCAATCAGGGGGTGGAGCTGGAGAGGGAGAAGCTTACTTGCCCCTGAGCAGAGAACCTGAGAACAGAGTCAATGCCAAGGCCCTGGAATCATGAGTTGATCTGAAGGCCGCGTCTGAACTGATGGACACAACCCGGGACCCAACAATTGACTTCTGAATACCTCCTGGTTCTAGACAGAACCGCTGCTCTGTCATTGTTCAGAAATGCAGGGGATAAGGATTTTGGCTTGGCTGCTGTTGCTTGAGCTATCCGGCCTGCTTCGAGAGCTGGTATAGCTTTTCCTCTTGAAGTCAGTGACTGGGCTATGGACAAACTATTCTCCGATGCCTATTTGCCTAAAGAGAATACCTCCATGCCTAGATTTTCAGGGGTAATGGCACTATGTCTTTAGGTGCTCCGCTTCTGTGGAAGGTGTTGGGAGTCCTCTGTGCCTCTGATTCTGGACCACTTTCTCTGCTCCCAGATGAGGGTCCTTTTCAGCCCCGAGTTCTCCAATCTAGGATAAGCCCTCTTTTCTTTCTCTCACTCTTACTTCACCTACAAGAGGCACCTCTTTCATTAACTTGGTGATTCCCTAAGCTCACTATCATGTTCCATCAAAGAATACATTCAAATGGCCAACAGACACATGAAAAAATGCTCCACATCACTCGGCATCAGGGAAATACAAATCAAAACCAGAATGAGATACCACCTCACACCGTTCAGAATGGCTAAAATGAACAAGTCCGTCAATGACAGATGCTGGCGAGGATGTGGAGAAAGGGCAACCCTCCTACACTGTATGTGGGAATGCAAGCTGGTGCAACCACTCTGGAAAACAGCGTGGACGTGCCTCAAAAAGCTGAAAATAGAACTACCCTATGACCCAGTGCTTGTAGTACTGGGTATATACCCTACAGATACAAACGTGGCATTCTGAAGGGGCACATGCACCCAAATGTTTATAGCAGCAATGTCCACAATAGTTAAACTATGGAAAGAAACTAAATGTCCTTCAACAGATGAATCAATAAATAATATGTGGTATATATGTTCAATGGAATACTATGCAGCCATCAAAAAAAAATGAAATCCTGCTATTTGTGATGACGTGGATGGAACTAGAGGGTATTATGCTTGGCGAAATAAATCAATCTGAGAAAGACAACTATCATATGATCTCCCTGATATGATGAAGTGGAGATGCAACATAGGCAGTTTCGGGCGTACGAAAAAAAAATAAAAAAAGATGGTATTAGGAGGGAGACAAACCATAAAAGACTGAATCTCACAAAACAGACTGAGGGTTGCTGGGGGGAGGTGTGTTGGGAGAGGATGGTGGGGGTATGGACATTGGAGAGGGCAGGTGCTATGGTGAGTGATGGTGAGTGCTGTGAATCACAGACCTGTACCCATAGGGATAAAAACACATTATATAAAAAATTTTAAAAAATAATTTAAAAAACCCATTAAAGAAAAAACACAGATTGCAAGCCCAGAGCTAATCTCATATTCAATCAAAACTTTTGAAAGTTTTCCCCTTAAAGATCAGAAGAAAGACAAGTGTGTCCATTTTCACTACTCTCATTTGACACAGTAGTGGATGTCCTAGCCAGAGAAACAAGGAACACAAAGAAATAAGAGACTCCAAAAAAAAAAAAAAAAAAAAGGAAGAAGTAAAATTTTCTTTTTTTGGATAACATGAACTTACATGTTAAAAAATCCTAAAAAATTCACAAAAAATTTGAATAAACAAATTTAGTAAAATTACCAAATACAAGATCAATATATAAAAGAAAAGAATTTTGTTTTGTTTCTTTTTTTTTTTTTATGGACTGCTTCCCAGTTTGTCATGTCATCCTTGTTCAGTGATCACGCTAATCTTCTCTGCATCATTCCAATTTTAGTATATGTGCTGCCAAAGTAAGCACAAGACAGGAGCATTTTAACATTCTAATGATGAACTATCTGAAAAAATAAAGAAAACAATCTAATTCACAATAGCATCAAAAATAATAAAATACTTAGGAATAGATTTAACTAAGAAGATGAAAGATCTGTACTCCATAAACTATGACATTGATAAAGAAATTGAAGGTGACAGAAATGGAAAGATAGCTCATATTTATGAATGGTAAGAATTAACTTTGTTAAAATGTCCATACTACCGTAAACCATCTGTAAATCCAATTCCTATCAAAAATCCAATGTTAGGGGCGCCTGGGTGGCTCAGTGGGTTAAGCCGCTGCCTTCGGCTCTGGTCATGATCCCAGGGTCCTGGGATCGAGCCCCGCATCAGGCTCTCTGCTCAGCAGGAAGCCTGCTTCCTCTTCTCTCTCTGCCTGCCTCTCTGCCTGCTTGTCATCTCTCTCTGTCAAATAAATAAATTAAAAATCTTAAAAAAAAATCCAATATTATTGTTTTACAGAAGTAAGTAAAGAATCCTAAAGTTTATATGAGACCATGAAAGACAACAAATAATCAAAGCAGTTCTGAGAAAGAATGAAGAAGGGAGATTACACTTCTTGATTTGAAACTATACTACAAAGCCCTCATGCTCAAAACAATAAAGTATACTGGCATAAAAACAGACCAATAAACAAGTAGAACAGAATTGAGAGTCCAGAAATAAATCCTTTCATACAGTCACCTAATATTTGACAGGGGCCAACATATGTAATGGGGAAAGATAGTCTGTTCAATAAATGATATTTAAAACTGAATAGTCACATAAACAGTATGAAAAGGGAACCTTATATCACTCATAAGTCTGAACTTGAAATAGATTAAAGACTTAAAGGTGATGCATGAAACTAAATTTCCTAAAGGAAAACATAGGAAAAATTCTCCTTGACATTGGTCTTGCCAATAGTTTTTTGGATACCAGACTAAAAACACAAGCAAAAAAAGCAAAAATAAATAAATGGTATTACATCAAACTAACGTTTCTGCATTGCCAAAAAAAGGGAGAGAGAATGAAAACACAATCCACAGAATGTAAGAAAATACTTACGAATCTTATATCTGAAAAGAGGTTAATAACCAACAGATACAAATAGAAAAAAATATATGATTAAAAAAATAGCAAAAGGATCTCAATAGACTTTTTTTTTTCAAAAAAGTTATATAAATGACCAACAGGAGCATTAAAAAGTGCTCAACGTAAAAATCTCAGGGCAAAGTCCTTATGTTGTTGTTGTTGTTGTTTACCTCTGAAAAACACAGCAAGATATTAGAATATATACTACCAAAAAATTGAAACTAACCAATTTTGGTAAATATTGGGGAAAACGGGGAACTTATGCACTGTAATAGGGATATAAATTTGTATGGAAAACAGTATGGAGATTATTCATATTATTAAAAGTAAAATTACCATATGATTCAGTAATCCCACTTCTAGGTATCTATCTAAAGAAAACGAAGTTCACTGTTCAAAGACATATCTGCACTCTTATGTTTATTATAAAATTATTAACTCTAAGCAAGAGATGGAAATAACTTCAGTATCCATTAATGGATGAATGAGTAAAATAAGTATGGTAAATATATACTACGGAATACTACTTAACCATGAAAAATTAAGAAATACTGCCAAGTGAAATATTTCAAAGATTTTATATATTTTTTTAATTTATGTATTATGATATCCCTTACATACAGAATCTGAGGAAAAGGAAAACTAATGGAAACTTAGAGTTGAGTTGACAAGGGGTGAACCTGGGGTGGAGTAAGGTGGTCCAAGGGTGCAAACTTGCAACTATAATATGAAAAAGTTCTGGGGATCTAATGTACAGCATGATGATCATAGTTAATAAGATATACATACTTTTTATTTATTGTGCTTCCCTTTAATAAACTTTGCATATATCACATTCTTACAAGTTGAAAGTTTATAGTAATCTTGTATAAAAGAGGTCTGCTGCCACCATTTTTCTAACAACATTTGTTCATTTTGTGTCTCTTTGTCACATGTTGGTAATTCTTGCAATATATCAAGTTTTTTCATTATTATTGTATTTGTTATGGTGATCTGTGATCAGTAATTATGACCCACTGAAAACTCAGAACTAGTGTACTTAAGGTATATACATTGATTTTCTTTAAAAACCTAATGCTTTTGAACAGTGCAGTATAGTTTTTATTTTTTATATGCACTGGGAAACATAATTTTTTATATGCACTGGGAAACCAAAAAATATAATAATTTGACTTAGTTTATTGAGATAATCACTTTATTGAGGCAGTCTGGAACAAAACCCACAAGACCTCTGAAGTTTATCTCTACTATACTATATACATAAAAGTTGCTAAGAGAGTAGATCTTAAAATTCCTTATGATAAATGCATAAAAAACAGTGGCAACTATACGAGATAGTAGATGTATTAACATTTTTATGTAGATTATATTGCAATAAAGATGTATACCAATTTATCAAATTGTACAAAATTTACACAATGTTAAAGGTTTGCAATGTTATAAGAAATCATTTCTTAAATTTACAAATATGTCGATTTTTTTCAATAAACCTGGAAAAAACTTTTTGTAGAATTAATCTATTTTTCAAAAAATGAAGTAAGGCAGTAGAAACTGCAACTAACTCTGAAATAATAGAATATAAAATCCATTTTCATTATATACACTGTGACAAAAAGTATTACTTAGTTTACAATGGAGGAGTACTTATGAAACATGAAGGATGGTCTATAAATAAGGCTGAAAGAGCTCAGTTTTAAGGTTTAAATTTAAAATCTTCTTTTGAAATACTAAACTGACCACCCAGTGTTCCAAACATCAATGTCTTAACTGCATGAATTTATTTCATACAACTCTATAATCTAGTTTCATAAGAAAACAGCATGCAAATTTTGAATAAGACAGACTTGCTTAAGTTTCATGTTCAACAGTAAAGGATACCTCCCTAAAAACAAATAGAAGACAAATCAGCATATTTATTATGATAATTATTATTCATAAAGAGATTCATATTGAATTAGGGAATATATATCTTCAGAGGGGGTAAAGTAAAATGAAATTTATTTTGGTAAATGTGTCTATGAATAGTCAATACAATGCCTCAATATAAATGAATATTACCATTTTGAACAATTTAATTACTATTACTAGAATTATTATAAGTATAAAAATAGCTATCATTTTAGCATGGAATATGAGATTCTCATGCTCCATGCTTCATCACATACACACAACAACGCAGCATAATAAGTATTATCATCACCATTTCATGGGTGAAAAAACTGAGGCTAACACATTTGGATAACTGGTTTATGATTACATGGGTAGCAAAAATGCATCACACTAATTTAGGCTTTATGATTTCAGAATTGTACTCTTACCATTGCACATTCTATTACTCTGTAAATACTTGGCCTGTTTTCATTTGGTTCTTTAATTTTATTCATGTGGTGATGGCTTAAAGCTTCATTTAAAGGAAGCTTAAAAATTTCATTTAACCAAAAGCTCCCAAGAATTAAAAATGTCATTGATCTAATGTAGACATGGATATCATTAGTTAATGGGTAACTATATATTTTCCACTCTAGTGAGATAAAAGAGTATTTTTCTAAGTTTTAGTCTCTCAGTGTTAAAAAGGACTTTGTTAAAATAGAAATATTTAGACAAAGGTGATCAAAAGTCTGGATCAGGTCACCTTAAGGTAAATATTAGGAAACTGAGGAAACAAATGGAGATTTGAACACTGAGCTATGATATAATGAATGGTTTCAAGTATTTAGTAGAGTATAGAAAAGCCCTTTAAAGCCTGGTCTTAGCCTAGCATTGCAGCTTCTGGGATATCTATCTATCATCTATCTATCTAGATATAATGTGAAAACTTTTTTAACTTAAAGATTTTGAGAAATAGAACATAATCAGCACCATAGAAGATCTGTTTATGAGAACAACCTAGCCCCTCCTCCCAGTTTGTTAATATTCTCTCTTATTTAATGTAACATTGTGCAAATAGACCACTACTGATCTGCTGTTATGAATGAAATAGCTATAATCATCTGTTTGCATATCCTGGTGAAAATATTCATTTAGTTCCATGTTGTATTTCTAGGAATGGACCAAATTTTTATTTTTATTTTTAAGTTTTCTAAATATTGTCCAACTTACCTCAAATGTTTTTATTATGGGCACTTTCATTCTTTCACATTCTTGCAAGGCAATTTTACTGTTGCCCAATATGGTAAGTGTGTAATAGTATGTCATTTTAGGTTTTAATTTATTTTTAATTTAATTTAATTTAATTCCAGATTCATAATAAAGATAAACAGTTTTTATATATGAGTGGCCATTTGGATTACCCTTTCTGAAAAGTGCATGCTCAAATCTTTTGATATCTTAACATTGTGTCATACTGACTTCTTTAATAGTAGATTTTCTGAATGAACTTTAAGCTGTGTAGGTCTTCTCTATTTTATTTTGAACTTGTTTT
The DNA here is from genome assembly GCF_964662115.1 of Mustela nivalis. Lineage (NCBI taxonomy): Eukaryota > Metazoa > Chordata > Mammalia > Carnivora > Mustelidae > Mustela > Mustela nivalis. The sequence continues at coordinate 339,169 of NW_028135999.1, read as the reverse complement.
CATTTCAAAATCTTTATATTTATTTTCATAATCTGCTTTTATTTTTCTTTGTCTATTATCTATCTATCTATCTATTTATTTGCAAGCAAGAGAGAGCGAGCAAGTGAGAGTGCAGGGAGGGATAGAAAAAGAAGGGAAAAGAATCTTAAGCAGGCTCCAGGCTCAGCACAGAGCCCAACTCTGGGCTCTATTTCACAACCCTGACATCATGACCTGAGCCAAATGAAAGAGATAAAATAAAATTAAGGTGTTAAAAAAAAAAAGGAAAAAGAATTGGAGGTTTAATTAAGTGAGCCACCCAGGCACCCCTGTGGTACCTTAAATTAGCTGTCATATTTTTAAAGTTCTAGAGTATCCATTTGTTCATTTATAAAACCTTTCTCAATATCATTTTTAGTGTCAGTTTTTGGTTCAATTTGCTTCCCCTCTCATTTCTTTGAGCAGAGTAATCAAGCCATTTTACAATCTTTATTGATCATTTTAACATCATACTTAATCCCATTTTGTCTATCAAATCTTGTTAATGGTTTTTCTTTGTGTGCTTTGTTACATTTTGCTATGTTCAAGACATTATATTTGAAACTCTTATTGAGTAGGGATAATTAAGAGCTATAATAATGGTATGGTCCTCCTTGGTAGGATTTTCTCTTATATCTGAGACTCTACAAGACAATCATACTCCAAATTCAGTGATTGACTTTCTCAGTTTACACAGAAGGCAAGGTAGGCTATAGTCTTATTTCTGCTTCTCCTTGTGCTTTGGGGATCTCAAGTTAAATTTGGGTTGTACCAAAGTCCTCAAATTTGATTGCTGCTGGATTTTGAATTTTGTTTCTCTAGTATCAAGAGTCTATGAACAACACAGCTCAGTGTGTTTTAGCAGTTTCAAATGCTCTCATAGCTAAAATGGCTTCAGGGCATATATCTCTAGGCTCTCATTGTATTTCGTATTTTGGCCCAGTAATCCCTCACTTATTTTTATAATCATTCTGATATTTTTAACTTTAAAAGCTATTTTGTCTGGATTTTTAGTTGTCTTAAGTAGGAGTTTTTAGATCACCATTACTAGAAGCAACAACAAATATACATGAAAATATCTGCAGTAGTTTATCACATCTTTATGGCTTTGAACTTCCATAAGCTGAGGCATCCTTCTCTAATCACTTAGGCAAACTCCAATTTACCCTTTAAAACAACCCAAGAATTGCTTCATTTAAGAACATGTTCAGGGATGACTCTTCCCCACTGTTCTTACCAACATTCCCACACACTCTTTGCTACCCAAAGCTTGTTTATGAACTTTCGTTAGGTATATCAGCGTGACCAGAATTTTGCTCTATTGTATTTTTGTCCTTTAGAGCTTTAATTAAATATGAATTCCATAGAAAGTCTGTCCCTTTTCTTTCAAACCTGGGTTAGTTATTTCTTCTCATTCTTTGTCAGAAGTTACTTTATTAGAGAAACTTATAGCTCTATTGTGACTTTGGAGCCTTTACAGTTTTTCGACTGGAAAAATCACCCATCCCTGAGATTTTTACGCAGCTTCCTAGCTGATATTATTCAGAAATCTGTTCAAAGCAGACTTTTTCAGGGAGGCCCTTTTGGACCACTCAGTTTAAAAACCTCTTCTCAATCACTGCTCTTTTAAAAATGTGCTTATTTAGTTCAAATATGCATCTCTATTAAAGAAAAATCAGTACGTTTTTTTTTTATAGTTGGCTTACCTATTATCTATCTCTCCCATTAAAATGATTCCTCTGGGCTGGGGTTTTGTTGTGCTCATCTTAGGCCAGGCACTCAATAAATTGTCTCTGAATGATTGAATTGTTTGACTCCCTTGCTAGATTCTCAACTTCATGAGGCCAAGGATTGTTCTATTCAGTCCTTCTTTATCCTCAATGTCTGTTATATTGCAGTCACTTACATGACTAATGGGAAAAATCACAGAAAGAAAGAGTTAAAACTACATAAAAACCCCGTAGGTTCAATAACACAAAGCTTTCTAAAATTATTTAGCCCAGGAATTGAATACTGGCTGCACTTTTGATTTTTTTTAAATGGTATTGAATTTAATTTAAATGGAAATACTGGAATGGTAGAATAATAAAAAAATTATAAAAGCAACTTGCTCCTTAAAGTAAGAATTATATAGGGCATCTCTTCTAGAAGCAAAATTTTCAAATGACAAACATCTGAAAGCATAGAAGGAGAAGTAAGAGTGTGAATTGTATTTCAATGCTCTTTTCTTTATATTCAACAAACAGCTTCATTCACACACCTTTCCAATTTTTTCAACTCTTTTGACAAAGCCTTCAGAGGAGTTACTGCTGATGACAACCATCACAGCCTAACAGGAGAAATTTTATAAAGAAAAATAATAGCATGTTTTTCCCAAATTGTTAAGGATATGGTGAAGCTCTGTCGGATTCAAAGGAGGAATGTGCAATTCCATGCTATATATAATAATAACTTGTTTTAATAGTGGCTTTGCAATTTTTCAGATATATCCATTTACTGAAACCACTATCAAATAAACAAAAACAAACAAATGAACAGGGGTTCGAGACAGAAATTATCTAATCTAAAAATAGCACATGTTCACAGAATACACAACACATATCCCAAGTACTACTATAGGTTTCAAGTAATAGTCAAAACAATAGTAAACATGATTCAGACCCTACCAGTCAAATCATAAATGGGACCTTAACTGTAAATCCTTATCTTTAGATCAAAGTGGGTAATTGGGGGCTGAAGATACATTATAGAACTAATATGTTATAGAACTCCTCTGAAATGAGTCATTTATTCCATCACTTTTCCTGCACAGCTGCTGACCCATGTTTTGGTTCCTGGAAATAGCTGCTACCCTGTCATACTTCTTAAAAGCACATATATTGATAACTCTACTCATTCCTCCATTCCTCTGTGACTGTCACTGTGTTAAAATGTGGAGTCAGCTGACTCACTTGTGATGGTAATAAAGTAGATGAGTTTGCAAAGTATTTTGTTATTTCTAAAAATGCAAAAACCAAATTACATTGAAATCATAAGGGGTGTTTCAGGGAGAGCTGTAGGATGTGGTTTCTTGTGTAATCCACAGAGATTAGCTCCAACACATATTTAAACTCTCCTCTAGGAGCAACCTTAGTGGTAAAGCAAGAAGATAAACAGATGTATACACACCCTGGCACAAAATTATCACTTATGTTTGGCTTCCTAGTCTCCTCGTGTTACTTATTTATCTTAACTTCTCTCTGAAATCAGGGAACACAGAATCTCAATCAGTAGACATTTTTCTACTGAATTACCCAATAGTCCGATCATACCCCTAATACTTTTTAAAATTATTTCACTCATAATCCCAAATCTGCTTTGCTTCCTCATCTTAGTACACTGTAATTTGATTTCAAAATGAGGACAGTTGTCAGTAATGCCACATTCATTCATCTATTTTACAATTCCATGTGCTTATAACTATGAAGATATGTTAATAACATCCATTCCAATAAGCCACCCTAAATTTATTATCATGAAACAAGACCTCAAGAAAGAGAATTCAAAATCATCCATGTATTTGCAACTTATTGCAATAAAGCCTTTATCAATAGACTTCCCTGTGCACATGGTGGTCAAATTGCTGGTGAAAACCAGCCAGATCTATTACAAGCTTTCTCATGGCTTCTAGGTAACCCAAGTGAGCCTTTATTGATACTGGGAAGGGATAAAGCAGGGAAGGGATAAACAGTGCTATAAGATTTGGCTAGACAAAAGTAATGACTCTCATTACAAAGTGAGTATTTTTTTTTCAAGCTTTAGTTCAGTTTATTTTTCTTGTATAAAACTATGTAGTAGCCACAGCTGGAGCCTGGGTCCTCTGAACAGAGACTCTGGTGTGGGTCTTCACAAGATGGTCCGTGAACTCCTGATAGGGAGACTTGGTGAACACAGTCTCCTTCCAGAGATCAGGGGTGAGATAGCTGTAGGTCTTGGAGATGGCATCGAAAGTAGCCTTGGCAAAGTTCCCTAGGGTGGCAGTGCAGCCCCTGGCCGAGGTGTAGCAGTCGTCAATACCAGCCATCATCAGCAGTTTCTTGGGCACAGGGGCCGAGACAATGCCAGTGCCTCTGGGGGCGGGGATGAGACGCACCAGCACAGAGCCACAGCGGCCAGTCACCTTGCACGGGACAGTGTGGGGCTTGCCGATCTTGTTCCCCCAGTAGCCTCGCCGCACAGGGACAATGGAAAGCTTCGCCAGAATGATGGCTCCGCGGATGGCAGTGGCTACCTCCTTGGAACACTTGACATCCAAACCGACGTGTCCATTGTAATCTCCGATGGCGACAAATGCCTTGAACCTGGTCCGCTGGCCCGCGCGCGTCTGCTTCTGCACAGGCATGATCTTCAAAACCTCGTCCTTGAGGGAGGCTCCCAGGAAGAAGTCGATGATCTCAGACTCCTTGATGGGCAGGGAGAAGAGATAGATCTCCTCCAGGGACTTGATCTTCATGTCTTTGACCAGGCGGCCCAGCTTGGTGACGGGGATCCACTCCTTGTCCGCGGCCTTGCCCCCGCGAGCTCCGCGGCCTCGGCCCCGGCCCCGACCACGGCCCCGGCCCGCCCCGGCCCCGGATGCCGCTGCCGAAGCCACCGCGGAAACCGCCGCGGCCTCCCATTCAGGGCCCCCGGGCCCTCCGGGCCCTCTCGCAGCACCGGCGTCATCCGCCATTTGGTGTTCTCTCGGAGAGGAAACAAAGTGAGTATTTTAAAGCAAAAGAGCCTGTTGGGAATATTGTTTTATAAAATAGTGGTTTTTTTTATTAACTTTTTAAAATTCAATTAGGTAACATATAGTGTACCAATAGTTTCAAATGTAGATTTCAGTTATTCATCCATAGCATATAATAGCTAATGCTCAGTACTTACTGTTATAGCTTCTTGAAAGCAGAATTTTAACCCACTGAGCCACCCAGGCGCCCTTGAAAGCAGAATTTTAGATCACATTTTCTGATTACTTCCATGTCGTACAACACTTTCCTGCTAGCAACCTTCAAAACATACTGTTTGTTAGAGGAATTTCTTTAATAATAAATAAATAGGAATTCATTTAAATTTATAAATATATAAAATAAATAGGAATTTATTTAAATTTATTTAAATATTACACACTGTTTCATTGTTCATAAATAAGGTGATGATATTATAGCCATTAGTTGGTAGCACTGATATATCACTATCTTTTTACTTCTCAGTGCATTCTCTTTACACAAATAGATATATATTTTAAAAAATGTGAATCTGTGGCAAACTTGTAAAAAACCCTATACAGTAAAGTTTATCATTTTAAGTAATCTCAATTATCTTCCTCAATTGTGATAGTATATCCTTCTATCTAGGCCAGATATTGTATGAGGGATTTGAAGAGACATACTTTTCTAAATTTCACTTTTCTCATCTGCAAAATGCTTATCATGATCCTACAAAAAAATACACTTATAATTTTTTGATGAAAATTTATTTATTTATTTTAAGATTTTATTTCTTTATCAGAGAGAGTGGGCGAGAGAGCAAGCACAGGCAGACAGAATGGCAGGCAGAGGTAGAGGGAGAAGCAGGCTCCGGCCGAGCAAGGAGCCAGATGCGGGACTCGATCCCAGGATGCTGGGATCATGACCTGAGCCAAAGGCAGCTGCTTAACCAACTGAGCCACCCAGGCGTCCCTTTTGATGAAAATTTAATCTGTATAAACAATATATTTGCTGTAATGCGTGGTTCATGGAAAACATCTTTTTTAATTATAAGCAGTATTAGAAATTAAGTAAATGTGTCTATAATATTTAAAGTTTTAACACATAATTCCACTGCTTTGCCTTATTTTCTCAAATCCCTTTACCACTTTCACTGACAGAGTCAAATGTACTTTTTCTACTAGTAGCCAGCTCTTTGTCTTTTGTCAGAAAGATGCCCTTGTGAATTATTTATAATAGAGATATTAGCAATAATAATAATAATAATAATAATAATAAATAGCAATGAAAATGTTAAAAAAAAAGTTTTCTTAACTAATTAGGGTTCTTAGACATCAATTAGAGGAACCACCTCGGGCAAGCAAATTAATCTGCAAGACATTCCCAGAATTAACAAGTCAGTCAGATACAGGGTTGTCTGTAGACTGAAAAGAACTAGGTTTGGAAAATAGGTAAGGACAGTGAAAAAAGTGATCAAATTTTTGGGCAAAATAAACTCTTAGGTGTCCTTTCAATGGAGTCCTGTTCATTATGTAGCAGAAACTCTGGAGATTATCTCAATCCATTGGAGTCACCCCGTTTATTAGCTTGCTATTGACAAAGTTATTTACAAACTGTAGAGCAAGAGGTTATAATGGAGAAAACTGATGGTAATGCACAGGATTCTTGTTAACAATAATGCAAGTTAGTGATTTTTCATTAGAAAACATAAATTCTATAACCCAAATTATGGGCCCAGAGCACTTCTGCTGCACAACTCTGCTTATATCCCAAATAACCATGTGAACTAGTTTTAATATCTGCTTCTCTTATTAATTTTTGAATAAAAATTCTTGACACAAGTATTTTATAATTGTGTGATAATCATGAATTTAATTTTTGGAGAACAAAACACACTTTAGCATAACTAGGTTTGTTCACAGAACCAGCCTTGGTAACACACTTCTATATGTTAGAAATGATGTAATAAATGTAGAATATTGGGCACTTGTTTGGTATTCTTTGCCATGTTTTGCACTATCTAAAAAGAGATCAGTGAACTTGGACTGGAGTTAGTAGACATGGAAGAAAATAAAATATTACAGAGAAGAATACTCTGTGGTCCACAACCTAAACGGCCTGGGATTCCCATCATTTGGATCCCTGTAGCTTTACAGAAGTCAATTAAATTTGTGTATCTCTGATTAAAGTTGTTTCCCCAGTACTTTTTCAAACATCTCTTGTAAAGTATTGTTTCCCAGAAAAAAAGGGATTTTGCACATGTATCTGCCTTTGTCTCTGGTCATGATCTCAGTCAGTATCCTGGGATCGAGCCCCATATCGGGCTTCCTGCTCATTAGGGAGTATACTTCTCAGTCTCTCTCTGCAGCTACATCCCCCTGCCCCACTCATGCTCTCTCTCTCTCAAATAAATAAATACAATCTTTAATTTTTTAATTAAAAATAAGATAAATAAATTAAAATAAAAAGTCTGGGCTTACTGCCCCATTTAGCTCCTTTTGTTTTTTTGAGTTGTATTTAAAGCAGCATGAGAGAACATGAGGCTCTCAAACTTAAAAAAAAAAGGAAAAAATTGAGTTTTGTTAGGATTTAAGATCTTGTCTGCTAGACAAAAACGTTGGCTTTGTTAACATGTGAAAATTATCAAAAGGGAATAAGATAGAATTCTAATAATTTTTGTAGAAATTAAAAATTTTCTCCAACCCAATTACATACAGACCCATTAAGTAAATTCATTCCAATGTCCCAAACCAACCTTTTCTAATAGTAATGCATCTGTGTAAACAGGGTCAACCCAAGGAATAAATAAATATTATTATTTTTTTCCTGTCTCTTCCACAGTCTCATCTGGGTATATTGGTAGCAAGCCAATTATCTATCTTATAAGACATGATATCATAAGGAAGGGTATTCTGTCCATTTGGAACAACTGAAAATCATTGTAATTTTATCTTGGTGCAGTAACTTGAGATGGCAAAGTGTGGTTTATGAATATATTTTATTTTTTTTTTACTGGGAAGAAGAGATTATAGAGATATTGGTTATCCAAGAGAGACTGACAGGTGTTGATAGTTGCCAGGTCAATATCCATCTACTTTTTCCTTTAGTATCAGAAAGCACTGAGGGATTGACAACAAGGAAACTTAAAACAACATCAAATATTTTATTGTCTCTTTTCTAGTTACATTGTAACCATATGACAAAGTATCAGTCGTACAAGATATCATTCTCTTTTACCTCTATCTTTCTGCCAGAAATGTGGGCTTAATAGTGAGAACTCCAACAGCAATTTTTGCAACTGTGAATAAAAAGCCATGAAAACCTCTAAGATAGTTCACTTGACTTTCTTAAGACTCTGAACCAACACCAGAAAACACTCTCTGTAGTCTTCTTGTTAAATGAAAAATATGGTTAAACCACTTTTGACAGTCTACTACCTACAGCAAACTGTAAATCTTAATTGAAATATGTCCTCTCAGCTGTGCTTAAGCAACTGAGTCCTGAGCTTTTCAGGTTTTCAGTCTGAAAGAGTACACCTCGGGTGCTCTGAAAGGGAAGAGAAACGACACCCTGTTCTCCATATAAATTAAAGAAGAGAAATCTGTGCATTTAAGTGGGCCATATAAAATTTATCAAGCAGTTATCTCCTAACTCCTTCCTATCCAAATTACCTGATATGCTCTCCCTACTCCTTTATTCCACGTTACTGCCTTTTCACAACATGTCTTCTGTTATTTCCTTCTTGCAAGCTAGTTTTGATTTCTGCATCTAAAAAAATCAACAATCATTGTGTATTTCAATTCCCATTTTCCTCAAATGCATTGATTCTTCTTATCTATTACTCTTTTCTCATACTCAGTGTCTTTGTCTTTATGGGGTTTGTACTTTGCTTTTCCCCATCCTTTACTGCCATTATATAATCAATCTAATAACTTCTTAGAGAAAGTTAAAAATTCCCGCATAGCCACACGTGAACACAAAGTCACTGATTTTTAGCAAACCTATAAGATAGTCAGACATCCATTCAATTTCTTTTTTTTTAAGATTTTATTTATTTATTTGACAGAGAGAGATGACAAGCAGGCAGAGAGGCAGGCAGAGAGAGAGGAGGAAGCAGTCTCCCTGCTGAGCAGAGAGCCTGATTTGGGGCTCGGTCCCAGGACCCTGGGATCATGACCTGAGCCGAAGGCAGTGGCTTAACCCACTGAGCCACCCAGGCGTCCCTCCATTCAATTTCTTAACTGAGTCCCAAATGCATCCTGACTTCTAACCTAAACCTAAGCTCTACTTCTTACACGTTGTTATATGACCAAATTCTTTCAGTTCAGTATTTTGTAACATTTAAATATTAATCAGTTGATGCTTTGTTTGTGTATTTCTATGAAAATAATTTGAATACTGTAGATTTATTGTTATATTTATAGGTTTATAATCAAAGTTTCATCAGTTGAAGTTTTTGGAAATTTCAGATATAATGATTAACCTAAAATGATACTGCCTCAAATCCCTCTGATATCAAGGCCCAACTCCTGATTATAGCCAAACCTGTGGTGGATAGTTCCATGGGAAATTGCAGTTACTTAACACTGATAGCATCTCATGTTCTCTCTCTCATTTTAGAATGTCTCCAACACAACCTGAAACTGTAGGAGAGTTAATGTCCTCTGAGGACAGCTCTCAGTGAAGTGGAAATAAGAACCATAGGTAAAATTGTCAGTTTTCAGGTCTTCATGAGGACAACTTAAAGAAGTTTCTCAGGACCTTTCAGTAAAAGCAAGCCTTCATTTTCTATCCACAACAATTATATCAACAATGTACCTCTTTGACAAAGTTGCTTCTTCACTGTATCACTTTCCCATTCTTTTCTACCTTGGATAATCTCCCAGATAAACTAACAGTACTCAAATCCTTTGTCCTACTCTTTGCTCTCAGGATAAATGGAGCCAAAAGACTTAGATTAATATCAAGTTCTGAATGGGATCTTAGAGCTATTTCTGTCCAGATTTTCATAAACATAGGGACCTTTGAATTATCAGGCTATAAATAAGTTCTAAATGGAGGGAGCAAAAGCAAAAAGTAGAAATTTTTATGTTTGATTTTTAATCATGATTAATTGACTATTGATTATTATAAATACTAACATTATAAAAGTGTGGATCTTTGTAAAACAATGTCATATTGTAAGAAAGAAGTTGCATAATCCTTTTGAGAATATTAAACCAAGTGTTCAGGTGCCATCTAATTTCTTGTTTAATCCAGAACTTTGGTGTGCATCATCTTGAGGAATAGGATTTTGAAGTCCAGACAGACTAAGAGAAAACTGATCCAAATGTGTGTGTTTATATTTCTGCTTTTGTTGTAAAAATCAAAGTGTGATTGCTGGTTTAAAATGGTAAAACTAATAATGTTCATGGACTCGATTATAAATTTTCTAATTGTATGGGAAGAATCCAATAAACATAGAATTAATTGATTTGCAAATCCTCAAAGAGCTACAGGATCAGGTAGTGGTATGTTCTGATTCAACAGCATCATAATGCAGCATTTTATATGTGTGGCTAATGGATATTTTCATGAATGTTTGCTAGCTAGTCAGCCAATACAGAGAAATATTAGGTAGCGTAATTACTCACAGTTGTGTTTAATAAAATGAGAGAAAATTATCAAATGACACTAATAATAATAATCCTATAGCAGGCTAAATATTCAATGATAATTACAAGTATTAATCTAGCTTTCTTCCCTGATTATGACTCTGCTCTCCTTTATCATAATGGGAGTAGCAGATTGTCTGCAGTGAATTGTGAAAACGCAGCAGTGACTTTGGCAGTGAAGGCCTCCCATCAATTTTGATAGGTTAAAATGATTCTGGTTGGTCTTGAGCAAATGTGTCAATTTTTTTTTTCTGTGTGTGTCATAAAAGAAAGAAGCAATAGTAAATTCTTGCTGTTATTCCATGGAGCCAATAAAATCATACTGCCAACAAGAGGCTGTTGACACCATAGGTGTAGTTAACTGTCTTGAAATACTACGCCTGGAAATAAAATCCTAATATTTCACATAACCTCTTTTTTAAAAAGAAACAAAACAAAACAACTATACTGCTTACATTTAGGGCCCTGCTGTTGTGTAACTATTTTTGAACATGTCTTCTGTAAGTGTATATATATATATATATACATATTTTTCTGTGCAATAAATTCATTTAGAGATAAATTTGGATTGCAAATTATTTTGGGGGAGGCGTGGTATTTGTGGCTAGTCTTACAAGTAAAAAGGACTAAAAGAAAGAAGAAAAACATTTTTTATTACAGCATATTTACATCTGTCCAAAGTACTTATCTACTATAATACTGACTAATGTATAATACTGTACACAAAGAAAGAAGCTAAATGAGTTATAATTCAGTCAGTGTATAGCTGGCCATTTTAAAACTTACCACTGAATCTTTCTGGTATGCAATGTGATATCTGGCAATCTGGTCCAGTTCATTACATCAGGTCATTTGTATGTTCTTATTACCATTTTGATAGCATAGCACATTTTATAACCCAGACATTTTACAATGGAACTATGATGCATGTATTTTCAAAAGTATAGACATACATGAAGCTATGAGGTCAAAAAAGATGAATGTCCGTAGTACCATATAGACTCAACAAATAAAAGTGTCCAAGGGTCTGAGTGTGACTTATGAATATTGTATAAGATTAGGCCAACATGTGGTTTTGATATAAATAATCTGTTCTTAAATTAGAATTACAATCGTTGAGTACAGTGTTGAAAATGGCAGATAGATTTTAGCTATCTTTGCTCACTAGGGAAAATGGAAAAATGTTTAGTTTGGTCAGATTTTCACTTAACTTCTGAAAAATCTTATGTTTGAGAGAACCCTTCTGAAATAAGAATCCTTAAAGACATAACCCCTTTGGCACAAGTTTTCAAGAAACTTGTTTGATGTTGTAGACAATTCTATGGCACACGTACTGTTCTAGATGTTTCATGCCAATAATATGTAAGCCATACCAAGGCTACATATACATATAGAGATGTTCCTCAGCTTACAAGGGGGCTATGTACAGAGAAACACATAAAAAATTGAAAATGCATTTAATACCCCAAAACTATCAAATATCATAGCTTACCTTAAGCTTATTTAAACATACTCAGAACACTTACATTTGCCTGCATTTGGGCAAAATCATCTTAAGCAAAGCCTATTTTATAACAAAGTATCAAATATCACATGCAATTTATTAAATATTACACTAAAAAAAGAAGAATATATATATTCTATATATAGAATGCTTGTAAGAATATCAGGTGTTCACCCCTGTAATCTTCTAGCTGACTGGAAGCTGTGGCTCACTGCCGCTGCCCAGCATCACAAGATGGCACCATATAGAACAAGAGTTTCAGGTGGTAGGTGTTGTAAGTTTTACCCAAACTGACATTGGTTTTTGTCATCATATATGTCAAGTAGTTTTCTCAGGTTTATTTTTAGAATATCCTTGTATAATGAATATTTACACTGATATCTAGTATAAAAATCTTGCAATTTAACATTAGAAACATTAAGATATTGAAAATCAATCTATTTCTTTAATTCATTGAAGACATTTTTGGCTTGTTTCCAGTACTTTCTTACTGGTTAAAAAATGAATTTGAAGTAGTCTGGATTTCATTATTATATGGCACTTTCCCTTTGATGAATACAAAGACGATATTCTATATTAGCTATCTGAGAAGAATTTATTTTTTTAATTTTATTTATTTGTAAGAGAGAGAGTGAGAGAGAGCACAAGCAGGGGGAGCAGCAGGATGAGGGAGAAGCAAACTCCCGGCTAAGCAGGGAATCTGTTGCAGAACTGAGTCCCAGGACCCTAAGATCATGACCCGAGCTAAAGGCTCAGGCGTTTAACTGACTGAGCCACCCAGGTGTCCCAATCTGAGAAGAGTTCTGTATGCTATTCCTATTAATATGCAGTTTAAAGTCTAGGTAATTAACTTAATATTTTAGTGGCTATTGCATAGATAGCACTATGTTCCAGGCAGAGAGTAAGAAAGAAATATTAAATCAACCATATTCTATGCATTCTAAATGAAAATAATTAATCGATCATAAAAATCCTTCTATTTATGGAATATCAACTTATAAGCTTTCCTCCATATGAACAATGCCAAATACCAGAATAAAGGGTCATCTAATACAAATAAAGGATAGAATTAAAGAATTCTGGTAAGCCATTTAATTTTGAAAAATGGTGTTCTATTGTTGCTGAGTTGTGGTTTTCAGTTACATAATATCTGATAAGTGTAGAAGTAACATGAGTGTTACGTGAGATGAGAAATGGTATATAATTAAAATATTTTTAAAAGTACAGATAAATACAAATTTGTAAACATAGCATTATGGAGGAGTAAAAATAAATGATAGCTACACACTCTAAAGTGAATAAAACTTGGAAAGCTAATAGAGAAGTAAAACAAGGACAGTGCAAAAAGTATGGTACATTTTTATGAAGTTCAAACAAATTCTGTGAAATCATAGATGGACTTAAAGATACTATTATGTATCAAATATTGTAAAAATTAAGCAAGGAAATAGCAAACATAAAACAACCAAAGCATTCAAGAGGTGTGATCATGGGTAGATACAAGAGGTGTGATCATGTTCTACTTCATAAAGAGATGAGTTAATAGATAAATACAAGTAACTAGACTTTTTAGAAGTTCATAAAACGTTGCCTGTTATTTCTTAGTAATATAAAATATATGGTTTTCTAACAAAAACGTTTATCTTAAAATATTTAAAAATAAATTTTAGGCTACTCCTAAGGTTATATTTACTTTTCCACTGTAGGAAAAGCTGGTTGTTGTAGTTGTATTTGTTTGTTTGTTTTAGTCTCCTCCTAGTTTTTATTATTATAATGTGGAATGAGGAATGTTAGATTGAAAAGTGAATTATTTTATAGACAAAAATCATTACTTGATTCACCTCCTGGTACAGCAGATGGAACTCCTGAAAATATGCCCTTTTGCCTTATGGAAGAGTAACAGTTATGCTTACTTCTGAAACATACTTGGTGGTGGCCCTAAATAGTGACACCATAGTAAACATTTTGAATATTTGCAATTAATTTTTATAGTCATAGGGCTCCAAAAGGCACTGCAGGTATCTTAGCAGGTATTTCAATAAGGCTAAAAGTTGCCTGACTGTTTAAAAATATTAGCAAGGCACAAAACATGGCAGAAGTATTGTCCTCAGATATTATTTTTTTCCATATGCTCCTGATTCCAGACATGACAAGTTATTTTTCAAATATTTATTATAAAAGTTTTTATTTATTTATTTGACAGAGATCACAATAAGGCAGAGTCAGGCAGAGAGAGAGAGGAGGAAGCAGGCTCCCTGCTGAGCTGAGAGCCCGATGTGGGCCTCGATCCAAGGATCCTGGAATCATGACCTGAGCCGAAGGCAGATGCTTTAACCTACTGAGCCACCCAGGCTCCCCCATGACAAGTTATTTTGATAGATGTATATACAGTGTATTTTCCAGTTATAAGAAAAATGGTTCTGCTATTTTTAACCTTTTTAAAAATTAAATAATTTTTTTCATTGAAATTTTATTTTTTAATGTTTTACTTTTCTTTTCTTTTTTTTAAAGATTTTATTTATTTATTTGAGAGACAGAGATCACAAGTAGGCAGAGAGGCAGACAGTGAGAGAGAGAGAGGGGGGGGGAAGCAGGCTCCCTGCGGAGCAGAGAGCCCGATGCGGGGCTCAATCCAAGGACCCTGAGATCATGACCCGAGCTGAAGGCAGCAGCCCAACCCACTGCGCCACCCAGGCGCCCCAATGTTTTACTTTTCAATATACTACTTAGAATATAAAACCTATTCCATTTTGTAAGATGTTTACCATTTAAAAAATGGTAATTTTCTCATTGTGTCTTCCCCTCACATTGCTTTATTTTGAATAAAAAATTTCACAATAAACATAACTGATGCTTTCCTTCTGATGGTCCCTCTGTTGGTCATATTGTATATGAGCCATGACAATTAGTTTTACAAAATTTATTGATGTTTGTTGATATGTTTTATCATAACTAATTTTCCCTCCCTTATCTAGATTCCCCAGCTTTCAGACAGGTGGACACTTCAATAAACCATACCCAAGGGATGTATCAAGTACTTCTTAGACATTCTCTCAGATCCTTGAGGTCTCATTTTGCCTAGGGATTTGCAATAGGTTCTGCCAGAGGCACCACTGTGACAACTGATGTCCATGGTCTATCTCCTGCTAAGCTCAAGAGGTCACTGGTTTCCAAGTTTATCTATAAAATTAATGCATTCCAGCAAGTTCTTTTTTTTAATATTAACAAACTTATTTTAAAGTTTATATGGAGAGGCAAAGACTCACAATAGTCAACATAGTGTTGAAGGAGAACAAAGACTGAGGACTGACTTCAAAGTTTACTAAAGCGATTGGGCGCCTGGGTGGCTCAGTTGGTTAAGCCTCTGCCTTCCGGCTCAGGTCATGATCCCAGGGGCCAGGGATCGAGTCCGGCATTGGGTTCTCTGCTCAGCAGGGAGCCTGCTTCTCCTCATCTCTCTCTCTGGCTGTCTCTCTGCCCATTTGTGATCTCTCTCTCTGTCAAATAAATAAATAAAATCTTAAAAAAAAGTTTACCATAACGATAATTGTAAGCATGATATTGTAATACCACAGAGAGACTAGATTAATGCAACAGAATATATATTATCAATTATATTTTATATTTAATAGAAAAGCAAAAGCAATACAAGAGAGCAAAATACAATCTTTTAAACAAATGGTTCTGTAGCAATGGTGAAGCTAAATCTAAAAATATAAAATAAAATAAATCCAGGCAGATATCCTACACTCTTCACAAAAATTAACTCAGATTGGATTATAAACCTAAACATGAAACATGTAGAAGGTAATATAGAAGAAAATTTAAATGACCTTGGTTTTCGCAATAACTTTAGCTACAAAAGCACAAGCACTGAATTTAAAAATGTCTACTCTGTGAAACACAATGCCAAGAGAATGAAAAGGCAAAGCACAGACTATGAGAAAAAATTTGCAAAATACACATCTGGCAAAGGACTGTTAATCAAAAATACACAAAGACCCCTAAAAACTCAACAATGGGGGAAAGACCGGATTAAAAATGAGCCAAAGGCCTTAGCAGATACCTCACCAAAGAAAATATTACAGATGGCAAATAAGCATATAAAAAGATGCTTCACATCATATGTCATCAGGAAAATGCAAATTAAAACAAAAAAGAGACACCAGTACATACCCAGAATCCAGAGCACTGACAACAGAACACGAAATGTTGGTGAGGATGTGGAGCAACAGGAATGTTCTTCCATGTGTATTGAGAATAAAGAATGGAAAACAACTTGGCAGTTTCTTACAAAACTAAACATATTCTTGCCAGATGATTCAGCAGTAGCAGCTCTTGGTATTTATCCAAAGAAGATGAAATCTATACCCACAAAGATGTCTATAGTAGTTTTATTCATAACTGACAAAAGCTTGGAAGCAACCAAGATATCCTTCCATAAGTGAAAGGTCAAAGAAAGTGTAGTACATGCAAACAATGGAATATTATTTAATGCTAGAGAAATGAATTACCAAGCTATGAAAAGATGTGGATATAAATATTTAATAAATATTTGATTTTAGGCTTCTACAAGTCTATCAATGTTATTAGTATATTTTAACAGTAAATGCTCAGCATTCATGAATTTACCTAATAAAACATTTTGGGTTCAATATTTTAAATACTTCAACCTCTATGATTATATTCCTAATAATTTTGAATTGGGGTAAATAAACCTTAATTTTTTGTAACTTGTTTCTTATTGCAAGAGAGCTCAATGAAATTTTAGAAAATAAAAATTTACAAAAAAAAAGTTTAGTTTATTATTGCCAAATAATTTAAAACTTTATCTTATATTCAAATACATATATTTTTCTAAATTGATTTATATGCTACTAAAACCAAAAACTTTTAGTTATACTAGATTTCATATCCTGCAATCAATGCCAGAAATCCATCTGGCAATGATTTGTCTTAAATAGAGTTAAGATGGGTGTTATTACAATGCAAGATGGAAACAAAGATAGTATAACAATTGGTGTTACATAACTTTTCCGTTTTGATCAAGTTACTAATCTACAAAAGGCTTTTATCAGTGACAGACTTGGGACTTTAACAAAACTTTTAAACTAGCATGTGCGACTCATTCCTAGAAAACAACACAATCAATAACACTTAATTTAGATTAAATCATGACTATTTCTCCATTTGAATAAAAAAGGTAGCAACCCCAATAAGTTTATTGAACATGAAAAGTTGAAATGCTATAATGCTCCTAAGGAATTAAATGATCCAGTCAAGAATTACTAAAAAAGGATATAAATTACCAAAGTGTTTGTATAATTGTAATGTACAACTGCCCATTATCGTTCCATAGTGTAGGCTTGTACAAGAACTCTATAAAAGAACTCCACTTCTAAACTGTGGAAAATATGTTCCCTTTTCCCCTATATACAACTATTAAGCCATTCATTTAGCTTTTAAAATATCCACTTAATACAGGCTTTTTACACATTTGAACAGGCAGCAGGGCTCTATTCTTATCGCTTACATCTGAAGGATAGACTTCTAGCGTAAGAGGTAAAGCCCATAAAGGAGCCCAATAATAACAACAAAATACAGTTTAGTGAGCCCTTACAATCTGCCAGCTACCTTTCTGAGAATACTTCAATTAATAAAACATATAAAATACCTGACCACAAAGAGCTCACATTCTTTTGAAATATAATAGTGAAATAAACCAATAATAGAGGGGCACCTGGGTGGCTCAGTCCATTGAGTGACTGCCTTTGGCTTGGGTCATGATCTCAGGGTCCTGGGATGTAACTCCCCAGCAGGCTTTCTAGGCAGTGGGGTGTTTTCTTCTTCCTCTGCGCACCCTCCCAATTCTCTCTCTCTCTGTCTCAAATAAGAAAATAAACCAGTAATAGAATAATGATTGATGGTTGATGGTGATAAGTGATACAAAGAAATACAAGAAAGGTAAAAGCCATTGGGGAATGCTGGGATGAAAGTTAATTTTATTTTGTTTTGGGTGGTTATATCTCATTTATGAGATGTTATTTGCACAAAGACCCAGGAAGTGAAGGAGAGTGTTATACAAATATTAAAGGAAAAGATTGCTCTAGGCAGAGCAAGTAAGTATATAGACTTTGTGTGAACAGCTTGTCTGTTACTTTTGAGGAAAAGCAAGGAGGCCAATGAGGAGTTCATAGTGGTGGAGAGAGGAAGAACGTATTGATGTATGACCTTCTAGTACATTGAAACGCCTTCAGTTTTTATTTAATATGAAAGGGGAAGATACCAAAAGTCTTTCAACAGCAGAATAAAATCATATGACTTGATTTTTAGGTTAAATTGCTGTACCAAAATAAATTTGCATGGAGAAAGGAGTGCAGTATGTGTGGAAGTGGGGTTATCAATCAAGTCAATAATTCAGGAACATATGATGGTGTTTTTAGCATGCTGGGTGGTAATAGAAGTGGTGAGGTATGGTTTTCATTGTGTATATATTTTGATGGTGAATATTCTGGTGAACAGGATGGGGTATGTGCAGGACAGACATCAACATTTATTTTACCTGCACAAACAGAAGGGTGGAGTCTTCATTCCCTGATATGGAGAGAACTCTGAGTTCAAATGTTCTTTCTCATTAAATGGCATAGTGATGATGAGGATTTAGTCAGACAGTGAAAGAGAGCAGTAAGCATAGTGTTAAGCGGTAAGACATTATAATACATTGGAACATCAAAAAACGTTGTGTTGGATCATCTGTTTATGTGAGTAAATAAATAAATAAAGCTTCCTGGGGTTCTGATAGAGGTAAAGAAGACTGTATATGATCCAAAGGGGCACGTGCACCAAATGTTTATAGCATTAATATCCACAATAGGCAAACTATGGAAAGAACCTAGATGTCCATCAACAAATGAAATATATATATATATACACACACAATGGAATACTATTCAGCCATCAAAAGAAATGAAATCTTGCCATTTGCGTTGACATGGATGGAACTGGAGGGTATTATGCTTAGCAAAATAAGTCAACCAGAGAAAGTCACTATCATATGATCTCCCTGATATGAGGAAATGGAGGTGCAATGTGGGGGGTTTGGGGAACAGGAAAAGAGTAAATGAAACAAGATGGGATCGGGAGGGAGACAAACCATAAGAGACTCTTAATCTCACAAAACAAACTGAGAGTTGCCGGGGGGGGGGGGTGGGGAGGTTAGGGAGAGGGTGGTGGGGTTATGAACATTGGGGAGGGTATGTGCTGTGGTGAGTGCTGTGAAGTGTGTAAACCTGGCGATTCACAGACCTGTACCCCTGGGGCTAATAATACATTATATGTTAATTAAGAAGAAGAAAGAAGAAGAAGAAGAAGAAGACTACTATAAATCAAATGCTATGGTTTTCAGCATAGAGTGTGTAATCAGGCATATTTTATTAAAGTAACCAAGTAAAATGAGGTCGAAAATTGGAATAACAGAAAACATAAAAATCAGAGATTTTAAAAAGAGATATGGGACAGTGTAGAGAATATAGTCAATGATATTATAATAGTGTTATATGGTGACAGATGGTGGCTATATTTGTAGTGATCATAGAATAATGTATGGAGATCTTGAAAACCTGAAACCAATGTAACACTGACTATCAACTACACTCAAATAAAAAAATAGTAAAAGGAAACATTTTAATTTAAAAAGATAAAAAGAGGGACAAGAATTTGAAAAGTGAATTTCAAAAAGAGTAAAGATGAGGCTAAGACATACTCTGAACCTTGAGGAAAACACCATTTTGAAAATTCTTCCCATTTTGAGAAAACTCAAATGAATCAATACCATAAAAGAACCCATTTTAACCGAGAGATGTAATGAATGCTCAAGAAATAATTTTATGACAGGATAATTCTTCCCTATGAAACAGCATACAGAAACCCGGGGAAACACCTGGAAGCCAAATAAACTATACTGAAAATAAGAATTAGGAAAAAGATAAATGATGAAAGATAAGAAAATTAGACCTGCGACAGAGACCTAGTGAAGAGAATTTTTAGCTTGTGGTTTAATGTTTTTGAGGATAATCTAGAGTTCATAACTGCCTTGAGGCAGGCTGGTTGTAGGCAGTTTAGGCAGACCCCTAAGAGAGGCCTACTTTGGGCTGGACAAAGACAAATCCAACCATTTGACTAAAGTGTCTGTGAAGATGTTGAAGTCAGATGCAGCAGAGAAAGACCTGTCAAACCTAATCTCAGAAATGGAGATGATGAAGATGATTGGACAGCACAAGGACACCATCAACCTGCTGGGTCCTGCACACAGGATGGTCCTTCGTACACTATCATGGAATATGCCTCCAAAGACAACATACAGGAGTACCTGCAGGCCCAGAGGCCTCCTGACCTGGAGTACTGTTACAATATCAGCCACAATGCAGCAGAGCAACTCTCCTCCAAGCACCCGGTATACTTTGCCTACCAGGTAGCCTGAGGCATGGAGTACCTTGCCTCCAAGAAGTGCATACACCAAGACCTGGCCACCAGGGAAGTGCTGGTGACAAAGGACAACATGATGAAGATCTCAGACTTCAGCCTTGCCAGAGATATCACCACATCAGTTACTATAAAATGAGAACCAACAGTGGACTGCCTGTGAAGTGGATGGTCCCTAAGGCCATGTTTGACCAGATCTACATCCACCAGAGTGACTTCTGGTCTTTTGGGGGTGATCCTGTGCAAAATTTTCACTCTGGAAGCCTCCCATATCCTGGAGTGCCTGTGGAGGTGGTTTTCAAGCTGCTGAAGGAGTCATTTGATGGATAAGCCAATAAGTGCACCAGAGAGTTATACACAATAATGAGGGGTGGCTGGCATGTGGTACCTTCAAGCTGCTGGTAGAAGACCTGGATCATACTGTGGCCTTGACCTCCAACCAGGAGTACCCGGACCTGTCCTTGGCCCTGGAACAATACTGTCTATGCTTTCCCAACACCCAAAGCTTCACCTGCTCCTCAGAGAAGAATTCCACCTTCTCTCATGTGCCGTTGCCCAGGGAGGCCTATCTGCCCTGACACCCAGCCCAGCTTGCCAATGGTGGACTCAAATGACTAGTATCCCTATTACTCCTGTCCAGATTCCGTCATAAGCTGTAACCCTTACCCCCCACCCTCCCTGCAAGACTCACTGCCTTCTCCTTTGTCCCTTTCCTACTGGCAGGAGCCAGCTGCCTACCTGAGGCCTTCACCCCTTGAAGTTCACCTCTCTTCCCCTTCCTCTTCCTCCTCCTTACAACCTGCTCATGAAAGAAAGGAACAGAGAGGCAGGTACTTGCTCGTGGCTACTTCCTTCCCTCCCATATGTTGGACCAAGACCCCTCCCTGTCATCTGGTACTGCCTAGACGTCGAGAGAGTTGGAGATGAGGCATGCCAGTGAAAGCTGTCGGAGCTTTCCTGGTTTGGTTTTGTCTGCTTAGCATAACATGTAAGACTGAGTTCTGGTGGCAGGGACCTAGTCCTTGGGGCTATAGCACTAGTGAGGGGAGGTCAACTGCTCTGGGCCTTGGCTAAGAGCAAGCCCTGCTCCAGAGATATGGTGCCAAGGGCTTATCAATTTTGATACTAATTTGCTTTGCTGACCAAATACCTGGTATCAAAAGATGGGAAGGCAAAGACTGGAAGCAGTGTTGTGACCATGGGGTCCAGCCCCAAACTATGAAGAAAACACAAAGTGTATAAATATGAGTAAGTATATATTTACACACCTTTTTAAATAGGTTGTTATCAAAGATTTAATCAATGGGTAATATGCTCCTCGTGGCTGGGAAGCATCAGTTGCCATATATTAAAAACAAAGAAAAGAGGTGTCTGGGTGGCTTCCTCCAAGAAGTGTCCCTTCTTTTCAGGTCATGATCCCAGGGTCCTGGGATGAAGCCCCACATCAGGCTCTCTGCACAGTGGGAAACCTGCTTCTCCTTTTCCCTCTGCCCTGCTTATAGTTCCTCTTCCTGTCTCTCTGTCTGTCAAATAAATAAAATATTTAAAAAAAAAAACAAGAAAGAAACAAAATGTTTTAAAAGGCCTTTTTTTTTTTTTAATTTTCTAGGGGTGCCTGGATGACTTAGTTGTTTAAGCAGATGTTTGCCTTTGGCTGAGGTCATGATTCCAGTGTACAGGGATCCAGCCCTGCATGGGACTACTTGCACCCCAAGGAGCTTGCTTCTTCCTCTCCCTTTGCACATGATTCCCCCTGTTTGTGTGCTTCTTCTCTCTCTCTCTCTCTCTCTCTTGCTGTCAATAAATAAAATAAAATCTTTTACTAAATAAATAAAAAAATAAATAAATTTCTAAACCTACTTTCAGTTTAGGTCCCTTAACAAAAATTGCTACTGCTTCATTAAAAAAAAAAAAAAGGATAATTTAGAAAGATGCTTCCAGAGTTAAAAAGCTGTTTTGTTTCTTTGTCAGGATTCAATATAGAAGTGCTTTAAAAAGTAAAAGAAAAAATATGCTATATTAACTCTAATCACACTATAACTTTGGTGGTTATATCAAGATAATGAAAAGTGATTTTAAAGCAAATTTCATTATCAGACATAAAGATCAAGTCAAAATTACAGAAGAGTAAAAGGATGAATTCATCAGGGAGTATAATAATTCTTTTTTTTTAAAGATTTTATTTATTTATTTGACAGAGAGAGATCACAAGTAGGCAGAGAGGCAGGCAGAGACAGAGAGAGGAGGAAGCAGGCTCCCTGCTGAGCAGAGAGCCCGATGCGGGACTCGATCCCAGGACCCTGAGATCATGACCTGAGCCTAAGGCAGCGGCCTAACCCACTGAGCCACCCAGGCGCCCTGGGAGTATAATAATTCTTGAATTTTAATACGTAACAACAGATTTGGGGATATATAGGGAAAAACTAAGAACAAAAATCATAACTTCTACCTTGGACGACAAATGGAAAATAATTTCAACACACTTATTTTAAGATTACATAGACAAATGGTCATCATATTGGTAAGATATGTAAGACTTGAACAAAATGATCAACTAACTAGATATGCTTGATATTACATTACAGTAACTGAACTAACTGAGGTCAGTCTTTGGTGAATCACAGAAACAGGTGGAGTTATCAAACAAAGGAATCTTTGTTTACAACATACAAGGAGTTCACAGGGAATAAGTTCCAAAGCCTTGACTGTTTGAACAGGAGAGAGATTTTTATTTAGTATTTAAGATGAATACTCAGAAGGGAGAGTTTTATTATCCCGTGTATGGTTGGTCATAAGGTTGTGGATGCATGCACATCCACATATGTATTTGTGCAATATGTATTGCATGTTCACCTGAATGAAGCTTGTATTCCACCGAGGGCAGAAACTTCAACGTTAGAATAAAGCAGAGGTAACTGTTGGACAAGGGAAAGGAACTCTGCAGGCTTCAAGAGCAGATAGAAACTAGATGGGGTCTTGGGCTCATTTTCTGGGACAAGGAATGAAAGGCCTTGATTGCTTTTGAAATAGCACTAGGAGTTTTACCACTGATTTATTGTCTCAATAGCTTAGGCTATTTCCTGGTCTGGTGGTGACTGTTAGTTTTCCCATTGCCTTGTTCCCTCAAAATCCTTAGGAGTGAGGTTTTTGCATTTCTTTGTAAGAACCTCCCAGGAATTTTTGGAAGAAGTGTGCTGAGGCAAGTACACAGGTGGGGCATAGATCATTGAAAATAGCTGGGGACAAAAAATGACTTTTCTTATGTCAGGAAAACTATATCTCTTCTTTAATTTTCTAGGAACCTCTAACTCTTTCTGCTGATGTTACCAGCAGGCATCTGAGATATTACTGATTGTTCTCTTGAACCTAAGGAAAAGGAAATGTAGAAAGCAAAAGAAAAAACTTTAAAATCTATCCTGCAACTCATCAATTCACTGCAGCCACCTCTCTGTCTTTCCCTTTCTCTTTTTCTCTCTTTCTCTTTCTCTCTCACTTTCTCTCTCACATACGCACAACACACGCAAATTGACTTAAAGCAATTTTTAATTTTCCCTATTCCATTTTAATATACTTGAGGCATGATCATTTTCTTAGTAAATACAAGGAAAAAAAATCTAGGATTCCATCATTCTGTGTGATTAAAGTATTGAGGAATTTACTTCCAATAGCACTTATAAAAACATATTTTATTTAAGGAATATTATATAATCAGGTGCCTGCATTTTTCTTATTCTCTAACTAGTGTTATTTGGCAATTAATATTTTGTCAATCAATATTCCCCTATACCTGAATGTGTGGGCAGTGAGAGATGAGTTAGAGGCAAGGATGGTGAACACTCCCAACAACTGCAGACTACATATATCTTAAGCCATGATTTTCTTTGCAAAGGTCAACATTGATAATGTTCTAGTCATACCTCCGTGTACCAGGAAAGAAGTAGCATATTTCTTGAAAGACACAGCTATCAAAGCTCCATTGAGAATCCGTAAAGATGGAGAAGGGATTTGCAAATTAAATATCTGATAATGGACATCTACTCTGATTATTTAAAAATGAATAAAAATAAAAAACCTTACTAATAACCAAACAGAGTATCCAATTTTACATGTGAAGGAAATAATGGAAGAGACATGTCACCAAAAGTATATGGATGGCTTATAAGCACATGGCCAATTTCTCAACATTTAAACATTAAAGAAATACAAATTAAAATCATAATGAGACATGCTTACATATCTATTAGAATGGCTAAAATTATAAAGGCTAATTGTACTTGGTCTGAGCTAGATTGAGAAGAAACAAAAAATCTAAACTGTTGTTGGCATATATCATGATACAACCACTTTGGAAAATAGTTTCAAAATTTTTTTAAATGAAAAATATGTTGCAGTTACACAAATAGCCATTTTATTCTAGGCATTTCACCAAGAGAAACAATCCCTATGTTCATACAAGGACTTGTATGTGAATTTCATAGCAGCTTTATTTTTAAGAATTGAAAACAGTGGAAATGTTCATCAATGTCCATCAATAGAGCAAAGACAATTGGAGATTCTCAAAGTAATGATGCCGAGAAAAGAAAATCCAGGCCATGAATAGTATATACTGTGTGATTCCATGACTACAAAAAATCTAGAAAATACAAATTTATATATAGTCACAGTCATCAAATATATGGTGTGATTTTAGTGCCTTCTTCTGTGCTCCCATAGCTTCCTACACTTGGATCTCCGAGCATTTCTTACACCATGTGAAAATATGAACTCTTTCTCTTTATTCTGTCTTACTAGAATAAGAATCCTTGAAATTTTATGGACATTTGAACTCTCAGTTATTAGCAAAAATTCTATCACACAGTAAGTTTCCAAATATAAAAGCCAGAGTTTTACAATGACTTCGAAGCTTTTACATGATCTAGCCACTCATTTAACCTCTGTGACCTCTTTCCCTGCTACTCTTCAGTCACTCACAGTGGCCTCCTTGCTATTCC
The DNA here is from genome assembly GCF_964662115.1 of Mustela nivalis. Taxonomy (NCBI): domain Eukaryota; kingdom Metazoa; phylum Chordata; class Mammalia; order Carnivora; family Mustelidae; genus Mustela; species Mustela nivalis. The sequence goes on along the minus strand of NW_028135999.1, from coordinate 313,791 downwards.
TCAGATATGCCAGGCATGATCCAACCTTATGGCCTTCAAGATAGCCAATTCCTTTGTCTGGAGTGACCTTATTGCTGATAGTTCTGCGCAAATTCATCACCTTTCCATACCTTTGTTCAATTGTCAGCTTCATTGTAACTACCCTGATCTTTCTATTAAAAGATTTAACTCCCCATCCCCTGCCTAGCAACCTTGATTTTTCTCACCCTGATCGAATTTTTCTTTTTCCCCATTGTACTCTTCCTTTTTGAATGCACTATGCCATTTTTATTAAGGTTTATAGCTTTGAATTGTCTCACCCATTAAAATAAAAGTTCTACAAAGCCAAGTATTTCATTTACCAGTGTAGTCTGAAGTAATATCTGCCATATAATAGTTCAGTAGACAACTGGTAAATTTCAAAATAAATCAATGTTGAGAGTATACTGAATTTCATAAGTCATTTCAATATTTTTTCCAAAAAATAAACTACATAAAACATACTTTAAATTTACTTTCAAAATATTTTATAGCATATAATGGACAATATACATAAGCCTAAAGAAACAATCCTATAATTAACCATTTCATACCTACTTAAAAACTGCATAATACCACACTCTTAGATCCTCTTTGAATGCTCTAAAATAACCCTTCAAAGGAAATACATTTTTAAAACTCACAGATTTTTTGGCAAATAATTTAATAAAATAAAAGTTTCATTCATCTATGTAGATCAAAATAAATATTTTTAATAAGCATGAAATTATAACTCTGAAGTGTGCTAAAATGAAACCACCTGCTAAGGGTGAGAGAACAAAAATAAACATCCTTTTTCCAAATAAGAGGAATTTATTACCTTTGAATCAAAGCATGTGGATTTGTTTTAACTGGCAATAAAGCAATATGGAGACACAAACCATAGAAAGTCATATTTTAGATTTCTAAAAGACTTCTAAGTGAAGAGTATACATTTTTTAATTGCTACAAAATGCTACATAATGACAAGATGACAGGTTGTGACAAATAGCATTTTAAAAGCTCTACTCATAAAGGAACGGAAGATGTCATTTCCCTATAATTTTATATATGTCTTTAATTTACTATATCTGGATACAACATATTACCAAACAGATGTTCATCAAAGACTAAATCATTTTTAATGGAACATAATAATTTGAACCTACATCTATTAATCATTTTTTTCGATCTAACATTTATAGTCTCGCTAAACATTTTATCAGTTGTTGACAAAATTCAAAATAAATAGGATAAAAAGTCGTGTTTGGAAAAGTAGATTTTTTTTCAAATTTGCATTTAAATGAAAATATTTGCTGATATTTTAAAAACTTTAAAAGTAATTTATATATATATCTGACCTATCAGATGATATAAAATTTTTGGAGAAAATATGACATATTTTTTGATCTTGGTTGAAGGTATTAATAAAGAGCAACTGTTTGTATTATTTGTATTGTGATATCTTAGTTAATAAACATGGATAACTGGTATAAAATATGTTTTTTTAAAAATTTTATTTATTTACTTGACAGAGATCATAGGAAGGCAGAGAGGCAGCCAGAGAGAGAGGAATGGAAGCATGCTCCCAGCTGAGAAGAGAGCCCACTGTAGGACTCAATCCCAGGAACCTGGAATCATGACCTGAGCCGAAGGAAGAGATTTTAACCCACTGAGCCACCCAGGTGCCCTAAAATATGTTTTTTTTTTAATATAGAAGTATAGTTCTTGCCAAAATATGGAACTAGCTGGAACTGAATGCCTCCTTCAAAGTCAGCTCTGGAGAAATTATGCCAGTGTAATATGGAACTATTTCAGATATTAACCAAAAAGAAAGAAATGATGATAAATTCCTTAAAAGACTCAAAGTTGCCCTTGACTGGTATGTTTCAAGCTCTATTCCTGGTTTGAAGACAGGTTTTAACAGGCCTGTCACTGTAGAAATCCACTAGATGTTTAGAGGCTATCAGAACTTTACAAAAACCTTCAAGGGGTAAAGACTTGAAAATTCTTTAGAGAGATTAGCTCCCTAAGGCATTATTCCTCCCCACATTTTCCTCCAATCAATTAAGACTGATGGATGAGGGGCACCTGAGTGGCTCTCTCATCACGTGGGTGGTGGGTTAAGCCTCTGCCTTCATCTCAAGTCATGGTCTCTGGGTCCTGGGATCCAGCCCCACATCGGGCACTGCTCAAAAGGAAGCCTGCTTCCCTCCCTGCTTGCCTGCCTCTCTGCTTACTTGTGATCTCTCTCTCTCTCTCTTTCTCTCTCTCTGTGTCCAATAAATAAATAAAATCTTTAAAAAAAAGCTGATGGATGATAAATTATGAAAACTGCTCCCTCCAAATGATGCTTCTTCATAAGGATTTAAGAATTTAAAATTGTAAGAATTTAAAATTGAAACTTGATCATAGGATTTATCTTATAGAATAAAATCAAGTGAAGGCAGTTATTATTAGTTCTGAAGTATTGGTGATTCTGAATTCTTGGCCTCATTAGTAAATTTATTTTTAAATTCTCCCATGGAGTGGTGATTGGCCTTCAGTCTTTCATTGATATACATCATTGGGTCAAATGAGATGTGTGTGCCCAGAACTATATATAATCTTTTTTGTATTTCACTGGAGATGGCATTTCTGAGTTTTGTTCAATTGAATTTGGACAGATGTTTTAATAGTCACTTCTAGAGTTGGCCCTGGAGAATATCTTCCTTTTTTTCTCTTCCCGATTCTCTGAAAAACCCTGACTAATTCACATTATCACAGTAATATCACATTTCAAGTTTTTCCAAACACTAAAGCTGCAAAATAGAAGGAAGCTACTCAGAATGGAATACTATTATGAATGATTGAGAAAGAAAACATTATTATAATTAAGCTACCAGGTTTCAATGTATTTTATTGTTGCTTAGAAAATCCTAGCATACCCAGACTTTACAGAGATTTGATGATCCTAAGAAGAGCTGAACTCATGGACCAAAATAACTATGCACATAAAAAGTACAATTACTTACCTAAAAAATATGATGTGGTTAACTTTATATGCCAATCCAAGTGTTATTGGAACAGGAATTAAAAAAATAGCTTAGGGGCGCCTAGGTGGCGCAGTGGATTAAGCCACTGCCTTCAGCTCAGGTCATAATCTCAGGGTCCTGGGATCAAGTCCTGCATCAGGCTCTCTGCTCAGCAGGGAGTCTGCTTCCCTCTCTCTCTCTCTCTGCCTGCCCTCTGTCTACTTGTGATCTCTCTCTGTCAAATAAATAAATAAATAAAATCTTAAAAAAAAAAAAAAAGAATGACTGTACTTTTAAAAAATAGCTTAAAAGGAGCGCCTGGGTGGCTCAGTGGGTTAAGCCGCTGCCTTCCGTTCAGGTCATGATCTCAGGGTCCTGGGATCAAGCCCCACATTGGGCTTTCTGCTCAGCAGGTAGCCTGCTTCTCTTCCTCTCTCTCTGCCCACCTCTCTGCCTACTTGTGATCTCTCACTGTCAAATAAATAAATAAAATATTTTTAAAAATAGCTTAAAAGTATATGATAAAATAATGATATACATATACAAGGAAAAGAAAGATACTATACTGTGAATATAAATTAAGTGAAAATTGTTGAAATAAAGAATACAATAAATGGAGACTAAGATGAATATAGCTGTAAAATGAATAAATGAGTTGGGAAAAACAAACAAATTAATGACTTCTGCCCAAATACAGCAGAAGAGAAAAAAAAAATAAAGAAAATATTTAAATAAGTACTGAGATAAATTTTGGAGAATTAAAGAAAGATAAAAGATACCAGACTTAAAATGATGCCAAACATGAGATATCAGAAACAAAACAAAACAAAAACTACACACACTAAAAACCACTCGTATACATTATGGTGAGTTTTAAGAATATCAAAAACAGAGAAGAGCATAAATGATGCCCAAGAGAAGAACAGATCACCTAAAATGTACAAGAATAATACTGACAGCACAATTCTCAATAGTAATAGCATATAAAGAGACAGCTGGGAGTTTTTATAGATGGAAAAGATATTTGAAACTAGGTATTATACATCAATCCAAATTATTGATTAAATTTGAGAGCACAGTAAAAATACAATGAAGCATGTTAGGTCTTAGAACATTTATCACACAGAGACACACATTTTGGAAAACTTCCTTGGAAGACAGCTCAATTTAGATCGAGAAAACAGAATTATGTACTCAAAGGCACATTTTGAAGGAAGGATTGAATATAGTCTGCACTGCAAATATTCTTTAATCGTATGTTCTGAATTTCCTAAATTTAAGAAGTATTTGTTCAAATATTTATCTTTAAATAAATCCTAGGAGACTTTTTCTTGGATTCTGGAAAATCAGTCCATTTGGATACAAATCTTTTTGTCACTGATGGAAATTTTGATAGCCCTTAACTGTGGAATGCCTAATGTATTGTTACAGCAATTGTGATTTGCCAATACATGGGTGATGTGTGTGTGTTGTGTGTGTTTATTTTTATTTTTGATGGTTTAACTCTTCTATGAGATTTTTAAGTAGACATGATTTTAATAAATTATGATTTGTTGAAATTTATCTGAGGTCATATATAATAAAATGAAATTTGTGTGAACTAAAGAAGTGCATCTCCATTTTTTTTGTTTTAAGAGTAGACTGGTCTTTAAAAATTGTCCAAAGAAGTACATTATATTCATTATTAAATTTGATAATATACAATAAAGTATTTATGGTCATACTGGACCATATCAAATTCTACTATTAATTCATATTCATAATTACCATAAGAGGAAAAAGGGATATTTTTCAAAATAATAAAAAATTAGCGTATTTTTCAGAATATGATATAGTGTTATTCACTGAACTGAGGGAACAAATGTCAAAGTCTAACACAGTTTACAGAATGTTTTAACATAAATTGAAATTTAAATCTGACCAAATTTCACAGTTTTAAGTAAAATGATAGCACTTTATATCCTTGAAAAGTGGTAAGTGACCCAAAACATGGCTTAGAAAAACAAATTTAACACTACACTAGTCAGAGATGGTTAAGTTATGGTACAACTTGCCATTGTGTATCATCAAATGGTATATTTTTTTCTTTTGGGCTTGTCATTATATTTTATTTTAGCCATTCTGGTAAGTGTGTAGTGATATCTCAGTGTCATTTTAATTGCATTTCCTTGATGTCTAATTATGTCAAAATATATTACTTTGATGTTTAATGCTCTGAACTTTCTCAGTTCAAGACCATGAAGCCACTTAGGAAAAATACAGTTGCAGAGGCACTCATAGACCAACTCTTATTTCGAAATAAGAAGAAACATTACTACCCATTCCAACAAAAAATAGATTTGTTATGCAGCAGGGATTTTATAAATTACCTGACACAACTTATATAGTAAGATGAAATGGGACAGGCGGCTTCTTGCAGCTATATACAACATCATTTTAATTTCAATTTTCAGTATAATTTTTCCAAGGTATACACAGAATATATATTTAATGTAAATTGTGAACATTTTAAACTCTGTATATGGAAATTAGTCAATTTTAAGTTTATAACAATCAAAATTAACGGAAGTTTATTTTAAATTAGTTAGCTTTCTCTGCATTGCAAGACAGAATAATCAAGAATTGGTAAGAAAAAAGTAATCTCTGTAAAATTACCGGGGGTGCATTATAAAGTGTTCGGTAACCGATCAAACTCACAATTTGGATTGAATGGCAAGTGATTTTTAAAATCTGGAACTCATTGTCAATTTTTTTTTCTTCATTGTGTCTTAATAAATTACTGTGTTCATTTGCATGGAAGTGAAGAAAAATGCATGACATTTCATCTCAACACTAACACCTTTAACTGGCAACTCTGAATGTACTTTACAGCAGTGTAACAAAGTAAAGATCAATGATGTTTCATGAAATATCTGTTATAATTCTCAAGGAGATAGGGAGTTTGTGCAAAAATGCAAATCACTTTGCGACTAAACACATTGTTTATTTCAGCTAATTTTAAGAAAATATGCTGAGAATCTCTCAAAAAAGGAAGCAATGATTTAGGTTTGCCTTCAAAATCCTTATCTAATCCTGAACCAACAGCACATAGTTCAAAGAGCAACTAATTTGAGTAGCTCCAATTTACACATTTCCTAACAATGCTTAATTTAGTGGAATTTCTGTCCAATTATGGTAATTTGATGTAATGAAAGACAAAAGTTCAAAAAGATCATCCTTAATTTATATAGATGCCAAACTCTGCATTTTCTGAATGACGCCCAGGAACGTATTTTCAAAAACAAACAAACAATGCCAGAACCACTATTAGGTCATCTCTAGGCAGAAAGTGACTCAGAGCTTACATTACTCTCTCCCTGAAAGTATACTGTAGGCACTGAAACTACTACCCTGAGTCTGTGCTATCAAATTCCTTAAGTTAGAAAGTTTTAAAACCCGTCTGTGTGGGAGTATTTCATTTACAGATAGAGATTTGGTTGTTTATACATTTTCATACTTGATTTTTAGGGTGTAATAACTATGTTTTAAAATTCATGGTGGTTTTGAATACTGTTGGATAATTGAGCTAAAATGGTATATCCATTCCTCCTAGGAAACAGAAATTATAGAAAGGTAGTGCTTTTCAAATCTGACATCTTTGAGTCATTGTAGTTTCATATAAATGCAATAGGAAAAGTGTCATTCATGTTTATGATATTTTCTATAAATAAATTAGAATGTACTGGAGGCCTGATATAAAGTGGGATGCCTAAACTTCAGTAAGATCTTGTTTTCAATTCAAAATAAATTTTATTTTTTATTTTTTTATAATGTCCCTCAATTTCAGATAAGCACCCCCATAATGTCCACTCCGGTTTTTTTAAGATTTTATTTATTTTATTTGACAGATAGAGATCACAAGTAGGCAGAGAGGCAGGCAGAGAGAGAGGGAAGAGGAAGCAGGCTCCCTGCTAGGCAGAGAGCCCGATGCGGGGCTCGATCCCAGGACCCTGGGATCATGACCTGAGCCAAAGGCAGAGGCTTTAACCCACTGAGCCACCCAGGCGCCCCCAAAATAAATTTTAAATTGAATTATGCACCTCTAAGTTCAGAGACAATAAACATCAACCAACACAATTAATAAGTTCTATTTCTTGAAATTTCGGGAACATTGATAGTCTCATCTCCTGGAAGAACAACAGCTAAAATTTTTGGTCATGGATTCTTGCTAAAATATCACTTTCCCAAAGAAAATTAATGTTGTGAATTTTTATTGATTGTTATTGATCATGAAGAATATAACAACCACGATAAAAAGAGTAGGAAAAACATGATATCTCATCTGTAAGGGCATGTGGAAAGTAGGAAATGCTAATAAAAATAACTACCATTATTTCCTAAGTTAACATAATATAACAGAACAAAAATATTTCAAAACAATGTTTTCTTTTTTTTTAAGATTTTATTTATTTATTTGACAGAGAGAGATCACAAGTAGGCAGAGAGGCAGGCAGAAAGAGAGGAGGAAGCAGGCACCCTGCTGAGCAGAGAGCCCAATGTGGGACTCGATCCCAGGACTCTGAGATTATGACCTGAGCCAAAGGCAGCGGCTTAACCCACTGAGCCACCCAGGCGCCCCCATAACAATATTTTCTAGGCTCATTCTGATAACTCGTTTCTACATTCAAATTTAAGGGTTGAGGCATTTGATATATATTACACAAAAAACATCCCAAGGAATTCGTTAAAAAAAAAACTTTAATAAAGAACAAATCCAAAGGAATTTCTTTTCTAATTTAATTAACAAATTATGAATTGACTTACCTATTTCATCACAGTGTATCAGGCACCAATAATATTTTTTAATCGTCACACCTGATGCAATAGTTATCATCTTTCAGACATACTGATCACGAACAAGCAAATAAACAAGAGCACCGTAGCTTAAGATCTACCTGCATAAATATAGGCTACTTCAGACAATCTCTTCACCACAACATAGAAATGAATAGAAATCATACATGCTCTGTATGGACATACAGATGAGATAGAAGGGGATGGATGTTAATATATGCAGAATCTTTATTAATTACATTGTAAACCATAATATGGAAAAACAGAATACAATTTTAGAAATACCCAGGTCACCATCATTGTTTTATTTTTATATGTGTAGATAAGGAGTTTAATAAACAATCCATGACTATTCAACTCTTTATATTTTGAAAATTTTAGTAAAAGTAACAAACCTACCACCTAGAAAATTATACTTATCTGCAACATACAGCTTTGCCAGCATGGTAGAGGAAAAGCAAAACAAAATAAGTAAGAAAAGTTTAACATTTCACAAGAGATTTGCTTTTATTTTTTATTTATTATTTTTTATTTTTCATTAATTATTTACTTCTATTTTCTACTTTATTTTAATGAAAATGTCATGACCATAACATAAGAGCAGAATTAAACCAACATGAGAAATTATTTTTTCATAAGTTAAAATAAACTAGCTTGGTGATTAATTCAAAATTATATTACAAATTTCAGTGTTCTTGAAGTATCACTGTATAAACAAATGAGTCAGGAGTCATAAACTAATGATGATTCTAAATGTTATTTAGAGAGACATTCTTTACTTAATATATTTCAAATATTCTACACAAGGCAAAGTGGATCCAAGTAATCTGTAGGCAAAATAAGATTTTAGAGAAGTATATATTTCCAACAGTATTTATAAAATATTACCTTTATGTAAGGCATCATCCTGGACTTTGTGGAAAACACACAAAGGAGTAAGAAGTGGCCCTTCAAGAAACATATACAATATCAAGGTTTAACATGAAGCAGCATGTCTTCTCTAAGTAAAAAAAAAAAAAAACATTTTACCAACTGACTTTACTGAAACTTTATATTTATTGCTCTCATTTTAGGTCATAGTGTCCTTCTGCATGCAGGCTGCTATAACGGACATGATATAGACTTAATAGCTTATAAAGAACAGGAATATATTTCTCACAGTTCTAGAACGGAGAAGTTCAAGATTAAGGAATGGGCAGATCCAGGGAGAGCCCACTTCCTCATAGATGGCTATCTTCTCACTGTAAACGTACATGATGAATGAATCAAGAGAACTCTCTGGGGTCTCCTTTAAAAGGACTGTAATCCCACTTATGACCTAATCACCTCCCAAAGGCCCCTAAGTTTTAATACTATCACTTCCAGAGTTAGATTCCATAATATGATTTTGGGAGACATAAACATTCACACCATAGTATATATAAACAAAAAAAGACACAAAAACAACAAACAAAAAAATTATTTTAACTACCTATTATTTTCAACTACATAAACTTTTAATTTGTTTCTATATAATATTAAATAACTCATTTGAGTGATTCACTTATATCCAATGCATCTGAGTGCAATTAAATTTGCTTACCCAGCATATCCAGAAGCATATTTCTTCAGACTATCCCATTCCCCACCTTACAGGATTTACCACAATTAGAAGACATGGGATAGAGGATAGATAGATAGATGTATACATAAACACACTTGTACATACACATATGCATATTTTTTCCTGTTAATGATACTCATGCAAATAAAATTTAAGCTCAAGAAACCTGTCTTGTGTGTTACTTAATATCCAGTTTTTAGTCAACATCCAAAAACAAATAATCCAATAAAACCATGGATAGAAGACATGAACAAGTGTTTCCCCAAAGCACACATTCAAATGTTCAGTAGATACATGAAAAGATGTCCATCATCATGTATCATCAGGAAATTGCAAAGCAAAACTAGAAAGAGATACCACCTCACACCTGTCAGAATGGCTAAAATCAACACTACAAGAAACAAAAGGTGTTGGAGAGGATGTGAAAAAGTAACACTTGTGGGGGCTGCCTGGGTGGCTCAGTGGGTTAAGCCTCTGCCTTCAGCTCAGGTCATGATCTCAGGGTCCTGGGATCAAGTCCCACATCGGGCTCTCTGCCAGGCATGGAGCCTGCTCCCTCCTCTCTCTCTCTCTACTTGTGATCTCTCTCTGTCAAATGAATAAAATCTTAAAAAAAAAAAGTAACAATTGTGAACTGTTGGTGGTGATGCAAACTGATACAGCCATATTTGAAAACAGTATGGAATTTCCATAAAATTTAAAAATAGAAGTCCTTTGTGATCCAACAATCCTGTTGGTGTGTATTTACCCAATGAATATAAGAAAACTTATTCAAAGGGATTCTAGCACCCCTATGTTTATAGCAGCATTATTTATAAAGCTAAGATATGGAAAGCGCCCAAGTATCCATCAATTGATGAATAAATAAAGAATAAGTGGTATGTATATACAATGGAATATTATTCTGCCATAAAAAAGACTGAAATCTTGCCATTTGCAATAACATGGTTGGAACTAGACAGTATAATGCTAAAAGTGAAATAAGTCAGTCAGAGAAAGACAAATACCTTTACTCATATATGGAATAAAAGAAACAAAACAAACAAGCAAAGGGGAAATAATAAGACATAGAAAGAGAAACAAAGCAAGAAACAGACATTTCATTACAGAGAACAAACTGATGGTTACTTGACGGGATCTGAAAGGAGTGATGGATTAAATAAGTGATGGGGGTTAATTAGAGCACTTGTCATGATGAGCACTGAGTGCTATATGTTATATTGTACACATGAAACTAATACAACCATATATGTTAACTAACTGGATTTCAAATGAAAATTTTTTAAAATCCCAGTTTTTAGCTCACATTCTGGCTTACAAAAGGGATTTAGTCAGGAATTTGGAGATTAGTTAATGAACAAAAAAGGGGTGAACAGGCAGTTGTTAGATAAAATTACTATCCTTTCTGGCATTATCTTATACCTTTTATCTAGAAGTATTTTTAGCACTTTAGACTCTTCCTATTTTATTTTGAGTCATTAAACAAAAATTTCCTCAAAGGACCTTAGACTCCATCCAATTTGAGCAACAGTGTGAGAGAGGAAATGGTGTCAGGAGGAAAAAAAAAAAAAGATGAATCTACTTTTGTTTACTAGTGAATGCATAGTTCTTCCACAGAAGAAGCTCTAAATGGAAAGGGCTCCAGCTTTATATGTGTTCAGTCATATGTTCAGAAGTAGGTAACACTATCAAAAAATATAAAGCATCTGAGATTATTTTCCCTTATTTGAAAGCTGGTGTATGAGTCTGCCGTAGTTTCTTGGGTGTTGATAGAAGACGCAGACTCATGGTTCAGAAATAATATAGTTTATTATTCACAGCAAGAGAGGTAGCCAGAATATTAACAGTATTTGTGTGTGTGTGTGTATTTGTGTGTGTGTGTGTGTGTGTGTGTGTGTAGGGGTGGGAGTTATATATCAGTTCTGAGCCTCAGTTCCCACAAGAAGAATCAAAACAGAGGCAGATAATATTTGCAAACACAACAGGTTAAGTTAAAAAAAAGGATACTATTTCTGTCTTCCAAGTCTATTCAATACAACCATCTTCAAAGGATGGCCTAGAACAAATAATAAATGCAGAAATGTAAGCAACCAATTGAAAAGTGTCTCCCAAGAAACACACTTTGAGAGTCTTCATTTGACAAAAATACTATAGGATATTACATGGATCAGGTGCATTGAATACTGGAAGGTTAAAATTACAAGGGACCAAATATTTTTAAGCAGTTCTGGCATCCAGTAGAGTTCAAATAGGTTTTATAAGATTGAGGAAAGAAGCCATCAAAACCTGGGCCCAGGGGCCCCTGGGTAGCTCAGTGGGTTAAGCCTCTGCCTTCGGCTCAGGCCATGATCTCAGGATCCTGGGATCAAGCTCTGCATCAGGCTCACTGTTCAGCAGGGAGCCTGCTTCCCCTCCCCCCCTGCCTCTTTGCCTACTTGTGGTCTCTGCCTGTCAAATAAATAAATAAAATCTTAAAACAAAACAAAACAAAAATCCTGGGCCCAATTTTCCCAAAAGTATGATTCTGATTCTAGTCTCTATGATGTTATCCCTTGAAGACAATGCCTCTAATTGAGTTGAATTAGTTTACTAAAGAGCATACCCCCATTTGTTGTAGGAGATGAACAATATGCAAGAGGCAAAATGCCACATGGAAGCCACCTGGTCTTCAGTGGAATATAGAATCAGTTCCTTTGGGATGAATTTGTTCCACATTTGACTTCCCACTTAAGGGAAAATAAGAGTGCCTTCTAATAGATTTTAAATAGGAAATGACAACGGAAGCTTATACAAGATTATAAAATGGGAAATTTCATTTAGATAAGCAATCATTTCAAAGTCATCTTCTTAATATTACAGATTCTTCACATAATAATAATTTTATTTTGGTATTATATGGTAATTTCAAATATAGTAAATATAAAGAATTTACCTCTGTAATTATAGTGAGTCTGGTCATAGTTTAATGGCAACAAATCTTCAATTTAGAAGTATGGTCTACCAATTATTAATACATTTGGAAATGGTGTGTCATCTTCACTCCACTTGTCTCACTAAAACAGTGAGCCAAAAAAAGTAGGTCCAAGCTGTTTACTATGGTCAAAATGGGTTGCTTTTGCACTTGGTAAAGAAGCAGTCATATTTTGGAAGAAGAAACTGAGGCTATTAATATTTTCAACTTATTTTCAGAAAAGGAAAGAAAGGATAATCTAAGCTAAAGCCAAAATCTTACACAAGGTGGCAGGAGAATGATCTTTTCCCAGATAAAGGGTTTTTCATCTTAGCCATGTTAGGAGGAAGAAGAGATGAGACATTGTGGACTTGACTAACGTTTGTACACTGTTCAAAAAGTTTTCAAAATAATGTGTATTATTTTTCTTCTTTTAGTTGAGACAAAAACAAACAAACAAACAAAAAACACTAATGAGCTTACTCTTAAAAGGAGGTAAACAAGAAACTAGCAAAGATTGAGTGTTAGGTATTGTCCCCCTCCTTTTCTTTTTAATTATGTTATGTTAGTTACCATACAATACATCATTAGTTTTTGAAGTAGTGTTCCATGATTCATTGTTTGTGTAAAACACCCAATGCCCCATGCAATATGTGCACTCCTTAATACCCATCACCAGTCTCACCCATCCCCACATCCTTCTCATCTTTAAAACCCTCAGTTTGTTTCTTGGAGTCCATAATTTTTCATGTTTCATTTCCCCTTCCAATCCCCCCACTTCATTTTTCCTTTCCTTCTCCTAATGTCCTCCATGCTATTCCTTAGGTTCCACAAATAAGTGAAACCATATGATGATTGACTTTCACTGCTTGACTTATTTCACTTAACATAATCTCCTACATTCCCATCCATGTTGATGCAAAAGTTGGGTATTCATCCTTTCTGATGGCTGAGTGATATTCCATTGTATCCATAGATCACATCTTCTTTATCCGTTTGTCTGTTGAAGGGGATCTTGGCTCTTTCAACAGAATGGCTATAGTGGACATTGCTGCTATGAACACTGGGGTGCATATGGCCCTTCTTTCCAGTAAAATAGAGCTAGCCTATGACCCAGCGATTGCACTACTGAGTATTGACCTCAAAGATACAGATGCAGTGAAAAGAATTAGGTATTGTTAAAGCACAAATGCAGGGGATAGAAGTTATGGTACAGAAGAGGGAAGGGCAACCATATGGCAGAGTAGAATAAAGTAGCTCAGGAAGAAATTAGTCATATCCAGATATTGTAAGGCATGTGGGGTTGGCAGGGAGAGCATGAGAAATCATGAGAGAAGAGAGAGAAAATGGACCAGGCAGGAGAGGTTTATAACATTTTAACATCTAAGGTAAGCATATGCAAAGCAGAATAGGGAAAGAAATAAAAGTTTTTATAAGACTCAATACATAAGGAATAACGTGGAGGACACTGGGAGATGGAGAGAAGTGTGCTGGGGGAAATCGGAGGGAGAGACAAACCATGAGAGACTGTGGACTCTGAGAAACAAACTGAGGGTTTTGAAGAGGAGGGTGGCAGGTGGTGTCTTGTGTGTTACTTAATATCCAGTTTTTAGTCAACATCCAAAAACAAATAATCCAAAAACAAATAATCCAATAAAACCATGGATAGAAGACATGAACAAGTGTTTCCCCAAAGCACACATTCAAATGTTCAGTAGATACATGAAAAGATGTCCATCATCATGTATCATCAGGAAATTGCAAAGCAAAACTAGAAAGAGATACCACCTCACACCTGTCAGAATGGCTAAAATCAACACTACAAGAAACAAAAGGTGTTGGAGAGGATGTGAAAAAGTAACACTTGTGGGGGCTGCCTGGGTGGCTCAGTGGGTTAAGCCTCTGCCTTCAGCTCAGGTCATGATCTCAGGGTCCTGGGATCAAGTCCCACATCGGGCTCTCTGCCAGGCATGGAGCCTGCTCCCTCCTCTCTCTCTCTCTACTTGTGATCTCTCTCTGTCAAATGAATAAAATCTTAAAAAAAAAAAGTAACAATTGTGAACTGTTGGTGGTGATGCAAACTGATACAGCCATATTTGAAAACAGTATGGAATTTCCATAAAATTTAAAAATAGAAGTCCTTTGTGATCCAACAATCCTGTTGGTGTGCATCCCAGGACATACATAGGTCAGGTCCTCCTCAAGGCATCACGGATAACTGGATTTCACTTTCTATCCTAGGAGTCTTCTGTATATTTCTGTGGCTTTTATACTACAATCAGGAGGAAGAATTCTTTTGCTAAAAGCTTCCAAATGACTATGCGAGTAGATTATTTGTAGACTAGTGATATAATATTATTGTTTAATATGTGAAGCATGATAAAATAAAATGCTATTGCCATATTTAATTTGTTCAGTAAAGCATTCATTTAGTTATCAAGCATTCATTTTCTTTTTTTAAAGATTTTATTTATTTATTTGACAGACAGAGATCACAAGTAGACAGAGAGGCAGGCAGAGAGAAAGGAAGGGAAGCAGGGTCCCTGCTGAGCAGAGAGCCTGATGTGGGGCTCTATCCCAGGACTCTGGGATCATGACCTGAGCAGAAGGCAGAGGCTTTAACACACTGAGCCACCCAAGAGCCCCAAGCATTCATTTTCTTTATACAGAAGAGATAGAACAATATTATATAGTAGAAAAGACAGTAAATAATCTAGAAACCTTGATCATTTTGTTTTCGCAATTTTAGAACATAAAATTAGCTAAAGCTCAAGTGCAAGTTATATTTGTATCATAGGAGGAAAAGTTAATTAAAAGTTTGTTTATTACCATAGTTTAACACTTCAACGAAATGATAACGAGTCCAAAATCAATGAATATATGAAGTATACAATAAAAACAATAATCTTGAGTGTATGTGACTCACTGTAGGTATTGATAGGCTAGAAATCAAAGGGAAAGTATCTATAGGGTTTGTTCAGTTCCATGCTCATCAGATTAATAGGCTTTCTCATATTGCTTCCTTCACCACATTAATTTGTCTAATGAAGTTTTCAAGAGTTAAAGACAGTGATAGGTTCATGGCTGGAGAGAAGGTACAGAATCTAAGATAGTTCAGCAGTGCTTATTATTTAAGAGAAAGACAGCATGGGAGGTGAGGGGTATATCATGCATCCTGTTTTCACTCCCTTTGTGGAGCACCTAGCTGGAGGTCATGTAATAATAACCAATGACCAAAAAACAATAAAAAAAACCCAAACATCCATGTGGAAGTGCCATCCTTGCCTGGAGATGAGTAGACTGCTCAAACAGATCCTGGGCAGGCATCTCAGCCCAGGCCTGTGCTGGGGAAGCTGGTTCATGGCTTTGGGCGCAATCAGGAAGCCATAAACTGACGGGAGAGTGCAGCCAGGGTTAACAGGACTGATGATCTTTTTGCAGCCAGGCCGCGGGTGGACACCCGCTCAAGAAGCCAGGCTAGGAGGCTGCCCAGCGCCAGCGCTGGCAAAGCTTGCAGCCCCCTGGGCTTCCCCCGCGCCCCAGCCAGGGCGGGGCCTCAGGAGGGAGGGGGCGGGGGCGGGGCAGAGAAGGGGCTTTGCTAATTGCCAAAGCGAAAAGGGAGCTCGCGGAGGACTCAGGAGGGAGGGGGGCGGGGGCGGGTGGAGGGCGGCGGGGAGAAGGCGCTTTGCTAATTGCCTAAGCTGGAAGTGAGCTCACAGAGGATGTGGCTGAGAGTCTGGGAGGAGGTGGAGGGGCTGGCGGAGGAGGGGCGGGCAGCGCCCCGGTGCTGTGCTGCGGCCCAGTCGGGACTGCAGGACCCACCGGACTCGCCGCCCGTACGCTCCCATGTGAGGCTCCGCTGTCCCGCTCCTGCTGCCTGCTGCCCCTCCCTGCCCCAAGGCTTCTCCGGACCACCCTCTGCACAGGGGTAAAGTGACACCGCGCCGCGCCCTCACCTGGAGCAGAAAGCGCGGACCCGACCTGGGGGCGGAGAGGGAGGTTGTGGAGGCCCAGCCTCCCGGAACCCCAGGGCACCGGGACCACCCCGGACGCTGCGCCAAACCCGGGTCCTCATGGGGTCGGGCTGGGGACAGCGCCTTGCGAGGTGCCCCCCGCCAGCAGGCACGCTAGCCCCCATCTTTCCGCAGCCCCATGCGCCCGTGCTGAGGACCCCCTTCCCTCCCCCGCCGTGGCCCCGCTGCTTTTGTTCTGGACTTGGGATCCCAGGTGGAAACTAGTCCCTCAGACCTCCCTGGCAGCAAGGAGGGCAGGGAGGGATTCTTGGTTTTCTGCCCTGGCTCCTCCTCTCTCCCCATTCACAAGCCTTTTGGCTTCCCTTTCCTCTCCTCATTGTCAGTTTTCTGAAATGGTTTTCTTCTGCATGTTGACCCAAAGAGCTATTTCATGAATGAATATACACGAAACTGAGTTGGGCCCACCTGTGAGAGCCCACCTGTAGAGGCCTTTCATTAGAATGGTCTCTGGTTCTAGCCTCAGTTCAGAATACTGCATGTACCTGAGGACCAAGTCCAGATGTTTCTTTCATCTCTGACTTGAATTTGAAATCCTCCTCAGACTTCAGCTTCCAGGATTTCTCCAGTCCTTGCTCTCCCACTGTCTTGGTGGGGATCCGCCATGAGTGTTGAACACAGGAATGAATGAATGATATATACCCCAGACTGCTGGGGCTTTGTCTTCTTTTGCTGAGGTTGGAAAGGCTTGGGAGAGACCCCCTGTATGCAGATAGAGAGCTGCATGCAATTGCTTAGATAAACGTGTTCCCCACTTAATTGCTTGGGCATTGAACATTTCGCCCTTAACCTGTGGCTTGAGCAGTTAGGAGGAGACAATCTGGAGGTGAATCAGAAGATGGCTGAATCCACATGGTGGTGGTCTGGGTTTGGGAGATTTTCCTGTAGATTCAGAGGAAAGATATAAATTCTTCCAGTGGGGAGTGGTAAACTTTTTATCGATGGGAGATGGAAAATAAATGGTCTGGTTAAACTTTCCCGCCCCCTCAAAACCCATTATTTGAAAACACAAAAAGCAAAGTGAAGGGAGAAATCCTCCCACTCCCATTCCCACTCACCTCCATAGCCATCTCCTCTTCCAAGAACCTAACAGACAAGGTGCCAAGAAGTGTTAGGTACCAGCAGTGGTCTCAGATCTCATTCAAGAATCATGGTGAAAGGCTTTCAAATAGATTGTGGGGGAACAGGGGTCCAATAGGGGGGACAAGTTTAAGGTTTGCCTGGTCCCCTAAAAATTAATGGCACTAGAGAAGATGACCTTTGGGAACTATAGCTTAATGGATACAATGTGTTAAAAGCTTCAGTGAGTCATGGTGGGAAGAGGCTATGAGGGCAGCAAACACAGTCCTAGATGATGTTATTAATAGCATTATAGGCTCTAGATTTCCTGTGGTGGTGTTCTTGGCAAGACCAGCCTGGCCAAAGTGGATACTCTCAACCTGGAACAGAGGGTCTTGGAGATGCCAGCACGTGAGGTATGATGAGAGGGTAAAATGATAGGAGGTGTCCTTTGGAAGGACTGACTCCTTGACTTTAAAATGGAGAACCCAAATCTGTAGGTGAAATCTTTCTGGCTACAAAGAGGGCCAAGGCCTCCTAAGGCCAAGGTCTCCTCGTCACTTTCAAAGATGTCGAAGAATATATTCAGACATTTCAAAGATGTCCTCATATCATTGGTTCCCACTCTGGAATTCTATCAATAAGGTGAGAGTTCCTCTAGTTGAAAAAGAGATCTAAAAAGACTTCCCTTTCTCATGTAATTTCTGTAACCTCCAGGACACACCCACCTCCCCCTTCCAGCTCTGTAATGAAGCCACAGCTGGTGCCAATTTGTGGAACTCCTTAAAGGCTATTCTCCCTTATATACCCCGGGACCAAGTTCCCATGCTCCCTCACTCCTGCACTCACCTCCCACCTGGTGTGTTCACACCTGCAAGTGCCTTTTACCAACCCCTTTGCCAAAAGGCAGCCAGAGTGACCTTTCAAAGACCTATCAGTTCCTGGCATTTGTCTCCATAGAAATCTGCACTGATCTTCTAACAAATTCTCAGTCCTCCAAAGGCACCCATAATCCTCCCATCAGTCTATTCATACCCCTCCAACTGACTGATGCCTGTTCTGCCCCATCTCTCTGCCCTTCAACCACACTGCCTCCTTCTTCCTGTGGAGACCTCTCATGGCACCTGCCTCCAAGCACAGGTGATTCCCATTGATGGGAAGACCCTCTTCTCTCCCCCATCTCCCCACTCCAGTTACTCCCACTTATTCGTGAGCTCACAAGCCCCATGGTACACACTCTCCATGCAGCCTGCTCTCTCTTTTCTAGCACTGGCCTCCGTTTCTAGCTGTGGTTGTGTCATGGATTTCCTTCCCCAGCCAGCCTCCAAGCTCTCTTTCCCTTTAGCTCCAACACCTGACACAGTGCCTGGCACGTAGTAAGCCCTGGCTAGCTTCTAAGAGCCTCACTGAGGGACTGAAAGCATTTTAAAAATGTCACTACGTAGGCTCCAAACTGTAGGCAGAAAAAGCTTTGCCTGGATTGACATTTTAGAGACGTATTGGTCAAGTTGGATGTGTTCACTGACTTTGCCTTGTAAAATTAAAAAAAAAAAAAAAGGACCTCTGTATCGCTTCGCATCTACCGAAGGCGCATGTATACTCCTAGACCACGTTATGAGCTTAATGGAAGGAGACAAGATGTTTTCGCTAAGAAAATGTATAAGACTGTTGAGGTCAAGTGGGAGGAAACAGTCCGTTTGTTGGAGCATTGCTATCTTACTCTATCACAGCCACTCTTAAAAATCTGACACGGGGTGAGTCAGAATTGTCTGTCGGAGATGAGTTAGATCTGGCTCATGTTCCTACAGACATGAAAGCCAGAAACGAAGAAGGAGGCTTTGAAAGCGTGGGTTGAGGAGGCCGTGTGGTTCACTGCGATGAGCTAAGTGCCCAGGGCCACCAGCAGACATGCTGGCCTGTATCCTTCCTTTGTTCTGGGGTCCCTCTTGCACCATGTGGTGAGGCTGGTGGCTGGGAGCAGCTCAGGACAGTACCCGGTGGCATCTTATTTCTCCCACCCTCCTGTGGGCTCCAGTGGGCTCCAGTAGGTCCCAAGGGACAGCCTGCCTTCCTTGAAAAGCCCAGTAGCACTGGGAGCAGAAACTGGGGCCAAAGAGTGAGCACCCTGTTTGACAAGCTGGACCAGCCACCTCTTCTTCAGATGCAGGGGGAGCCCTGGCATGCTGACTCCTCCCTTCTCCCTTTCCCCTTTCCTCCCTTCCTCCCTCTTTCCTTCCCCTCTCTCCTTCCCTGGTGGTGCCCTTTCCCAATGCCCACTTCATCCCTTTTCCTTTCTACATGCCTGTCTTCTAGAGTTTCTTCTCTTTCCTCCCCATTACTTCCCTTCATCTGAATCTCCTCTTTGGTTCCTTTGTCCCTGCTCTCTGCTCCTCCTCCCCTTCCCTGGCTCCTGTTCAGCTCCATTGCTAATGCAGGCAGAGCTGGATTAACATGCTCACTTGCTAGCTCAGCCACCCTCCAGAGAAGTCACTCTTCGGTGGCCACCTTCCTGACCCCCTGGTCGCTTCTCCACTTGTTCAGATATTGCTCTGAAGTCTGAGGAGGACAGAGCAGGGCTGCCACAGAAGCAGGCCAGAGGAGAAACCAAACCATGTGTCCACACTGTCCCCCAGCACTGCTGCTCTGAGAGCTTTCTGAGTCCTCAACAGGGTTAGGATTTAGGGGCTTCTTCAGAACCGGGAGTGAAAACAACCATAGGTCAAAAGAAAAGCTACGGCCCCCACACAAAAATAATAATCACAAATGAAAACTATGTTAACTCTGAGTCCCAAAGTCGAAAAATTGCCTTGAATCTGTCACTAGAAAGCACCCAAGGCCTCACTCTCTGGGTTCTGGGTGCCCTGGGAATGGCAGGAGGCTCTGACAGGCGCGTGGGAGTGCGGAACTATGGGGGCTAGCCTGCCAGCTGGCGGGGGGGAGGAGGGGGTACCTACTGTGGCGCTGTCCTGGCCCGACCCCCTGCGGACAGGGTGTGGCGCGGTGTCCGGGGTGGTCCTGGTGCCCTGGCGTTGGCGGGAGGCTGGGCCCAGACCACCCCACACCCCGCTCCTGTCCTGCGTTTTCTGCTTCAGGTGAGGGCGCGTCGCGGTGTCACTTTACCTGTGAGCAGAGGGTCCTCCAGAGAAGCCATGGGGCGGGGAGGGGCAGTAGGGGGCCTGAAGGCCTGAACGGGAACGGGACACCGCGGCGTCAGAGGCTAGGCTGCAGCGTGGGAGCACAGGGGCAGCGAGTATGGTGTGTCCTGCAGTCCCGAATGGGCTGCAGCACAGCACCCTGGCGCTGTGCGCCCCTCCTTCCCGCCTGGGCAATTAGCAAAACCCCTGCTCAAGGCCGCCCCCGACCCGCCCCCCCCTTCCCTCCTGAGTCCTCTGAGAGCTCACTTCCCGCTTTGGAAATTAGCAAAGACCCTTCTCTGCGCTGGCCCCGCCCCCTCACATCTGAAACCTGAGCCATGGCTGGGGTGCGGGGCTAAGTCCTGGCATGCTAATGCATTGCCAGCGCCAGCGCTGGGCAGCCTCCTAGCCGGGCTCCCTGAGCGGGTGTCCACGTGCAGCCTGGCTGCAAATAGATCATCAGTCTTAAACCCCGGCTGCACTCTTGGGTCAGTTTGCTGGCTTCCAGATTGCGCCCAAAGCCAGGAAACAGCTTCCCCAGCACAGGCCTGGGCTGAGATGCCTGCCTGGGATCTGTCTGAGCAGTCTCCTCCACTCCAGGCAGGGATGGCACTTCGACCTGGATGTTTGGGTTTTTGGTTTGTTTTTTTTGGTCATTGGTTATTACATGACCTCCAGGGTAGGTGCTCCACAAAGAGAGTGAAAACAGGACGCCATATATAAGCATACAGCCATTCAAGAAAAATAGCTTGGGGTTCTCCTGGAAAGGCTGCATTGGTCCTTGCACTATGGTTTAATAGAAAAGGGATTATGCACCAAGTTACTTAAATGAGCATAGGTTGAAATCGTTTACTGAGAGTAAATATTTTAAATAGTTATATTTTAACTAAATCTATCATCAATCATAAATCTATTACACGAAGGTTACAGGCAATTTAAAAGCAAGAGCACTCTCTTCAGGGTTTTAAATAATCCCTGTCTGTCTTGGCACATGAGAATGCAAAGATAGGAAATGGTTTGTAAAAGATCATATAATAGCTTTTACTAATTCTATTTATTTGACAGACAGAGATCACAAGTAGGCAGAGAGGCAGGCAGAGAGAAAGATGGGGAAGCAGGCTCCTGGTCAAGCTGAGAGTCTGATGAAGGGCTTGATCCCAGGACCCTGAGATCATGACCTGAGCCCAAGGCAGAGGCTTAACACACGGAGCCACCCAGGCGCCCCCAGATGAAATACATTTCTGACTTAGAAACTTCAGATAGAATTATTTTGTCCATGATGACAACTGAAGAAAATGTGTCATCCCTAAACCTAACCTTAAACCCTACCAACGCTGAAACCTAAGCTGACCTTAAAGCCCAAACTAGAACCCTGAATCCCAAACCTGGAATGGAACCCAAAGCCTGTACCTGAGCCCTGGATCCAAGCCCTGAACCACGAACCCAAACCCTAAACCAGACCTCCAAGTCATGAAACCTGAACCCAAATCTCAGCATGAAGTCAAACCCCAAATTTGACCTTGAACTTTATCCCATAAGCCCTGAGTCTTAAAGCCTAAATCATAAACTTAAAGCCCTAAACTATAACTCTGTTCCCTTGTCCTTCACTCTAAACCCTCACCCTAACACTAAACCCAAAGCCTGATCTAGAACTCTGACTAAAACCTGAACCTGTACCCAAATTCAAATGCTTCACCACACTTTGCTTAGGCACTTGCCATTGATGGATATTTGCAGTTTCTACCTTTTGATTCTTGTGAACATTGTTTGGGTTGGGGGCTAGGGTTAGGGTCTTGGATTAGGGTAGGGTCCAGGCTTGAGACCAAGTTGAGGTCAGAGTGTGGGTCTGCATCAGGGCCATGTTCAGTGACACTGTTTGGGTCAAGGACTGTTGTAATTCCACATTGTTTCCAATTCATTGTTCCTTAGCTATTTGGGGGGAAGTTGGGGGGTATTGGGCTCCATGCAGCTTGAATTTCCGGAATGAAATGGCATCAGCTGGACCCCAGGAGGGAGCAGGACCTTCCACTGAAGGGTGAGCTCCCACAGTCCTGCACTGCCTTGCACCGCCTGCAGAGGGCGCCAGACCCCAGCTCCGCCCTGAGCCAAGGCTGCACAGCCACAGCTGGGACCAGAGCCCCGCCTCTTCAGGACCCACTGTGGAGACTTCTGGAGAATGTGGGGCGCCTCCCACCCTGACAGGACAAGCTGAGGAGGGTGTGGCTCTGCATCCACACTGACCGGACCCGTTGTGGAGGACGCGCCCACACTGGCAGCAGTCCAACCTCCTAAGGACCAGATGCTGGAGGAGCTGAGGAGAAGCCGCCTGAGTGCACTGTCAAGGGGTTCGTGGTCTCAGGACCCCACAGAGGAAGGGCGCCCTGTGTAGACACTGGGGCTTCCGTCGTTTTGTGTGAGGAGACGTGGCCTCCTGCTGTGCTGTGCACGGGGCTGTGGGGTCCCCCCTTTCTGGGCTCGGGTGCTCCTAGGTCCTCATCTGTGTTTGTGTGCTCGCGGATTCGGTTCCTGGGGCTCCTCAGATGGTCTGCAGTCAGGGAGCATCAGCCTTCTTCGGTGCTTGTGCTCTCCCCACCTCAGCCCTGCGGGGTCCTTCCCGTGTCCACACCCACTCCAGGCTTGCGCCAAGTCCAGAAATTCGGGAGCCAGAGTGAGGACTCTGTAGACTGTTTTGGGGAGAGTAGGTATTTTCCCAGTGTGGGTTCTACCCTGAGCACAGTGCCTCCCCATCTCCGTGTGTACCCCTCCCTGTCTGTCGTCATTGTTGCAGGGCTGTCAGATGACAGGTCTGTCACCTTCTTGGTTCAGGGGCCTCCCGGGTATCTTGCTGTCTTGGATGCAGGTGTAAATGAGATCGTTCTCCGCAGTCTCTTTTTGATGGTTCCTTCCGAGCACCTAGGAGTGCCACTAATTTGTGCATATTGATTTTGTTCCTTGCAAGATCTTGAATTTATTTGTTCGATTGGCCTTAAACTCAATCTGCCAGTTATTTGACCAGCAGCATGGATTTAATTGGGAAGAGCAGAGAATGGCAGTCTGGGCTGAGCAAGCTAAGGTCCCATCACAGGCAAGTGCGAGAAACAAAGGAGAGGAACATTATTTCATGGAGGAGGAAGAAGTTGGGAAGGGTGCTTGAAGGAAAGTCCCTTGGAGAAAGGCAGGGTGATGGAGAATTCTCACCAGCTGAGCTGCAAAGCTCCTACAAAAAGTCAGGAGATGAACCTCCAGCTTCCCGTGTGAGGCCTGGAATTGGTGAGTCTCTCCTGTGGGGGATTGCAATGTGGGGTCTGTAATGGGCACTGAGCACCAGGCGCTCCCTTCCAGCCTCCCCTTCTGGCATCCCCAGTCCACTTTACTGGGGCTTCCCTTCCTGCTTTTGCACAGTTCTAACCAGCTTGTGGTGGAACGTTGTGGAAAAACTCAAATTCCAAATCCACTGCTTCTACTGCACCTGTGATACAGGGGCCCATGATTTAATTCTCCCACGAGTCTCTTGCTAACATGTGTCCTCTCCATGTTGGGTGACCTGGATCTGGGAGGGCTTGGACTCCATCCCAAAGTCTGATGTTCTCTCTGCTTCCGTGTCGTCGTGCTAACATGGTTGTTTGGAAGATTCATTTCCTCTGTGGTGATTTCAAAGTGCAGTCAGCTTGTTATAGCAGCACAAATACGTGCTGTCTCCACACTCAGATTCCCCAGCCGTCATTTCTTTACCACGTTTGCCACTTCACACGGGATGCTTCAGTGTGTTTGATCCCACACCAGGACAATGTCCTGCAGAACCACCACATAACCTGAAATGAGGAGATCATTACAGAACCCATCCAAGGGTTAGTGTTAGGAACCAGGGACATGGCAGGCCTGACCTGAAGACCCCATGGAGAGCTGTCTGGGTGGCTGAGTTGACAGTGGAGGTGAGGGTGAGTGTCTGGCTCTGGCTTTGTGTCCAGGAGTCAGCTCTGTGTGGGTGTGTCCTCAGCTAGGCATGCAGATTTCTGCTCCTCTGAATCCTTTCCGGAGTTCCAAATGGCACAGTTTCCTTCTGGGAAGCAGGCTGAGTCCTCTGGGATTGCCCATGTGTCCCCAAATTGTAGGGCACCTACTGCAAGGCCTTTGGGGTCACAATCCTGAGAACCGAACCAAACCAAAGGTTATGGTTAGGGCCCACCACATGGCAGGCCCGATCTGCCAGCACTCTGTCCATCTTTCTGGGGGAGGAAGCAGTCGAGGGATTTGTTCAGGGTGAGTGTCAAGCTCCAGGTTTGCATCCAGGGGCCTGCTGAATATGGGGGTGTCCAGAGGTAGGAATGCAGATTTCAGTTCCTCTGAATCCTTTCTGGAGTTCCAAATGGCATGGTTCCTTTCAGGGTGGCAGGGTGAGTCCTATGGTGTTCCTCACTGTCCGCAATCTTTGAGGATTTGGAGCCAGGCCGTCGGGGACACACCTCTCAGGACAGAATCTAGGCTTAAGAGTTTGTGCCTATGGGCATGGCTGCACTGATCTGAAAGCACTGTGGCGAGGATCACAGGGGTCTGAGTTGAGAGCATGGTTCAGGATCAGTATCAAGGTCTGGGTTTGTGTCCAGTGGACCGCTGAATGTGGGGGTGGTCTCAGATGTCCAAGACGATTTCCCCTACTCTGAATCCTTTCCAGCATTCCAAATAGCCTGGTTTCCTTCTGGGTGGCAAGCTGAAATCTCTGGGATTTCTCAGGTCTTGCCATTGCCCTTGCAAGGGCAAGATACTTTTTACAGTAAAAGAATTCACCAGATGAGCTGAACAGCAGAAAAGACACAGCTCAAGAGTTAATCAGTGAACAGGAATATCATGCCAAAAACTTCTTTGATAACACACTACAGAGCAAGGGAAGATAGGAGAGAAAGCTGAGATATAAAGGACAAACCCTCCAACTTTCCAACATCATTCCCTACTTGTTTATTTCCATTGCTGTCAGCTCATTCCCAGTCAAAAATAAGTCACATGAGCCAGCCTTTTTTCTTCCTGAGATTGGGGCACTGCAAAGCCCACCAGAGGGGCCAAGGGCACCCCTATACCTGCTGAGCTGAGCCCATTTGTACCCCAACCGTGAGGAGGTACCAGCCTGTCCCCCTGGTGCTCCATGGTCTGTGGCAGTCCTTCCTTCTGGACCCTGCTTTGCTGCTCTATTTTCGCTAACCCTGGTCTCAAACTAGGGATTGCTTCTGGAAGAGGAACTCAGGGAGATGAGGCTCAGGAGGGTCTCCCTGCCTGGAATCTTCGTGTGAGGAGTGCACAGCCAACAGATTTTGCCCAGGGACTTGCAAAATGCAGAGAGGCAGATTTCTTTTCTCTCTTTCTCTCTCTCTCTAGCCTCATACTAACCAGGAGTTCTTAGAACTTTCTTCAGTGACTTCTAGGTGTAGCTTGGCCACTTTTTCACAGAAAGGCCACTTGAGCATGATGATACACACGTATAAGCAATTACATTAAAAAAAAAAAACAATAAGCCAATGCACACAGACCTTTGACAGCAGCACAGGACACTCAAGGGACCAGAGTCCCTACCTTGGGCAATAGTGGTAGAGGCCGGGTTCTGCCATGCAGGTCCCTAGACCTTTGGCAGTTTCCACGATTGCAAATCCAGACATGCAGAATCCTGAGGGACAACCTACTAACTGCAAAAGAGCAAAAATTCATCAGGATTCAGAGAGTGGAAATCCATTTGTACTGGAAAAGAAAGAAGTAGGCTTGCTGTGAATCCAGCAGGGAGGACAGGCATAGATAAAGGCTGGTGTATGGGTCACGGAAACTATTGTTTCTCAAGGGTCCTGCTGTCTCTGTAAAATGCTATGAGGACTGTCTCTTGGGGACCTCCTGCTTTCCTACCAGTGACACCCCCAGATTCTGCTTTGCTAGTCCCATGGATTCCTGGGGATACCCAGTTGATAAGCTATGCTGTCCTCATGACAACACTTGCTAATGGACTGAATGTTTGTGTCTTGTCCCAATTCAGATGTTGAAGCCCTGACCCTCAAGGAGTGCCATCAGGAGGTATGGGCTTTGAGAGGTGGTGAGGTCATGAGATTGGAACACTTGTGAATGAGATAAAAGCACTTCTGAGAAACGACCTGAGAGATTGTTCTGCCAGCTGTCATCCATGCAAGTCTACAACAGAAATATGGGCATTTGTAGATAATGAAGCAGTCTCTTGCTAGATATCAGATCTCCCAGGATCTTGCTTTTGGACTTCTCAGTCTCTAGAACTGCAAGGAATAGTACATGTTTTGCTGTTTCAGCCACCCAGTCTGTCATCATTTGTTGCAGCAACTTGAACTGAATAAAGCAGAGCCCAAGTCCTGGTTAATCCCTGCTTCTACTCATTTCCCCTCAGAAAGAGCTTCTAATCCAGAACTGACCTCTGCTTTCCATACACGTGCTTCAGACTCCTTCTGTGAGAGCCCAGACTTTGTAAAAGACTCCTCCCTCATGGCAACCAGCATTCTGTGACTCCTGAGGACTGTCCTCCCTGACTGTATTGAGTCAATCAAACTGATTTTGATTCTGGAGTCCCAGGATCAAGGACTGCATCAGGCTCCCAGCTTCATGGGGAGTCCGCTTCTCCCTCTGACCTTCTCCCCTCTCATGCTCTCACTCTCACTCTCTCTCTCTCCCTCTCAAATAAATAAATAAAAATCTTTTAAAAATCTGATTTTAACAGACCATAAGCTTGTTCTTGCTGGTCTTTGGAAGATTAGCCATTAGCCCTTCGGAGAAAGTTCTGAATGGCTGCTTCATGAAGGGGTGAACTGTGTCCCCAAAGTCTCTTTTTGCTGCCTTCTAATCACAGATGCTGAGACAAATCCTCCCAGGTGCTGGTTTTTCAAAGCACTTAATGCTTTGGCTTTGAAGTTCCTCACTTGACAGTTCTGCTTTAATCAGTTTGTGACAAAACAGCCAATTGGTGGTGGATGCAAAGTGCACTGATAAAGTTAATATCAGGGAACAATTTTTTGAGTGTCATGCATGTGCACGTGTGTGCACACACATATCCATGTGCTAAGCATTATGGTAAATGTCTGACAAGAACTAAAAGATCAAAAAGTCAGGATACCCCATTAGCTGATATTTTTATTATTCCTACATCCTAATCTATGAAAAACAGGGTCAGAGAATAAGAAGTGGCAAAAAGAATCAAGATTTGAGGCAGTTCGATTTCTCAGCCAGCCTTGATCAATAGGCATGTACACCTGTGTCTAGTTTCAGCTCTGTGTAACCTTGCCATAACCTTGGATAAGCCATTCATCTCTCAAGTTCAGGTTCTTGGTCCAAGGAGGGAAGGGGCACAGGTTGAGTACCTCCAGTGGGACTTCCTGGCAGGCTTGTTCATCCAAGCATTCCTGTTTCAGTTGGAGTAATTGAAGCCAGTCTTTGTTTTACCGAAGGCCAAGCTTGTCCAGTGTGTCCATGCCACCAGCCAACAGCATTTGTCCATGCCATGTAACAACTGAGCAACATTCATAGGAATGGGGGGAGGAAAAGATGTCCACAGGTGTTGACAGATGTTCTGCATGGAGGAACAGGAGCTGGGGCCATCACCTGCTGTTTCTAGTGGCCTTCTCTGTCGAGTTAAAATAAATGGCAATTATTTGCAATGACAGGGGTGAAAGTAGAGGGTATTATGCCAAGCGAAATAAGTCAGTCAGAGAAAGACAATTATCATATGATCTCACTCATATGTGGAGTTCAAGAAACAAACCAGAATCATAGGGGAGTAAAGGAAAAAAATAAAACAAGATGAAGTCAAAGAGGGAGACAAACCAGAAGAGACTTTAAAAAAAAAGATTTTTATTTACTTATTTGACAAACAGAGATCACAAGTAGGCAGAGAGGCAGGAAGAGCGAGAGAGGAGGATGCAGACTCCCCAGGGAGCAGAGAGCCTGATGTGGGGCTCGATCCCAGGACCCTGAGATCATAACCTGAGTTGAAGGCAGAGGCTTTAACCCACTGAGCCAGCCAGGTACCCCTCAGAAGAGACTCTTAATCACAGTAAACAAACTGAGGGTTCTTGGAGGGGAGAGGGATGGGTGGATGGGGTAACTGGGTGATGGACATTAAGGAAGGCATGTGATACAGTGAGCACTGGTGTTACAAAAGACTGATGAATCACTAACCTGTATGTCTGAAACTAGTATTATATGTTAATTAATTGTATTTAGATTAAAATTTTCTTTAAAAATAATTTTAAAATAAAATAAGTAACAATCCAATAATGATCAGAGTTATCCAGCAGGGAGTATCAGATCTAGAAGTCAGTTAAATTTAAGGGGCTTGCCGAAGTTTAGGAGAGTCACGCTAGGTCATTTTCCTGTGTGGGGAAGTCTTCAGGGGCAGTTCCAAAGACAAAGATTATTAATATTCCTCCTTCCCCCATTCCTCCTAGAGCCAAAGATGTTTCCTCCACTCACCCACTGGCCCTGTATGTAGGTGTTGCTTTCTCTCTACCAATCAAAAAATCAGTGAGTAACTATAACTTCACCTTTTCCAATATCCCCCTACCCCCGACCTTTGGTCTTTAATGGCCATGGGCAACAGGGACAAAGACATTTTTTAAAAACTTACAGAGATCTATTATGTTCTACTACCTTGGCCCGCATGGGCCACTGCAAAGGGATTCTGTGAACCGTGTACTCAGATGAATGGTCATTATCTTCAAAAAGGCAGGGGCAGTGATAGACACAGGAACCAAAAAAGCAAGAGTTAACGGACCATCAGAATAATGGAGTACCAACACTTTTATGTCCTTGGCTTGAATCCTCAAGGTCCAGTGTCTCAACAGAATTTTCATTTTGGTCTCATCTGCCTCACTTGTCCACCCCTGGGCCAGTTGGCAGTTATACTGAGAACCGGAAATTTTCCTTAGAAGAGAGAAAGAGTATTTGTCAGGTAAACCAAAGAAATGTCCATTATAGGAAGTTAGGCCTTTTGTCATGGTACTCCATTAGCACCCTCCTGACTGTTAAAGAAAAAAAAAATATTGTGACACCCATTAAAGAGAGTAAGGAAGATTTTAATCAAGGGATGCTACTATGATGAGATTTTATTGTATAGTATGGGAGAGAAATCTGGCTCAGCTCAGACAAATGGAGATTTACAGCTAAAGAGCATGGTGGGGATCACTGAATGTAAAATTAAGATGGAACATCAAGGGTAAGGATGAAGGGATTCTGGCTAAACCATCTGGACAGTAATATTGTTGAAGGAAGGCTAGGGTCATAAACTATTGAGATCAGGGGATAAGGAATTTTTTAAAAGACTTATTAATACATTTTAGAGAGAGGGAGCAGGGGTAGGGGTAGAGGGAGAGGGAAAGAGAATTTTAATCAGACTCTTCACTGAGCATAGAGCCTGAGGTGAGGCTTAATCTCAGGACCGTGAGATCATGACCAGAGTAGAAACCAAGAGTCAAACGTTCAACCAGCTGCACCAACCAGGTGCCCTGGGAATAAGGGATGGGATCAGATATTAAGGGTTATAGATACTGAAGCACCTGGGTGGCTTAGTTGGTTAAATCTCTGGCTTTGGCTTGGTCATGATCTGATCCCAGGATCAAGCCTGGCATTGGGCTTGCTGCTCAGTGGGGAGTCTGGTTCTCTCTCTCCCTCTGCTATTCCCCCTGCTCAGGCTCTCTCTCTGTCAAAATAAATAAATCTTAAAAAAAAAAAAGTGGTAAGATACCAGGGGTGAGAGATAAGGAATTTGATCAGATATCAAGAGTAGGATAGAAGATTGCTGAAAAATGACCAAGCAGATTTCTTGCTAAAACTGGGCTAAGTGGGCGGAGCCTAAGGTCAAGGCTAGACAGAAAGAGGACTCAGAGGAACTTGACTCGAGTCTGGTCAAGGAGAAAATCTTCATCATCCATGACCATTGTATTTTCTGCAGTCACACATTTTACTAATTCTTTTATCAGACATTCAGTGAACGAGAAACATGAACACAGCAGCAATAATATAACAAATGTAAGCGCTCTGGAAGAGACAAAGGCAGTATGGGAATCCACCTCATCAGATTTAGAATATGCATGACTCCATGACTGAATTACTACCACTGCTTGACTGTTGAGATTAAGATGTAGTACAGAGGATCAGAGGGAAGGGAGGGAAATCTGAATGGGAGTCATCAGAAAGGGAGACAAGCCATGAGGCACCTTTAACTATAGGAAACAAACTGAGAGTTGCTGGGGGGGAGGGGAGTGGGAGACATGGAGAAACTGGGTGATAGGCATTAAGGAGGACACGTGATGTGATGAGCACCAAGGGTTATCCACAACTGATGAGTTACTGAATTCTCTGAAACCAATGATGTACTATCTAATGGCTAATTGAATTTAAATATCTAAAAAAGGCACTTCAAAAAAAAAGATGTAGCATAACTCACAATATCCTTTGAGTGGAAGAATGTGCGGACTTTCCACACCTCTGCTGTCCAAGTCCCATGGCTAGTAGCCACATGTGGCTAATGACCACTTAAAAGGTGGCCAATTCAAATGGAGAAATGCTGTAAAAGCAGAATAAACACTGGCTTTCAAAGACATATTGTAACCAAAAGTCAGAGAGTATTGCCACCCTCACATCACAAACATCGCATGACTTCTACAGCTAATGAGAGTGGGACCCAAGATGAGAGAGGTCAACCTGAAAGTCCATGATGTCAGAAAGAACATGGAGAAGAAAGAGTCACAATCCTGGAGTGGATGGTCTGAAGACTGTCAGAATGCCTTTTTTTTTTTTTTTTTTTTTTTTTGGTGATTCTGTATACGGACAAGGAGAATTCATTGGAGATGACATCTGTATGCCTCACATTTTCAAGGGAAAATTATGAAAACGCATATAGACCCACAGCCATAGTTTAATTATGTTTGAAATATATTCAGAACTACTCCAGTCAGTAAATTGCATATTTTCTATTTAGCTTCTCAATTTTCTCTTCGGCACCTCCCATTCTTGAAATCCCAACACAAATCACATCTCTTGCCTAAGGACCATAAACTACCTCACTATCAAAGGCTACAGTTCATTCATTCATTTGATTCATTCAAAGCAACCTAATCTTGAGTGATGTCTTAGGCGCTCTTCTAGGGACTGGTGACACGGTGAACAAAATAGGTAAAAATCTCACTTTCATGGAGCCTCTCTGGTATTTAGGGGAAAATCTTTCCTTATCAACATGAAAATACTTTTTATGGATGTTGCTTAGAATTTCAGTTTTTTTTTTTCTTGACAGTATCTCAGGTGATCATCTTTGAGGTGGTTCTCCTGAAAATATTTTTGGGGGGTACTGACTCGACTTTCTGAGTCAGACACTTTCCTAAAGACAGGGGTCAAAGGAAAAGTGACAACTGTCACTCTTGCAGTAAGAACAGGGATCACAATGCTTGAAACAGATATGCTGCTCAGCTGTCAGAAAGTCCACAAGGCTCCAAATGTGTGTGGCCAACTAACGGAACCTGTAACTCAGAGGTTATCATCCTGAGAGCAATGGGAAATCCCTCTAGTTAAGGACTCTCCTTGACGGAAGCTTGACAATGGCCTTGATTTACTTACTATGATGTTTAGGTAATTATACACATTAAGAAAAGTGCACAAGGCACTTACATTTCCATGATACCATCAAAGATATTGTTGTTTTATTAAAATGTTACATCTAGAGTTGTAACGTATAGAGTAGTTAAGTCAATCACTATGAGGTACAGGTGAGACTATTGTAACAGCCATACTTCCATAAAAAAGAAAAATTTTTTGTGGTTTCTGATCTAGGAATCAGCCAGTGAATAATTCTATATCAGTGTCCAGTTACCGGGCTAAACATGTAATCTATTTATATTTCTGAGGGTAAGCAGAATTGTGATCACTGAGCCAGCTGTATTCTAGTAACTACTCATTTACCCAACATAACAGATATAAGAAGGTAAAAGGCTTCTAAGGAGACTGGTTACTTATATTTTGAACCACATTTTGGCAGGTATAACTTGCAACTTGTGCTTAGTGGTAAGATTTCTGATATTTACTTTCTCCTTCCTTTGGCAAGTCAAGTTAGTTAAAAAGTAATTAGAGTAGAGTCCATTGTTTTTCTTAAATGCTTACAGAGATATAGAACTCTCAAGTTTCTTTACTAGACAGGATTAGATCACATTAGTGATAAAGATCAGAATGATTTACATTGCTAAAACGAGAACTTCCTGTCAGTTTGGAGAAAGCTCATTTTTATAACCAACATATTGGCTGGGCTAGAGATTAATGAGTGCTATGGGTGGGGTGATGAATGTGATATATTCAATGACCTGTGGAATTTGTTCTGTAATTTCCCCACTCCTCTGGTCAGCAGAGCGTCTTCTTCAGTACCCAGCACTGCCCATAACTGCATTCAGAAAATCACTCTCCAAAAATGGTTATTTGTTTTGCCTTTTTTATAATTTTTTAAAACATTTGATTTATTTACATGTCAGAGAGAGGGAATGAGAGCACAAGCAGGGGGAGCAGGAGAGGGAAGGGGAGAAGCAAGCTTCCTGCTTGGTGGGATTGCACAAGGGCTGAAGAAGACAGAATGGGAAGGGGACAAGGAGAATAGTGGGTTTCAGATTCTTGGGAACAGAGCCCACATCTATTTCTATGTTTATCTCACTGCTATAAACCCAGGTCACAGCAGAGTGCCTGCAGCAGAGTCATGGAAGTGCTCCAGAACTGATAACTATTGCTATTTATACTACTAACATTCCTCCACAAAGGGCCAAGTGTCATAGCTTCTCCCAGTTCCCCACACTGAACGCAATGAAGAATCAAACTATCGGGTGAAGGATGGCGAGGGGCA
This sequence comes from Mustela nivalis, assembly GCF_964662115.1. NCBI lineage: Eukaryota > Metazoa > Chordata > Mammalia > Carnivora > Mustelidae > Mustela > Mustela nivalis. The sequence goes on along the minus strand of NW_028135999.1, from coordinate 280,305 downwards.
TTTAACAGGACCCAGATCACAGGAGCCATATTGTATTGCAGGACCAGGGGTCTTACCAGTGACTAGGTATTCACTCCTCTTGAGAGGCTAGCTCCTTGGATCTCCCTCTTCAATCCTCTGAACCCATGTCTGGCATCAGAAACAAAAGTAAACATAACGTATCGCCCTTGTTTATTTTTTACTATTATTTGTTACAGAGGAAGAGAGAGATCACAAGCAAGGGGAGCTGCAGGCAGAGGGAAGGCAGGCCCCCCACTAGAGCCTGGTATGGGATCCAATCCCAGGACCCTGGGATCATGACCTGAACCAAAGGTAGATGCTTAACTGAGTAAGCTACCCAGGCGTCCCTTATTGTCCTTCTTTAAAATTTAATGTATTCTCTCTCCCTCTCTCTTTGTCCCCACTCTGTCACTCATACTCACACAATCACAGAGTCACAGACAATAGCAAGGCATTTCCCATTCTAATTCGCTAAGGCACTATGAGCTTAAGCTCAACAGAATCACTTTGCCAGCTGCTGCTCTACCGTGCCCTGATCCCTTCTCTATCCCCAAGCTCGATCTGTAACTCAAGTGTCATGGTGGTGGCTCTTTCTGCCCTCCCTCCACAAGGCTGTCATCAGCACACTCTTCCCCGTGGCTCCACTCCCCAGCACTGGCTGCCTTTGGTCTACGGGTATGCCCTCTCCTAGAGCTTTTCCACTCTCCCTGAGGGGAAGACAACCCTTACTTCTCCCCGGTGGCTGTCACGTGTCCGCTATATATTGTGACGATCAGCCCGATTAAGAGATTGGGAACTAAAAGACCGGCTTCTGCTTATGGATCAAACTAACTCTGGGGCTTGGCACACATGACAGCAGCACATGGTGGTAGAACTGAGATGGTTAGGGAGTTAATCTGCATTTTCACATCTGGTCAGCAGCAGAACAAAGAAGACACCCCAGATCTCCTATCTCCCAGAACAGTACTCTTCAAGTAACTTACAGCACCATCCTTCTCCAGCTTTGGAAGTGGCACTTTTCCAACCCCAAAGTCTTGATTCTAGGCAGCACTCCGAGAGATACTCCCTCCAGAATCACCCCTGGCTGGAAGTAGTGGTCGGCCAAGGCCTCCCAAATATCTTCCCTTCAGAGTTGCGCTTGCATCAAACTCAAAACTGTGGCACGTACGGGACTTTCCTGTCAGCCTCTAGCTCTAATGACCTATTGGACTTCAGAGGTGCTCTTTTATACCCACTTACCTTATAACATCAACGTGTGACTCCTCTAGAATTCTCTCCATGGCTTTTCTCCTGTACTAATTGTTATGGACTGAATTGTGTCCCCACAAAAGTCATATGAAGAATTCCTAATCTCCAGTGTGACTGCATCTGGAGATAGGGCCTACCTAGAAGGAGGTACTGAAGGCTTGGTGAGGTCACAGGAGTCCTAATCTGCTAGGACTGGTGTCCTCATAAGGGTGAAACACATGAAAGCACTCCCCCTACCTCCCCTCTGGGGGCCCACAGAGAAGAGGTCATCTGAGGGCACAGTTGAAAAGGTAGTGATCTATAGAACAACAAGAAAAAGCTCACTGGAGACCAACCTTGCTGGCACCTTGATCTGGAACTTCTGGCCTCCAGATCTGTGCGAAAATACATTTCTGACATTAAAGCTCTCCAGCCTGTGTTTGTCTGTCCCCGACGGCCTGGCTCCAAAGCCTCAGAGATTGGGGACAGTGAGGAACACCATAGGACTAACCCTGCCACCCTGAAAGGAACCATGCCATTTGGAACTCCAGAAAGGATTCAGAGGAACTGAAATCTGCATTCCTACCTCTGGACAGCCCCATATTCAGCAGGCCCCTGGATGCAAACCTGGAGCTTGACACTCAACCTGAACAAATCCCTCGACTGCCCCCTCCCCCAGAAAGATGGACAGAGTGCTGGCAGATCGGGCCTGCCATGTTGTGGTCCCTAACCATAACCTTTGGTTTGCTTTTCAAGATTCTGACCCCAAAGGCCTTGCAGTAGGTGCCCTACAATTTGGGGACACATGGGCAATCCCAGAGGACTCAGCCTGCTTCCCAGAAGGAAACTGTGCCATTTGGAACTCCGGAAAGGATTCAGAGGAGCAGAAATCTGCATGCCTAGCTGAGGACACACCCACACAGAGCTGACTCCTGGACACAAAGCCAGAGCCAGACACTCACCCTCACCTCCACTGTCAACTCAGCCACCCAGACAGCTCTCCATGGGGTCTTCAGATCAGCCCTGCCATGTCCCTGGTTCCTAACACTAACCCTTGGATGGGTTCTGTAATGATCTCCTCATTTCAGGTTATGTGGTGGTTCTGCAGGACATTGTCCTGGTGTGGGATCAAACACACTGAAGCATCCCGTGTGAAGTGGCAAACGTGGTAAAGAAATGACGGCTGGGGAATCTGAGTGTGGAGACAGCACGTATTTGTGCTGCTATAACAAGCTGACTGCACTTTGAAATCACCACAGAGGAAATGAATCTTCCAAATATCCATGTTAGCACGATGACACGGAAGCAGAGAGAACATCAGACTTTGGGATGGAGGCCAAGCCCTCCCAAATCCAGGTCACCCAACATGGAGAGGACACATGTTAGCAAGAGACTCGTGGGAGAATTAAATCATGGGCCCCTGTATCTCAGGTGCAGTAGAAGCAGTGGATTTGGAATTTCAGTTTTTCCACAACGTTCCACCACAAGCTGGTTAGAACTGTGCAAAAGCAGGAAGGGAAGCCCCAGTAAAGTGGACTGGGGATGCCAGAAGGGGAGGCTGGAAGGGAGCGCCTGGTGCTCAGTGCCCATTACAGACCCCACATTGCAATCCCCCACAGGAGAGACTCACCAATTCCAGGCCTCACACGGGAAGCTGGAGGTTCATCTCCTGACTTTTTGTAGGAGCTTTGCAGCTCAGCTGGTGAGAATTCTCCATCACCCTGCCTTTCTCCAAGGGACTTTCCTTCAAGCACCCTTCCCAACTTCTTCCTCCTCCATGAAATAATGTTCCTCTCCTTTGTTTCTCGCACTTGCCTGTGATGGGACCTTAGCTTGCTCAGCCCAGACTGCCATTCTCTGCTCTTCCCAATTAAACCCATGCTGCTGGTCAAATAACTGGCAGATTGAGTTTAAGGCCAATTGAACTAATAAATTCAAAAACTTGCAAGGAACAAAATCAATATGCACAAATTAGTGGCACTCCTAGGTGCTCGGAAGGAACCATCAAAAAGAGACTGCGGAGAACGATCTCATTTACACCTGCATCCAAGACAGCAAGATACCCGGGAGGCCCCTGAACCAAGAAGGTGACAGACCTGTCATCTGACAGCCCTGCAACAATGACGACAGACAGGGAGGGGTACACACGGAGATGGGGAGGCACTGTGCTCAGGGTAGAACCCACACTGGGAAAATACCTACTCTCCCCAAAACCGTCTACAGAGTCCTCACTCTGGCTCCCGAATTTCCGGACTCGGCGCAAGCCTGGAGTGGGTGTGGACACGGGAAGGACCCCGCAGGGCTGAGGTGGGGAGAGCACAAGCACCGAAGCAGGGGGACGCTCCCTGACCTCAGACCATCTGAGGAGCCCCAGGAACCGAATCCGCGAGCACACAAACACAGATGAGGACCTAGGAGCACCCGAGCCCGGAAAGGGGGTACCCCACAGCCCCGCGCACAGCACAGCAGGAGTCCACGTCTCCTCACACAAAACGACGGAAGCCCCAGTGTCTACATAGGGCTCCCTTTCTCTGTGGGGTCCTGAGACCACGAACCCCTTGACAGTCCACTCAGGCGGCTTCTCCTCAGCTCCTCCAGCATCTGGTCCTTAGGAGGTTGGACTGCTGCCAGTGTGGGCGCGTCCTCCACAACGGGTCCGGTCAGTGTGGATGCAGAGCCACACCCTCCTCAGCTTGTCCTGTCAGGGTGGGAGGCGCCCCACATTCTCCAGAAGTCTCCACAGTGGGTCCTGAAGAGGCGGGGCTCTGGTCCCAGCTGTGGCTGTGCAGCCTGGGCTCAGGGCGGGAGCTGGGGTCTGGCGCCCTCTGCAGGCGGTGCAAGGCAGTGCAGGACTGTGGGAGCTCACCCTTCAGTGGAAGGTCCTGCTCCCTCCTGGGGTCCAGCTGATGCCATTTCATTCCGGAAATTCAAGCTGCATGGAGCCCAATACCCCCCAACTTCCCCCCAAATAGCTAAGGAACAATGAATTGGAAACAATGTGGAATTACAACAGTCCTTGACCCAAACAGTGTCACTGAACATGGCCCTGATGCAGACCCACACTCTGACCTCAACTTGGTCTCAAGCCTGGACCCTACCCTAATCCAAGACCCTAACCCTAGCCCCCAACCCAAACAATGTTCACAAGAATCAAAAGGTAGAAACTGCAAATATCCATCAATGGCAAGTGCCTAAGCAAAGTGTGGTGAAGCATTTGAATTTGGGTATGAAAGACCCCTGCCCTGAAAAGTCCCCTCCCCTGGAAGATAGATAGGATAACTAACCGCTTGTTTGCTTTTCTGTGAACCGCTGGCTTTTAGGCGTAGATTAGGTTATTATTGCGTGACTAATTGCTCTCTTGCCCTTCTGTAACTGCTTGGCTTATAGAAATAATGGAGACGCCATGATGGCATTCCTCCCTTCCCCCTTCTTGTTCCCCTCTCCAGCCTCTCCCTTCGCGCGCGCAGGCCCTCATAACCAATCAGCTTGTTCCCCCTTCCCGCCTCTCTCTTAATAACCTAATCTACGCCTAAAAGCCAGCGGTTCACAGAAAAGCAAACAAGCGGTTAGTTATCCTATCTATCTTCCAGGGGAGGGGACTTTTCAGGGCAGGGGTCTTTCAGGTACAGGTTCAGGTTTTAGTCAGAGTTCTAGATCAGGCTTTGGGTTTAGTGTTAGGGTGAGGGTTTAGAGTGAAGGACAAGGGAACAGAGTTATAGTTTAGGGCTTTAAGTTTATGATTTAGGCTTTAAGACTCAGGGCTTATGGGATAAAGTTCAAGGTCAAATTTGGGGTTTGACTTCATGCTGAGATTTGGGTTCAGGTTTCATGACTTGGAGGTCTGGTTTAGGGTTTGGGTTCGTGGTTCAGGGCTTGGATCCAGGGCTCAGGTACAGGCTTTGGGTTCCATTCCAGGTTTGGGATTCAGGGTTCTAGTTTGGGCTTTAAGGTCAGCTTAGGTTTCAGCGTTGGTAGGGTTTAAGGTTAGGTTTAGGGATGACACATTTTCTTCAGTTGTCATCATGGACAAAATAATTCTATCTGAAGTTTCTAAGTCAGAAATGTATTTCATCTGGGGGCGCCTGGGTGGCTCCGTGTGTTAAGCCTCTGCCTTGGGCTCAGGTCATGATCTCAGGGTCCTGGGATCGAGCCCTTCATCAGGCTCTCTGCTTGACCGGGAGCCTGCTTCCCCATCTTTCTCTCTGCCTGCCTCTCTGCCTACTTGTGATCTCTGTCTGTCAAATAAATAGAATTAGTAAAATCTATTATATGATCTTTTACAAACCATTTCCTATCTTTGCATTTCTTGTGCCAAGACAGACAGGGGTTATTTAAAACCCTGAAGAGAAAGCTCTCTCTTTTAAATTGTCTGTAACCTTCGTGTAATAGATTTATGATTGATAATAGATTTAGTTAAAATATAACTATTTAAAATATTTACTCTCAGTAAACGATTTCAACCTATGCTCATTTAAGTAACTTGGTGCATAATCCCTTTTCTATTAAACCATAGTGCAAGGACCAATGCCGCGTTCCCGAGAGAACCCCAAGCTATTTTTCTAGAATGGCTGTATGCTATATATGCCGTCCTGTTTTCACTCCCTTTGTGGAGCACCTACCCTGGAGGTCATGTAATAACCAATGACCAAAAAAACAAACCAAAAACCCAAACATCCAGGTCGAAGTGCCATCCCTGCCTGGAGTGGAGGAGACTGCTCAGACAGATCCCAGGCAGGCATCTCAGCCCAGGCCTGTGTTGGGGAAGCTGGTTCCTGGCTTTGGGCGCAAACTGGAAGCCAGCAAACTGACCCAAGAGTGCAGCCGGCATTTAGGACTGATGATCTTTTGGCAGCCAGGCTGCGCGTGGACACCCGCTCAGGGAGCCAGGCTAGGCGGCTGCCCAGCGCAGGCGCTGGCAATGCAGCAGCATGCCAGGGCTTAGCCCCGCACCCCAGCATGGACTCCGGCCTCAGAAGTGAGGGGGTGGGGCCAGCGTAGAGAAGGGTCTTTGCTAATTTCCAAAGCTGGAAGTGAGCTCTCAGAGGACTCAGGAGGGAGGGGGGCGGGGGCGGGGGCGGGTCGGGGTCGGCCGGGAGAAGGGGCTTTGCTAATTGCCCAGGCGGGAAGGAGGGGCGCGCAGCGCCAGGGTGCTGTGCTGCAGCCCATTCGGGACTGCAGGACCCACCATACTCGCTGCCCCTGCACTCTCATGCTCCAGCCTAGTTCATGAGGCCGTGGTGTCCTGTTCCCGTTCCCGCCGCCTGCTGCCCCTCCCCGCCCAATGGCTTCTCTGGAGGACCCTCTGCTCACAGGTAAAGTGACACCACGACGCGCCCTCACCTGAAGCAGAAAACGCGGTCCAGGAGCTGGGCGTGGGATGTTTGGGCCCCAGCCTCCCGCCAACCCCAGGGCACCAGGACCACCCCAGATGCTGTGCCACACCCTGTCCGCAGGGGGTCAGGCCGGGACAGCGCCACAGGAGGTACCCCCCTCCCCCCGCCAGAGGGCAGGCTAGCCCCCATAGTTTGGCACCCCCACGCGCTTTTCAGAGCCTCCTGCCATTTCCAGGGCACCCAGAACCCAGAGAGTGAGGCCTTGGGTGCCTTCTAGAGACAGATTCAAGGCAATTTTTCGACTTTGGGACTCAGAGTTAACATAGTTTTCATTTGTGATTATTATTTTTTGTGGGTGCCATAGCTTTTCTTTTGACCTATGGTTGTTTTCACTCCCGGTTCTGAAGAAGCCCCTAAATCCTAACCCTGTTGAGGACTCAGAAAGCTCTCAGAGCAGCAGTGCTGGGGGACAGTGTGGACACATGTTTTGGTTTCTCCTCTGGCCTGCTTCTGTGGCAGCCCCGCTCTGTCCTCCTCAGACTTCAGAGCAATATCTGAACAAGTGGAGAAGCGACCAGGGGGTCAGGAAGGTGGCCACCGAAGAGTGACTTCTCTGGAGGGTGGCTGAGCTAGCAAGTGAGCATGTTAGTCCAGCTCTGCCTGCATTCAGTATGGAGCTGAACAGGGGCCAGGGAAGGGGAGGAGGAGCAGAGAGCAGGGACAAAGGGACCAAAGAGGAGATTCAGATGAAGGGAAGTAATGGGGAGGAAAGAGAAGAAACTCTAGAAGACAGGTATGTAGAAAGGAAAAGGGATGAAGTGGGCATTGGGAAAGGGCACCACCAGGGAAGGAGAGAGGGGAAGGAAAGAGGGAGGAAGAGAGGAAAGGGGAAAGGGAGAAGGGAGGAGTCAGCATGCCAGGGCTCCCCCTGCATCTGAAGAAGAGGTGGCTGCTCCAGCTTGTCAAACAGGGTGCTCACTCTTTGGCCCCAGTTTCTGCTCCCAGTGCTACTGGGCTTTTCAAGGAAGGCAGGCTGTCCCTTGGGACCTACTGGAGCCCACTGGAGCCCACAGGAGGGTGGGAGAGGTAAGATGCCACCGGGTCCTGTCCTGAGCTGCTCCCAGCCACCAGCCTCACCACATGGTGCAAGAGGGACCCCAGAACAAAGGAAGGATACAGGCCAGCATGTCTGCTGGTGGCCCTGGGCACTTAGCTCATCGCAGTGAACCACACGGCCTCCTCAACCCACGCTTTCAAAGCCTCCTTCTTCGTTTCTGGCTTTCATGTCTGTAGGAACATGAGCCAGATCTATCTCATCTCCGACAGACAATTCTGACTCACCCCGTGTGAGATGTTTATGAGTGGCTGTGATAGAGTAAGATAGCAATGCTCCAACAAACGGACTGTTTCCTCCCACTTGACCTCAACAGTCTTATACATTTTCTTAGCGAAAACATCTTGTCTCCTTCCATTAAGCTCATAACGTGGTCTAATAGTATACATGCGCCTTCCTTAGATGCGAAGCGATACAGAGGTCCTTTTTTTTTTTTTTAAATTTTACAAGGTAAAGTCAGTGAACACATCCAACTTGACGAATTCGTCTCTAAAATGTCAATCCAGGCAAAGCTTTTTCTGCCTACAGTTTGGAGCCTACGTGGTGACATTTTTAAAATGCTTTCAGTCCCTCAGTGAGGCTCTTAGAAGCTAGCCAGGGCTTACTACGTGCCAGGCACTGTGTCAGGTGTTGGAGCTAAAGGGAAAGAGAGCTTGGAGGCTAGCTGGGGAGGGACATCCATGACACAACCACAGCTAGAAACGGAGGCCAGTGCTAGAAAAGAGAGAGCAGGCTGCATGGAGAGTGTGTACCATGGGGCTTGTGAGCTCACGAATAAGTGGGAGAAACTGGAGTGGGGAGATGGGGGAGAGAAGAGGGTCTTCCCATCAATGGGAATCACCTGTGCTTGGAGGCAGGTGGCATGAGAGGTCTCCACAGGAAGAAGGAGGCAGTGTGGTTGAAGGGCAGAGAGATGGGGCAGAACAGGCATCAGTCAGTTGGAGGGGTATGAATAGACTGATGGGAGGATTATGGGTGCCTTTGGAGGACTGAGAATTTGTTAGAAGATCAGTGCAGATTTCTATGGAGACAAATGCCAGGAACTGATAGGTCTTTGAAAGGTCACTCTGGCTGCCTTTTGGCAAAGGGGTTGGTAAAAGGCACTTGCAGGTGTGAACACACCAGGTGGGAGGTGAGTGCAGGAAATCGGGTGAGGGAGCATGGGAACTTGGTCCCGGGGTATATAAGGGAGAATAGCCTTTAAGGAGTTCCACAAATTGGCACCAGCTGTGGCTTCATTACAGAGCTGGAAGGGGGAGGTGGGTGTGTCCTGGAGGTTACAGAAATTACATGAGAAAGGGAAGTCTTTTTAGATCTCTTTTTCAACTAGAGGAACTCTCACCTTATTGATAGAATTCCAGAGTGGGAACCAATGATATGAGGACATCTTTGAAATGTCTGAATATGTTCTTCGACATCTTTGCAAGTGACGAGGAGACCTTGACCTTAGGAGGCCTTGGCCCTCTTTGTAGCCAGAAAGATTTCACCTACAGATTTGGGTTCTCCCTTTTAAAGTCAAGGAGTCAGTCCTTCCAAAGGACACCTCCTATCATTTTACCCTCTCATCATACCTCATGTGCTGGCATCTCCAAGACCCTCTGTTCCAGGTTGAGAGTATCCACTTTGGCTGGGCTGGTCTTGCCAAGAACACCACCACAGGAAATCTAGAGCCTGTAGTGCTATTAATAACATCATCTAAGACTGTGTTTGCTGCCCTCTTGGCCTCTTCCCACCATGACTCACTGAAGCTTTTTACACATTGTATCCATTATGCTATAGTTCCCAAAGGTCATCTTCTCTAGTGCCATTAGTTTTTAGGGGAACAGGCAAACCTTAAACTTGTCCCCCTTAATTGGATCCCTGTGCCCCCACAATCTCTTTGAATGCCTTTCACCATGATCCTTGAATGAGATCTGAGACCACTGCTGGTACCTAACACTTCTTGGCACCTTGTCTGCTAGGTTCTTGGAAGAGGAGGTGGCTATGGAGGTGAGTGGGGATGGGAGTGGGAGGATTTCTCCCTTCACTTCCCTTTTTGTGTTTTCAAATAATGGGTTTTGAGGGGGAGGGAAAGGTTAACCAGACCATTTATTTTCCATCTCCCATCGATAAAATGTCACACAGGAGAGAGGTGGCAGAAACGCACTTTCAGGTTAATTTTTTTACAAGGAAGATTGACTTATGAACCTACTTTGTTATTCCCTTTCATTCAATTTCCCTGTACCTCCTTTTCTATGAAGTGTAACGGTAACCCATTATTATTTTTATTGTTGGCACGTGCCTTTTGAACCATAAAGTGTACGCTATAAATGGGAGCGCTTTTCTTTTTTTTTTTTTTTTGTAGTTTACGAAAAACTAATATTTTTTAAATTAATTTTTTATTTATTTTCAGCATAACAGTATTCATTCTTTTTGCACCACACCCAGTGCTCCATGCAAGCAGTGCCCTCTATGATACCCAACACCTGGTACCCCAACCTCCAAATCCCCCGCCCCTTCAAAACCCTCAGATTGTTTTTCAGAGTCCATAGTCTCTCATGATTCAGCTCCCCTTCCAATTTCCCCCACCTCCCTTCTCGTCTCTAACTCCCCATGTCCATGAAAAACTAATTTAAAAACATTCATCCACCAGAGTACCCAAAGGGCTCCCATATAAACTATCTGTCGTTACATTATGTCCCGATGTGGAGCTCGATCCCAGGATCCTGAGATCATGACCTGAACTGAAGGCAGAGGCTTTAACACACTGAGCCACCAGCCCCAATGTATTCTCTTCAGTACCAGAATTTGTAACCAATTGACAGATGAAAAAGGAGGCAGTCAAGTGAAAAACAATAGGTCTTAGACCTGCAAGAAATTTGAATTAGATGAATTCAGCTACTCAGGCACTGTTTCACATTTTCAGATCTCTGCAGAAAAGGGGTTAACCTTTTTACAGCATGTAAAAGAGAAGACTATAACACATACTATGTGTAAGCATGTAAATATCAAAAAATATCCCATTAGATGCTAAGACACACAGGGCCTATATTTTCTCTCAAATTCATGAATATGTAGGAGCAATAAGTGAGAAGTGAATGTATACTCTTCACTTCGAAGTCTTTTAGAAATCTAAAATATGACTTTCTATGGTTTGTGTCTCCATATTCCTTTATTGCCAGTTTGAACAAATCCACATGCTTTGATTCAAAGGTAATAAATTCCTCTTATTTGGAAACATGATGTTTATTTTTATTCTCTCACCCTTAGCAGGTGGTTTCATTTTAGCACACTTCAGAGTTATAATTTCATGCTTATTAAAAACATTTATTATGATCTACATAGATGAATGAAACTTTTATTTTATTAAATTATTTGACAAAAAATCTGTTATTTTTAAAAATGTATTTCCTTTAGGGTTATTTTAGAGCGTTCAGAGAGGATCTAGGAGTGTGGTATTATGTAGTTTTTAAGTAGGTATGAAATGGTTATTTATAGGATTGTTTCTTTAAGGCTTATGTATATTGTCCATTATATGCTATAAAATATTTTGAAAGTAAATTTAAGGTATGTTTTACATAGTTTATTTTTTGGAAATAAATATTGAAATGACTTGTGAAATTCAGTATATTCTCAACATTGATTTATTTTGAAATTTACCAGTTGTCTACTGAACTATTATATGGCAGATATTACTTCAGACTACACTGGTAAATGAAATACTTGGCTTTGTAGAACTTTTATTTTAATGGGTGAGACAATTCAAAGCTATAAACCTTAATAAAAATTGCATAGTGCATTCAAAAAGGATGAGTACAATGGGGAAAAAGAAAAACTCGATCAGGGTGAGAAAAATCAAGGTTGCTAGGCAGGGGATGGGGAGTTAAAATTTTTAATAGGAAGATCAGGGTAGTTACAATGAAGCTGACAATTGAACAAAGGTATGGAAAGGTGATGAATTTGCCCAGAACTATCAGCAATAAGGTCACTCCAGACAAAGGAATTGGCTATCTTGAAGGCCATAAGGTTGGATCATGCCTGGCATATCTGAGGAATAGCAAGGAGGCCACTGTGAGTGACTGAAGAGTAGCAGGGAAAGAGGTCACAGAGGTTAAATGAGTGGCTAGATCATGTAAAGCTTAGAAGTCATTGTAAAACTCTGGCTTTTATATTTGGAAACTTACTGTGTGATAGAATTTCTGCTAATAACTGAGAGTTCAATTGTCCATAAAATTTCAAGGACTCTTATTCTAGTAAGACAGAATGAAGAGAAAGAGTTCATATTTTCACATGGTGTAACAAATGCTCAGAGATACAAGTGTAGGAAGCTATAGGATCACAGAAGAAGGCACTAAAATCACACCAATATATTTGATGACTGTGACTATATATAAATTTGTATTTTCTAGATTTTTTATAGTCATGGAATCACACTGTATATACTATTCATTGCCTGGCTTTTCTTTTCTCAGCATCATTACTTTGAGAATCTCCAATTGTAAATAGTTCATTTTGATGTTGAATAGTAATCTCTTTAATGAATAGATCATAATTTTTCTTTGCTCTATGGATGGACATTGATGAACATTTCCACTGTTTTCAATTCTTAAAAATAAAGCTGCTATGAAATTCATATACAAGTCCCTGTATGAACATAGGGTTTGTTTCTCTTGGTTAAATGCCTAGAAGTAAAATGGCTATTTTTGTAACTGCAACATATTTTGCATTTAAAAAAATTTTGAAACTATTTTCCAAAGTGGTTGTATCATGATATATGCCAACAACAGTTTAGATTTTTTGTTGCTTCTCAATCTAGCTCAGACCAAGTACAATTAGCCTTTATAATTTTAGCCATTCTAATAGATATGTAAGCATGTCTCATTATGATTTTAATTTGTATTTCTTTAATGTCTAAATGTTGAGAAATTTGTCATGTGCCTATAAGCCATCCATATACTTTTGGTGACATGTCTCTTCCATTATTTCCTTCACATGTAAAATTGGATACTCTGTTTGGTTATTAGTAAGGTTTTTTATTTTTATTCATATTTAAATAATCAGAGTAGATGTCCATTATCAGATATGTAATTTGGAAATCGCTTGTCCATCTTTACAGTTTCTCAATGGAGCTTTGATAGCTGTGTCTTTCAAGAAATATGCTACTTCTTTCCTGGTACACGGAGGTATGACTAGAACATTATCAATGTTGACCTTTGCAAAGAAAATCATGGCTTAAGATATATGTAGTCTGCAGTTGTTGGGAGTGTTCACCATCCTTGCCTCTAACTCATCTCTCACTGCCCACACATTCAGATATAGGGGAATATTGATTGACAAAATATTAATTGCCAAATAACACTAGTTAGAGAATAAGAAAAATGCAGGCACCTGATTATATTATATTCCATAAATAAAATGTGTTTTTATAAGTGCTATTGGAAGTAAATTCCTCTATACTTTAATCACACAGAATGATGGAATCCTAGATTTTTTTTTCTTGTATTTACTAAGAAAATGATCATGCCTCAAGTATATTAAAATGGAATAGGGAAAATTAAAAATTGTTTTAAGATGATTTGTGTGTGTTGTGCATATGTGAGAGAGAAAGTGAGAGAGAAAGATAAAGAAAAAGAGAAAGGGAAAGACAGAGAGGTGGCTGCAGTGAATTGATGAGTTGGAGGATAGATTTTAAAATTTTGTCTTTTGCTTTCTACATTTCTTTTTCCTTAGGTTCAAGAGAACAATCAGTAATATCTCAGAAGCCTGCTGGTAACATCAGCAGAAAGAATTAGAGGTTCCCAGAAAATTAAGATGACATATAGTTTTCCTGACATAAGAAAATCATTTTTTGTCCCCAGCTATTTTCAATGATCTATACCCCACCTGTGTACTTGCCCAAGCACACTTCTTCCAAAACTTCCTGGGAGGTTCTTACAAAGAAATGCAAAAACCTCACTCCTTAAGGATTTTGAGGGAACAAGGCAATGGGAAAACTAACAGTCACCACCAGACCAGGAAATAGCCTAAGCTATTGAGACAATAAATCAGTGGCAAAACTCCTAGTGCTATTTCAAAAGCAATCAAGGCCTTGCATTCCTTGTCCCAGAAAATGAGCCCAAGACCCCATCTAGTTTCTATCTGCTCTTGAAGCCTGCAGAGTCCCTTTCCCTTGTCCAACAGTTACCTCTGCTTTATTCTAACGTTGAAGTTTCTGCCCTCGGTGGAATACAAGCTTCATTCAGGTGAACATGCAATACATATTGCACAAATACATATGTGGATGTGCATGCAGCCACAACCTTATGACCAACCATACATGGAATAATAAAACTCTCCCTTCTGAGTATTCATCTTAAATACTAAATAAAAATCTCTCTCCTGTTCAAACAGTCAAGGCTTTGGAACTTATTCCCTGTGATCTCCTTGTATGTTGTAAACAAAGATTCCTTTGTTTGACAACTCCACCTGTTTCTGTGATTCACCAAAGACTGACCTCAGTTAGGTCAGTTGCTGTAATGGCTTTCACTACTCTGATTCTACCTCTGCAAGTCTCCAAATTTAACTATTTTTTCTCCCAATTCCGCATGTTCTTGGCTTTAAACTGCAACTCTGAAGAGAAGATTTGCTTGTTTAAAAAAAAAATCAAGAAAAGGGAGTAGTAGTCAACATTGTTACTTTGAACTTCCTGCCCTACGGGGCTCTCCTGTTCTTTCTCTTTGACTTCCTGGACTAAAACGACAGAAATTTGGCAATACATCACTCCCCAATCCAGATTACTGCCAGAACAGTTTATACTCTTAGAAAAATATTTGTTTAAAAGATCACATAATTAAATACTTAAGCATGTAGTGTAATATAGTGGTTTACAAGAAATATATTTTGGTCATCTGAATATTTGGTTTTCAACCATGGCTACTGACTCACAGCTCCTAAAACTCTTGGGATTTCCTGTGATAAGGGTGAGAGAGGTGTGTTTTGTTCTGTTAATGAAGTGACCTTCAGACCTCACTCAAGGCAAGGGCTGTTTGCCTGAAGGACCAACCACTTGGTGAAAGCCTTCACAACTTTTTGCCCAACGTGCATCCCCTTCCTCCCAATACAGGATTATCTGGGGAGGGAAGAGGATCTGGAGATTAGATCAGCAAATGACAATGATTTAGTCAGTCATGACTATGTCATGAAGCCTCCACAGAAAAGCTGAAAGGACTGGGTTCAGAAAGCTTTTAGTTTGTGAAATGTATGAAAAGGCAGGAAGAGTGGTAGTCTTACAGAAGGTAATAGAAGCTCTGTGCCCATTCTCCATACCTTGCCCTGTGCACTTCTTTATCTATCTATTGATTTAAATCTTCTATTATATCTTTTAATAAGCTGGCAAACATAAAGTAAGTATTTTTCTGAGTTTTGTGAGTCCCTGTAGCAAATTAAAAGAACGTAAGAAGTAGGCCATTGGGACCTCCAACCTGTAGTTGCTCAGTCACAAGCACAGGTAATAACCTGGGGCCTACAGTGAGACTGGCATCTGAGGTGGGGTTGGAGATAGTCTTGGAGGACTGATCCCTTAACTGATGAAATCTTACACTATGTTCAGGTAGATAGTGTCAGAATTTAGTTGAATTCTTGGAGATCCTGCTGTTGTCTGAAAATTATTTGGCATTGTTGGTATGATGTCCTAAAACCCAAAAAGATATAGCTACCTCAAAATAAGAATACGGTTGACAGCTTATATATAATAAGTGAGTATTTCAGGGATTTAAAATATACCCAATAAATAATGTAAGGAAATAAGGAAAGATTTTGAAATAAAAACAAGAATAAGAACCTAGTGGTACTAATAGATTAAATATATGTAATCTAGTTGAATTAAGAATACAATGGATAGAATATGTAATGGATTCAATAGAGATAAGAAGTCACTTAAGGATATAGTCATCTGGATACCAGCAAAGCATTAAAATTATCAATATAAAAGAGGTGTAAGATGTAGGTGATGTGTGTGGAACAAAAGCTAGAGAAGAAATTAGATTTCCTTACTACTCATAGCCTGTTGACAAGTCCTTGAAGCTCCTCTGGGGACTCAGCTGCTTCCATGTGGACACATCCACTCAGGGCAAAAAGCATTCTTAGTCCTCCCCCCAGGATACTGAAAATCTACTTTCACATGTAAAAATTACTTTGGAAACTTCTTTATCTCTACTCCCCACCCCTGCCCTCAAGATATAAATTGGCAATCATCTCCCAAGCATATACCCACTGATACACATCAGAAGAGTCTCTTCCCTGAGTTTTTACTAAATAGTAATAAATGACCTTTCCCTAACAATAGCTAGCCCCCTCAAGGTCCTGGAAACCTTGTTTATAAAATACCTTGGAGGCTTGTGCTATCCCTAACCTCCTCCCAAATTGAAAGTATATAATCAGCCACTCTTCATGACCCTCTCTCTCTACTCCAAATAAATAAATAAATATTTTTAAATAAAATAAAATAAATGACTTTTTTTAAATGAAAGAAGAAAAAGGAAAGAAATATTTGAATATTAATGTACATCTATTTCTCAAGCATAAAATAGTCAAGACACTGGATTAAAACTTACATACAAGAAAAGAAAGAAAATATTCATAACTAGAGTTGACTCTATGAATCCCAAACTAGGGCATACATACCAAAGACACACAAAAAAAATCACAAGTGTTAGAGAGAAAAAAAATAATTCATTAATAAAGAAACAAGAATCAGACTGACAGAAATTTTTAAATAACATCAGATATAAAAAAGAATGAAGTAATAGCTTTATTATCTTGAAAAAAAATCACAAATGGAAACATTTAGATCCTTATAAAATGTCATTGGCATAGGAAGGCATAATAAAAAAAATATTTTCAGGAATACAGACCACAGATAATTTGCCTTAATTTGTGTAGGCAGCACTTAAATACTAATATTATTTTAACAGTTAAAATATACTCTATGATCTTTGAGGTTGGGGAAAAGAGGATGACCAAGTCATCTTGAAATAATTCAGTTTTATGAAAAAAGTAAAAAGATCAAAAAAAAAGACTTGTAGAAAAGAGAGATAAAACATATGCATAATAAAAATAAATAAATAAATAAACAGCTGGAGTGCCTGGGTGACTTAGTCGGTTCAAGTGTCTGCCTTCAGCTCAGGTGATGATCCCAGGGTCCTGGTATTGAGCCCTGCATCAGGCTCCCTGCTCAGTGGAGAGTCTGCTTCTCCCTCCCATTGAGAAAAAAAAAATTTGACTTATTTATTTGAGAGAGATAATCTTTAAATTTTACTTATTTATTTGAGAGAGAGTGAGAAAAGAAAAACATGCACACAGCAGAGGGAATAACAGAGGGAGAGGGAGAAGCACGCCACTGAGCAGGGAACCCCCTGCGGGGCTCTATCCCAGGACCCGGGTATTATGACCTGAGCTATAGGTAGACACTTAACTCAGGTACCCCAATAAATACAATCTTTTAAAAAAAATAAATAATAATAAAAATAAATAATATTTCAGATAGTATGATTTTTTTAATGTGAGACTTGGTATAAAAACAGGATGACATACTTGTCTAATTATAGCAAAGACTTTGATAAGTTTAGATGCAGTAGTACATAAAAAATTTAACTTCTTTCATTAACTGATAATTTAATTAGATTAAATTAAGAGACATCAAAATTTAGAGAATCTAATAGTCCTGATCTATTAATAAATGTAGCCATCCTGACCCCAAAACAAGAGTCTTCAGTAAGTATATAAGCATAAGTTGAACATTTACACAAACAGGCCATTATTTAGGCCAGAAGTATATGCCAATAAATTCCTAGAGTTAAATATCAGGCTATATTTTCCAAGAATAAGGCAATAAAATTAGAAAACAATGACCAAAATATTAAATTCATATAATTGGAAGTTAACTTCATACCTAAAAAGAAATAATACAGCTAATTCAGAAATTTTTAGAATTACAGTACTTTGGTAATATCAACTATCAAAATGAGTAACGGACAGATGGGGCTAGCAAGAGACTCGTGGGAGGATTAAATCATGGGCCCCTGTATCTCATGTGCAGTAGAAGCAGTGGATTTGGAATTTCAGTTTTTCCACAACGTTCCACCACAAGCTGGTTAGAACTGTGCAAAAGCAGGAAGGGAAGCCCCAGTAAAGTGGACTGGGGATGCCAGAAGGGGAGGCTGGAAGGGGGCGCCTGGTGCTCAGTGCCCATTACAGACCCCACATTGCAATCCCCCACAGGAGAGACTCACCAATTTTAGGCCCCACAGGGGAAGCTGGAGGTTCATCTCCTGACTTTTTGTAGGAGCTTTGCAGCTCAGCTGGTGAGAATTCTCCATCACCCTGCCTTTCTCCAAGGGACTTTCCTTCAAGCACCCTTCCCAACTTCTTCCTCCTCCATGAAATAATGTTCCTCTCCTTTGTTTCTCGCACTTGCCTGTGATGGGACCTTAGCTTGCTCAGCCCAGACTGCCATTCTCTGCTCTTCCCAATTAAACCCATGCTGCTGGTCAAATAACTGGCAGATTAAGTTTAAGGCCAATCGAACTAATAAATTCAAGAACTTGCAAGGAACAAAATCAATATGCACAAATTAGTGGCACTCCTAGGTGCTCGGAAGGACCCATCAGAAAGAGACTGCTGAGAACGATCTCATTTACACCTGCATCCAAGATAGCAAGATACCCAGGAGGCCCCTGAACCAAGAAAGTGACAGCCCTGCAACAATGACGACAGACAGGGAGGGGTACACACGGAGATGGGGAGGCACTGTGCTCAGGGAAGAACCCACACTGGGAAAATACCTACTCTCCCCCAAAACCGGCTACAGAGTCCTCACTCTGGCTCCCGAATTTCCGGACTCGGCGCAAGCCTGGAGTGGGTGTGGACACGGGAAGGACCCCGCAGGGCTGAGGTGGGGAGAGCACAAGCACCAAAGAAGGCAGACGCTCCCTGACTGCAGACCATCTGAGGAGCCCCAGGAACCCAATCCGCGAGCACACAAACACAGACAAGGACCAAGGATCACCCGAGCCCAGAAATTGGGGACCCCACAGCCCCGCGCACAGCACAGCAGGAGGCCACGTCTCCTCACACAAAACGACGGAAGCCCCAGTGTCTACACAGGGCGCCCTTTCTCTGTGGGGTCCTGAGACCACGAACCCCTTGACAGTCCACTAAGGGACTTCTCCTCACCTCCTCCAGCGTCTGGTCCTTAGGAGGTTGGACTGCTGCCAGTGTGGGCGCGTCCTCCACAACGGGTCCGGTCAGTGTGGATGCAGAGCCACTCCCTCCTCAGCTTGTCCTGTCAGGGTGGGAGGCGCCCCACATTCTCCAGAAGTCTCCACAGTGGGTCCTGAAAAGGCAGGGCTCAGGTCCCAACTGTGGCTGTGCAGCCTGGGCTCAGGGCGGGAGCTGGCGTCTGGCGCCCTCTGCAGGCGGTGCAAGGCAGTGCAGGACTGTGGGAGCTCACCATTCAGTGGAAGGTCCTGCTCCCTCCTGGGGTCCAGCTGACGCCATTTCATTCCGGAAATTCAAGCTGCATGGAGCCCAATACCCCCCAACTTCCCCCCAAATAGCTAAGGAACAATGAATTGGAAACAATGTGGAATTACAACAGTCCTTGACCCAAACAGTGTCACTGAACATGGCCCTGATGCGGACCCACACTCTGACCTCAACTTGGTCTCAAGCCTGGACCCTACCCTAATCCAAGACCCTAACCCTAGCCCCCAACCCAAACAATGTTCACAAAAATCAAGAGGTAGAAACTGCAAATATCCATCAATGGCAAGTGCATAAGCAAAGTGTGGTAAAGGGTTTGAATTTGGGTTCAGGTTCAGATTTTAGTCAGAGTTCTAATCAGGCTTTGGGTTTAGTGTTATGGTGAGGATTTAGAGTGAAGGACAAGGGAACAGAGTTATAGTTTAGGGCTTTAAGTTTATGATTTAGGCTTTAAGACTCAGGGCTTATGGGATAAAGTTCAAGGTCAAATTTGGGGTTTGACTTCATGCTGAGATTTGGGTTCAGGTTTCATGACTTGGAGGTCTGGTTTAGGGTTTGGGTTCTTGGTTCAGGGCTTGGATCCAGGGCTCAGGTACAGGCTTTGGGTTCCATTCCAGGTTTGGGATTCAGGGTTCTAGTTTGGGCTTTAAGGTCAGCTTAGGTTTCAGTGTTGGTAGGGTTTAAGGTTAGGTTTAGGGATGACACATTTTCTTCAGTTGTCATCATGGACAAAATAATTCTATCTGAAGTTTCTAAGTCAGAAATGTATTTCATCTGGGGGCGCCTGGGTGGCTCCGTGTGTTAAGCCTCTGCCTTGGGCTCAGGTCATGATCTCAGGGTCCTGGGATCGAGCCCTTCATCAGGCTCTCTGCCAGGCATGGAGCCTGCTCCCTCCTCTCTCTCTCTCTACTTGTGATCTCTCTCTGTCAAATGAATAAAATCTTAAAAAAAAAAGAAAAAGTAACAATTGTGAACTGTTGGTGGTGATGCAAACTGATACAGCCATATTTGAAAACAGTATGGAATTTCCATAAAATTTAAAAAGAGAAGTCCTTTGTGATCCAACAATCCTGTTGGTGTGTATTTACCCAATGAATATAAGAAAACTTATTCAAAGGGATGCTAGCACCCCTTATGTTTATAGCAGCATTATTTATAAAGCTAAGATATGGAAAGCGCCCAAGTATCCATCAATTGATGAATAAATAAAGAATAAGTGGTATGTATATACAATGGAATATTATTCTGCCATAAAAAAGACTGAAATCTTGCCATTTGCAATAACATGGTTGGAACTAGACAGTATAATGCTAAAAGTGAAATAAGTCAGTCAGAGAAAGACAAATACCTTTACTCATATATGGAATAAAAGAAACAAAACAAACAAGCAAAGGGGAAATAATAAGACATAGAAAGAGAAACAAAGCAAGAAACAGAAATTTCATTAAGGAGAACAAACTGATGGTTACTTGAGGGGATCTGAAAGGAGTGATGGATTAAATAAGTGATGGGGTTAATTAGAGCACTTGTCATGATGAGCACTGAGTGCTATATGTTATATTGTACACATGAAACTAATACAACCATATATGTTAACTAACTGCATTTCAAATGAACATTTTTTAAAATCCCAGTTTTTAGCTCACATTCTGGCTTACAAAAGGGATTTAGTCAGGAATTTGGAGATTAGTTAATGAACAAATAAGGGGTGAACAGGCAGTTGTTAGATAAAATTACTATCCTTTCTGGCATGATCTTATACCTTTTATCTAGAAGTATTTTTAGCACTTTAGACTCTTCCTATTTTATTTTGAGTCACTAAATAAAAATTTCCTCAAAGGACCTTAACTCCATCCAATTTGAGCAACAGTGTGAGAGAGGAAATGGTGTCCAGGAGGAAAAAAAAAAGATGAAACTACTTTTGCTTACTAGTGAATGCATAGTTCTTCCACAGAAGAAGCTCTAAATGGTCAGGGCTCCAGCTTTATATGTGTTCAGTCATATGTTCAGAAGTAGGTAACACTATCAAAAAATATAAAGCATCTGAGATTATTTTCCCTTATTTGAAAGCTGGTGTATGAGTCTGCCATAGTTTCTTGGGTGTTCATAGAAGACGCAGACTCATGGTTCAGAAATAATATAGTTTAATATTCACAGCAATAGAGGTAGCCAGAATATTAACAGTATTTGTGTGTGTGTGTGTGTGTGTGTGTGTGTGTGTGTGTGTAGGGCTGGGAGTTATATATCAGTTCTGAGCCTTAGTTCCCACAAGAAGAATCAAAACAGAGGCAGATAATATTTGCAAACACAACAGGTTAAGTTAAAAAAAAGATACTATTTCTGTCTTCTAAGTCTATTCAATACAACCATCTTCAAAGGATGGCCTAGAACAAATAATAAATGCAGAAATGTAAGCAACCAATTGAAAAGTGTCTCCCAAGAAACACACTTTGAGAGTCTTCATTTGACAAAAATACTATAGGATATTACATGGATCAGGTGCATTGAATACTGGAAGGTTAAAATTACAAGGGACCAAATATTTTTAAGCAGTTCTGGCATCCAGTAGAGTTCACATAGGTTTTATAAGATTGAGGAAAGAAGCCATCAAAACCTGGGCCCAGGGGCACCTGGGTAGCTCAGTGGGTTAAGCCTCTGCCTTCGGCTCAGGCCATGATCTCAGGGTCCTGGGATCGAGCTCTGCATCAGGCTCTCTGTTCAGCAGGGAGCCTGCTTCCCCCTTCCCTCTGCCTCTTTGCCTACTTGTGGTCTCTGTCTGTCAAATAAATAAATAAAATCTTAAAACAAAACAAAACAAAACAAAAATCCTGGGCCCAATTTTCCCAAAAGTATGATTCTGATTCTAGTCTCTATGATGTTATCCCTTGAAGACAATGCCTCTAATTGAGTTGAATTAGTTTACTAAAGAGCATACCCCCATTTGTTGTAGGAGATGAACAATATGCAAGAGGCAAAATGCCACTTGGAAGCCACCTGGTCTTCAGTGGAATATAGAATCAGTTCCTTTGGGATGAATTTGTTCCACATTTGACTTCCCACTTAAGGGAAAATAAGAGTGCCTTCTAATAGATTTTAAATAGGAAATGACAACGGAAGCTTATACAAGATTATAAAATGGGAAATTTCATTTAGATAAGCAATCATTTCAAAGTCATCTTCTTAATATTACAGATTCTTCACATAATCATAATTTTATTTTGGTATTATATGATAATTTCAAATATAGTAAATATAAAGAATTTACCTCTGTAATTATAGCGAGTCTGGTCGTAGTTTAATGGCAACAAATCTTCAATTTAGAAGTATGGTCTACCAATTATTAATACATTTGGAAATGGTGTGTCATCTTCACTCCACTTGTCTCACTAAAACAGTGAGCCAAAAAAAGTAGGTCCAAGCTGTTTACTATGGTCAAAATGGGTTGCTTTTGCACTTGGTAAAGAAGCAGTCATATTTTGGAAGAAGAAACTGAGGCTATTAATATTTTCAACTTATTTTCAGAAAAGGAAAGAAAGGATAATCTAAGCTAAAGCCAAAATCTTACACAAGGTGGCAGGAGAATGATCTTTTCCCAGATAAAGGGTTTTTCAACTTAGCCATGTTAGGAGGAAGAAGAGATGAGACATTGTGGACTTGACTAACGTATGTACACTGTAGAAAAAGTTTTCAAAATAATGTGTATTATTTTTCTTCTTTTAGTTGAGACAAAAACAAACAAACAAACAAAAAAAAACACTAATGAGCTTACTCTTAAAAGGAGGTAAACAAGAAACTAGCAAAGATTGAGTGTTAGGTATTGTCCCCCTCCTTTTTTTTTTTAATTCTGTTATGCTAGTTACCATACAATACATCATTAGTTTTTGAAGTAGTGTTCCATGATTCATTGTTTGTGTAAAACACCCAGTGCCCCATGCAATATGTGCACTCCTTAATACCCATCACCAGGCTCACCCATCCCCACATCCTTCTCATCTTTAAAACCCTCAGTTTGTTTCTTGGAGTCCATAGTTTTTCATGTTTCATTTCCCCTTCCAATCCCCCCACTTCATTTTTCCTTTCCTTCTCCTAATGTCCTCCATGCTATTCCTTAGGTTCCACAAATAAGTGAAACCATATGATGATTGACTTTCACTGCTTGACTTATTTCACTTAACATAATCTCCTCCAGTCCCATCCATGTTGATGCAAATTTGGGTATTCATCCTTTCTGATGGCTGAGTGATATTCCATTGTATCCATAGATCACATCTTCTTTATCCGTTTGTCTGTTGAAGGGGATCTTGGCTCTTTCAACAGAATGGCTATAGTGGACATTGCTGCTATGAACACTGGGGTGCATATGGCCCTTCTTTCCAGTAAAATAGAGCTAGCCTATGACCCAGCAATTGCACTACTGAGTATTGACCTCAAAGATACAGATGCAGTGAAAAGAATTAGGTATTGTTAAAGCACAAATGCAGGGGATAGAAGTTATGGTACAGAAGAGGGAAGGGCAACCATATGGCAGAGTAGAATAAAGTAGCTCAGGAAGAAATTAGTCATATCCAGATATTGTAAGGCATGTGGGGTTGGCAGGGAGAGCATGAGAAATCATGAGAGAAGAGAGAGAAAATGGACCAGGCAGGAGAGGTTTATAACATTTTAACATCTAAGGTAAGCATATGCAAAGCAGAATAGGGAAAGAAATAAAAGTTCTTATAAGAATCAATACATAAGGAATAACGTAGAGGACACTGGGAGATGGAGAGAAGTGTGCTGGAGGAAATCGGAGGGAGAGACAAACCATGAGAGACTGTGGACTCTGAGAAACAAACTGAGGGTTTTGAAGAGGAGGGTGGCAGGTGGTTGGGTGAGCCCAGTGGTGGGTATTAAGGAGGGAATTTATTACATGAAGCACTGGGTGTGGTGCATAAACAATGAATTTTGGATCCCTGAAAATAAACTAAAAGAAAAAAAAGACTGACTACAGACATGGAACTCAGTGTAACACAGATATGGAACTCACTGTAATACCAGCCACTTCCCACCGACACACAGAGACTATGATAATAATAAATAATAATGCAATTAAGAAAATTGCCTGCCAAATAATTTTTCCTCTTTTTTATTTTTATGATTATTATTTTTATTTTATTTTTAAAGTTTTTATTTAAATTCCAGTTAGTTAAAATAAGGTTAATATTAGTTTCAGGTGTACAATATAGTGATCAACACTGCCATACAATGGCTTAAATAAAAAAATGAAAAAAAAATTTTTAAAGATTTTATTTTTAAATAAAACCTCTACACCCAAGGTGGATTTCAAACGTACAACCCCAAGATAAAGATTTACATATTTTACTGACTGTTCCAGCCAGGCACCCCAACAAATAAAAATTTAATAAAATTGTTGAGTTTGTGGGAGTCTCATTTGCTTAGTCAGTTAAGTGTCTGCCTTTGTCTCAGATCAGGATCTCAAGAGTCCTGGCATCGAGCCCCATATTGCTCATGCTCTCTTTCTCTCTCTCTCTCTCTCTCTCTCTGGCTTTTGCTCTTAAATAAATAAATAAAATATTTTTTAAAAAATAGTTGAATTTGTTTAACTAGTTTTAAACTAGTAGACAGAGATGAAGATAAAGGATGATGTCATGGCACGGAAAAATACAACTTACACGTTTTAAAAATAAAATGTGTAATGCAGGGGCGCCTGGGTGGCTCAGTGGTTAAGCCGCTGCCTTCGGCTCAGGTCATGATCTCAGGGTCCTGGGATCGAGTCCTGCTCTCTCTCTGCCTGCCTCTTTGCCTACTTGTGATTTCTCTCGGTCAAATAAATAAAATAAAATATAAAAAAAAATGTGTAATGCAAGTTACCTCACTTCTTTTATCACCACACTGGGACTTTCCCTACTGAGTTGTTGTAATGTAAGGACCTATTTATATTTTTATATTTTAGCAAGAGGCTTTCATTGAGGTTAACCCTTAAACTGTCCTTGCTCCCCTTCCCCCAGGGGATTCACTTAAAAACAAGTCCTGGAAATCAGCTCCAGGTAACAAAGCCCATATACAAGGGTGGGTCAGGCCAGGTGGAGACATCCATGAGCAGAGGGGGGGGGGGCGGTGTTTGCATATTGTCTCCCTAGATACTAATGAGTATGCCCCACTCCTCTGCTCTTTGGGAACCTTTTTGGCAATAATCCTAATCAAGGTGTAATAGGCTGGGTCAAATGTCTATACTAGGGTAAATTGAACCTCAATTGGTCACCTAGCCTCACTGTGGAGTTTCCTGTGTGTGTTAAAATCTCATTGGTCACCTGTGCGTGGCCAGGCCTGACTGCATGGCCTTTGCCCTTAAAAGCTAGACTGTGAAACAGCAAAGGGTTGCCTTCTCTCATAAGAGGTGTGGCCCCAAACGTTCGGTTAGATTCTTGATGCTTGGCATGAAATAAAGCTTTGCTTGACCTTTGCTTTACATCAGTCTCGCTCCTTTAATCATAGACCCATTATTGGGGCATAACAGTATTAATCTTAAAGTTATAAGTCCACAATGCATCCATCATCCATTCTACCCCTTAACATTCCCCTTTGGACAGACCCATGATCTAGAACAAGCCTTATTTTATAGTGCCTTGTAGGAGATTTTTTCTGCTGCCTAAATTGCCTACTTTCCTCTCACCATTACCACGGAAATTGGGTCCACTGAAACAAAGGGGTAGTGTAAGAAATTAAGACTTCCATAAATCTCTTTAAATAATAAAGTATAAGATAGTGATACCTTTTTTTCTGCCACATAACCAATTCTTGCAAGAATAAGGTCATATAAAAGAATTTACAACACATGCTAGCATTATCCTACTGGACCCAGACCATTTGTATGTTTCTCTGTCTCTGAGAAATGTAGTTATTTACATGACTGAAACCTAAAAATTGTTTGATATGACCACTAATATCACCTACATTATTTTAAAGCCTGTTTAAGGCTTCTGTAATACATAGGCTTTGTAAACACTTATTAAGCATCTTGTATATATCAAACACTTTAAAAAAAATCTCTGCTTTAAAAAAAAAAAAAACTCTACCTCAATGGAACTTTGAGTCTGAAAAAGATACAGGCAATATACAAGGCAACAGATAGAATAATTACATATTTGATTATATACTCTGAGGATGTCACCTTAAATTGATATGAAAATGATCAGAAGGATCTGGATTTCTTGTCAAAATTTTTTGCCTTACAAAGAAATTGATATTTAGGGAAAGTTGTTACTGAAAGAGGTCCTGTGTCAACCAAAAATGTTAAACCATGATCTCGCTAAATTTTCCAGTTGTGATCATTGCTTTGTTTAGCTGTCTTCTATTAAGACTGAATTTAGTAATTCAGTCTCAGATTTCAGTAAGTCTTTTTTTTAAAGATTTTATTTATTTATTAGAGAGAGAGAGGGAGGGGCAGAGGGAGAGGAAGAACCAGACTCCTTGCTGAGCAGGCAGCTGATGCAGGACTGGATCCTAGTACCCTGGCATCATGACCTAAGCTGAAGGAAGACACTTAACCAACTGAGCCACCCAGGCACTCTAGACTGTAAACTTCTTAAAGGTAAAAAAGTTTATTCTTCTAGTAGTTCCACAGACATTTCTAACATCCATAAGAAAGCATGTACTGATGTAAAATGCCAGCAAATCAAATTATTTAAAAAAGAAAGAAAGAAAGAAAAGATATATCTGGATAAAGAGAAAAACAGAAAATCTAATAATACATTGAATTATTAGAGCAAAGAGTGGAGGAAGAGAAAATAAATATGAAATAGAGATTTCCACTAAAAGAAAAAAATTGAATAAGGCAGGAGATTTAGAAAATTATTATGACAGACTTGAGAAAAAAATAAAATAGGAATTTTTAGAAAATAGCAATGAATGAAAAGGTCAATTGTACCTACCTCTATAATATTAGCTGTTTGTTGTTGTTGTTGTTGCTAATTTACCTATTTATGCTAATAAACAAAGAAAGGTTTCATTTAGGGATAAGGTTTCTCTCTCTCTATATATATTTTTTCCATTTAGGGATAAGGTATATGTATATATACATAGATATATATGTATATATGTATATATTTTTTTAATTTTAATTGTTAGAAAATGTGTCACAGAAAGTGTTTAAACTTTAAGATACAGATGCAACATGTAATGAACTGCATTGTTTGAACGTCTAATTTGTAAATGCTGTTAGAGGAAACTTGGTGGAAATGTTCTTATGTGCTTGTGTTTCTGGAACTAAGTATATTTATTAATAAGGAATAGTTTAAAATTATGAAATGACCAGGAGTGGACAATTTTCCTAATCCTATCAGCTCTTTGCAGCTCTTTTATTAGCCCCCTTCAGGAATATCAGCTTTTTTATCTAATTAAATTTTATATTAATGTGCTTTTTTACTTTTGGCCTTTCTCTTCCTTCTGCTCTTTTTTTCCCCCTAAATTACATGTTTCTGTTTAACAGCTACTATCAATTCTTTGATATGAATTCTCAACATCAATTTACTAACTCCAGAGATGAAGGAGCATCAATATTTAGAAGCGAAGAATACAAAGCCTTGGGCATCTGGATGGCTCAGTCACTTAAGCATCTGCCTTCGACTCAGGTGGTGATCCCAGGGTCGTGGGATGGAACCCCAGGTTGAACTTTCTACTCAGCTGGGAGCCTACTTCTCCCTCTCCTTCTGCCTGCAGCTCCCTTTGCTTGCGTTCTCCCTCTCTATGTGAAGTAAATAAAATAAAATAAAATAAAATAATGTAAATAATACATTTATTTATTTATTAAAATGCAATTATTACACAATACATAATGTATTGCATAATTATAATAATGGTTAAATAATTTATTAAATATTTATATTAAATATATCAATTTAATTAAATAAATATTTTTAGAATTTAAAATATTTCAAATTTAGATTATTAAATATTAAATCATTAATTTAATAAATAAATATCTAAACATAATTAAATAAAATAATTTATTTATTAAAATGAATAAAATAATGTTGTCATTATCTCAGCATGTATTTTTAAATAGTCTAAAAAAAAATCTAATAAAGTCTAAATACATTGAGTTCAGATATTTATACAAGTTAACCCAGACACTCAACCCACAGTTTCAAAACTTTTGTTTTTATCTACTACTCAAAATACGATTTTAATGTATTTATTTGTAACTTTGACATAGCAAGGAAACTTGGAGGAAAAGGAGACATTTGCTTTTAATATTTGAAAATTATTTTGTTGATTTAAAAAAATAAAAACCTTAACACGTGAGCATTTCTTCTTAAATAACACTGTGAAGTTTCTGAGTCGCATTCTATTAAAAGTGCTGATAAAATGGCCTCAGTTACTCATTTAAATTATCAGCTGAATGGGTAACAAATGAAGTAGAGAGCTTTTTAATTATTTATGAATGTATTGCTTGTGGATGGAGTGCCACATAGAGTTACCTCTCTTTTTGGCTTTGTTTTGTGAGCAGCAGTGGAATCTATGAATGAGATTAAACATAAGGACATTCACAGAAATTCTTAATGAACTTCTGGGGAAGGGCAATAAGTGCAAGGAAAAACTGCAGCAAGACTAATTACAAATTTCAAGTGGTCATCGCTTAATTATAGAAGCTTTTAAGTTCAAGTAATATATCATTTTCATGAGCCTATCATATTGTATTAATTACCACAAACTGCACTCTTGAACACTTATCTTTTCACATATTTCTTATTCTTAGTACTTAAAATTACCCTTATGATTGATAAGTAAATGGATTTTACTGACAATGCATTTATTTACATAAATAAATAATGCTGTTTATATATATAAAAACAATTGAATATGTGTATGTGTTCAATGAATTTTTTTTCAAATTAACATCTTAATTCTACCACATTAGTTACAAATAGATATAGACTTTATAGATTCATCAAATATTTTATTCTCAAATTTATATGTCCTTTGTGAAGTAAATGAAACTGTATATATTAAATATAATCCTATCACATGTAACAGTTACTAGTGCATCCCAGGACATACATAGGTCAGGTCCTCCTCAAGGCATCACGGATAACTGGATTTCACTTTCTATCCTAGGAGTCTTCTGTATATTTCTGTGGCTTTTATACTACAATCAGGAGGAAGAATTCTTTTGCTAAAAGCTTCCAAATGACTATGCGAGTAGATTATTTGTAGACTAGTGATATAATATTATTGTTTAATATGTGAAGCATGATAAAATAAAATGCTATTGCCATATTTAATTTGTTCAGTAAAGCATTCATTTAGTTATCAAGCATTCATTTTCTTTTTTTAAAGATTTTATTTATTTATTTGACAGACAGAGATCACAAGTAGACAGAGAGGCAGGCAGAGAGAAAGGAAGGGAAGCAGGGTCCCTGCTGAGCAGAGAGCCTGATGTGGGGCTCTATCCCAGGACTCTGGGATCATGACCTGAGCAGAAGGCAGAGGCTTTAACACACTGAGCCACCCAAGAGCCCCAAGCATTCATTTTCTTTATACAGAAGAGATAGAACAATATTATATAGTAGAAAAGACAGTAAATAATCTAGAAACCTTGATCATTTTGTTTTGGCAATTTTAGAACATAAAATTAGCTAAAGCTCAAGTGCAAGTTATATTTGTATCATAGGAGGAAAAGTTAATTAAAAGTTTGTTTATTACCATAGTTTAACACTTCAACGAAATGATAACGAGTCCAAAATCAATGAATATATGAAGTATACAATAAAAACAATAATCTTGAGTGTATGTGACTCACTGTAGGTATTGATAGGCTAGAAATCAAAGGGAAAGTATCTATAGGGTTTGTTCAGTTCCATGCTCATCAGATTAATAGGCTTTCTCATATTGCTTCCTTCACCACATTAATTTGTCTAATGAAGTTTTCAAGAGTTAAAGACAGTGATAGGTTCATGGCTGGAGAGAAGGTACAGAATCTAAGATAGTTCAGCAGTGCTTATTATTTAAGAGAAAGACAGCATGGGAGGTGAGGGGTATATCATGCATCCTGTTTTCACTCCCTTTGTGGAGCACCTACCCTGGAGGTCATGTAATAATAACCAATGACCAAAAAACAATAAAAAAACCCAAACATCCATGTGGAAGTGCCATCCCTGCCTGGAGATGAGTAGACTGCTCAAACAGATCCTGGGCAGGCATCTCAGCCCAGGCCTGTGCTGGGGAAGCTGGTTCATGGCTTTGGGCGCAATCAGGAAGCCAGCAAACTGACGGGAGAGTGCAGCCAGGGTTAACAGGACTGATGATCTTTTTGCAGCCAGGCCGCGGGTAGACACCCGCTCAAGGAGCCAGGCTAGGAGGCTGCCCAGCGCCAGCGCTGGCAAAGCTTGCAGCCCCCGGGGCTTCCCCCCGCGCCCCAGCCAGGGCGGGGCCTCAGGAGGGAGGGGGGCGGGGCGGCGCGGAGAAGGGGCTTTGCTAATTGCCAAAGCGAAAAGGGAGCTCGCGGAGGACTCAGGAGGGAGGGGGGCGGGGGCGGGTGGAGGGCGGCGGGGAGAAGGCGCTTTGCTAATTGCCGAAGCTGGAAGTGAGCTCACAGAGGATGTGGCTGAGAGTCTGGGAGGAGGTGGAGGGGCTGGCGGAGGAGGGGCGGGCAGCGCCGCGGTGCTGTGCTGCGGCCCAGTCGGGACTGCAGGACCCACCGGACTCGCCGCCCTTACGCTCCCATGTGAGGCTCCGCTGTCCCGCTCCTGCTGCCTGCTGCCCCTCCCTGCCCCAAGGCTTCTCCGGACCACCCTCTGCACAGGGGTAAAGTGACACCGCGCCGCGCCCTCACCTGGAGCAGAAAGCGCGGACCCGACCTGGGGGCGGAGAGGGAGGTTGTGGAGGCCCAGCCTCCCGGAACCCCAGGGCACCGGGACCACCCAGGACACTGCGCCAAACCCGGGTCCTCATGGGGTCGGGCTGGGGACAGCGCCTTGCGAGGTGCCCCCCGCCAGCAGGCACGCTAGCCCCCATCTTTCCGCAGCCCCATGCGCCCCTGCTGAGGACCCCTTTCCCTCCCCCGCCGTGGCCCCGCTGCTTTTGTTCTGGACTTGGGATCCCAGGTGGAAATTAGTCCCTCAGACCTCCCTGGCAGCAAGGAGGGCAGGGAGGGATTCTTGGTTTTCTGCCCTGGCTCCTCCTCTCTCCCCATTCACAAGCCTTTTGGCTTCCCTTTCCTCTCCTCATTGTCAGTTTTCTGAAATGGTTTTCTTCTGCATGTTGACCCAAAGAGCTATTTCATGAATGAATATACACGAAACTGAGTTGGGGCCCACCTGTGAGAGCCCACCTGTAGAGGCCTTTCATTAGAATGGTCTCTGGTTCTAGCCTCAGTTCAGAATACTGCATGTACCTGAGGACCAAGTCCAGATGTTTCTTTCATCTCTGACTTGAATTTGAAATCCTCCTCAGACTTCAGCTTCCAGGATTTCTCCAGTCCTTGCTCTCCCACTGTCTTGCTGGGGATCCGCCATGAGTGTTGAACACAGGAATGAATGAATGATATATACCCCAGACTGCTGGGGCTTTGTCTTCTTTTGCTGAGGTTGGAAAGGCTTGGGAGAGACCCCCTGTATGCAGATAGAGAGCTGCATGCAATTGCTTAGATAAACGTGTTCCCCACTTAATTGCTTGGGCATTGAACATTTCGCCCTTAACCTGTGGCTTGAGCAGTTAGGAGGAGACAATCTGGAGGTGAATCAGAAGATGGCTGAATCCACATGGTGGTGGTCTGGGTTTGGGAGATTTTCCTGTAGATTCAAAGGAAAGATATAAATTCTTCCAGTGGGGAGTGGTAAACTTTTTATCGATGGGAGATGGAAAATAAATGGTCTGGTTAAACTTTCCCGCCCCCTCAAAACCCATTATTTGAAAACACAAAAAGCAAAGTGAAGGGAGAAATCCTCCCACTCCCATTCCCACTCACCTCCATAGCCATCTCCTCTTCCAAGAACCTAACAGACAAGGTGCCAAGAAGTGTTAGGTACCAGCAGTGGTCTCAGATCTCATTCAAGAATCATGGTGAAAGGCTTTCAAATAGATTGTGGGGGAACAGGGGTCCAATTAGGGGGGACAAGTTTAAGGTTTGCCTGGTCCCCTAAAAATTAATGGCACTAGAGAAGATGACCTTTGGGAACTATAGCTTAATGGATACAATGTGTTAAAAGCTTCAGTGAGTCATGGTGGGAAGAAGCCATGAGGGCAGCAAACACAGTCTTAGATGATGTTATTAATAGCACTACAGGCTCTAGATTTCCTGTGGTGGTGTTCTTGGCAAGACCAGCCCGGCCAAAGTGGATTCTCTCAACCTGGAACAGAGGGTCTTGGAGATGCCAGCACGTGAGGTATGATGAGAGGGTAAAATGATAGGAGGTGTCCTTTGGAAGGACTGACTCCTTGACTTTAAAAGGGAGAACCCAAATCTGTAGGTGAAATCTTTCTGGCTACAAAGAGGGCCAAGGCCTCCTAAGGCCAAGGTCTCCTCGTCACTTGCAAAGATGTCGAAGAACATATTCAGACATTTCAAAGATGTCCTCATATCATTGGTTCTCACTCTGGAATTCTATCAATAAGGTGAGAGTTCCTGTAGTTGAAAAAGAGATCTAAAAAGACTTCCCTTTCTCATGTAATTTCTGTAATCTCCAGGACACACCCACCTCCCCCTTCCAGCTCTGTAATGAAGCCACAGCTGGTGCCAATTTGTGGATCTCCTTAAAGGCTATTCTCCCTTATATACCCCAGGACCAAGTTCCCATGCTCCCTCACCCGATTTCCTGCACTCACCTCCCACCTGGTGTGTTCACACCTGCAAGTGCCTTTTACCAACCCCTTTGCCAAAAGGCAGCCAGAGTGACCTTTCAAAGACCTATCAGTTCCTGGCATTTGTCTCCATAGAAATCTGCACTGATCTTCTAACAAATTCTCAGTCCTCCAAAGGCACCCATAATCCTCCCATCAGTCTATTCATACCCCTCCAACTGACTGATGCCTGTTCTGCCCCATCTCTCTGCCCTTCAACCACACTGCCTCCTTCTTCCTGTGGAGACCTCTCATGGCACCTGCCTCCAAGCACAGGTGATTCCCATTGATGGGAAGACCCTCTTCTCTCCCCCATCTCCCCACTCCAGTTACTCCCACTTATTCGTGAGCTCACAAGCCCCATGGTACACACTCTCCATGCAGCCTGCTCTCTCTTTTCTAGCACTGGCCTCCGTTTCTAGCTGTGGTTGTGTCATGGATGTCCTTCCCCAGCCAGCCTCCAAGCTCTCCTTCCCTTTAGCTCCAACACCTGACACAGTGCCTGGCACGTAGTAAGCCCTGGCTAGCTTCTAAGAGCCTCACTGAGGGACTGAAAGCATTTTAAAAATGTCACTACGTAGCCTCCAAACTGTAGGCAGAAAAAGCTTTGCCTGGATTGACATTTTAGAGACGTATTGGTCAAGTTGGATGTGTTCACTGACTTTAACTTGTAAAATTAAAAAAAAAAAAAAAGACCTCTGTATCGCTTCGCATCTACCGAAGGCGCATGTATACTACTAGACCACGTTATGAGCTTAATGGAAGGAGACAAGATGTTTTCGCTAAGAAAATGTATAAGACTGTTGAGGTCAAGTGGGAGGAAACAGTCCGTTTGTTGGAGCATTGCTATCTTACTCTATCACAGCCACTCATAAAAATCTGACACGGGGTGAGTTCAGAATTGTCTGTCGGAGATGAGTTAGATCTGGCTCATGTTCCTACAGACATGAAAGCCAGAAACGAAAAAGGAGGCTTTAAAAGCGTGGGTTGAGGAGGCCGTGTGGTTCACTGCGATGAGCTAAGTGCCCAGGGCCACCAGCAGACATGCTGGCCTGTATCCTTCCTTTGTTCTGGGGTCCCTCTTGCACCATGTGGTGAGTCTGGTGGCTGGGAGCAGCTCAGGACAGGACCCGGTGGCATCTTAATTCTCCCACCCTCCTGTGGGCTCCAGTGGGCTCCAGTAGGTCTCAAGGGACAGCCTGCCTTCCTTGCAAAGCCCAGTAGCACTGGGAGCAGAAACTGGGACCAAAGAGTGAGCACCCTGTTTGACAAGCTGGAGCAGCCACCTCTTCTTCAGATGCAGGGGGAGCCCTGGCATGCTGACTCCTCCCTTCTCCCTTTCCCCTTTCCTCTTTCCTCCCTCTTTCCTTCCCCTCTCTCCTTCCCTGGTGGTGCCCTTTCCCAATGCCCACGTCATCCCTTTTCCTTTCTACATGCCTGTCTTCTAGAGTTTCTTCTTTTTCCTCCCCATTACTTCCCTTCATCTGAATCTCCTCTTTGGTCCCTTTGTCCCTGCTCTCTGCTCCTCCTCCCCTTCCCTGGCCCCTGTTCAGCTCCATACTGAATGCAGGCAGAGCTGGACTAACATGCTCACTTGCTAGCTCAGCCACCCTCCAGAGAAGTCACTCTTCGGTGGCCACCTTCCTGACCCCCTGGTCGCTTCTCCACTTGTTCAGATATTGCTCTGAAGTCTGAGGAGGACAGAGCAGGGCTGCCACAGAAGCAGGCCAGAGGAGAAACCAAACCATGTGTCCACACTGTCCCCCAGCACTGCTGCTCTGAGAGCTTTCTGAGTCCTCAACAGGGTTAGGATTTAGGGGCTTCTTCAGAACCGGGAGTGAAAACAACCATAGGTCAAAAGAAAAGCGACGGCCCCCACACAAAAATAATAATCACAAATGAAAACTATGTTAACTCTGAGTCCCAAAGTCGAAAAATTGCCTTGAATCTGTCACTAGAAAGCACCCAAGGCCTCACTCTCTGGGTTCTTGGTGCCCTGGGAATGGCAGGAGGCTCTGACATGCACGTGGGGGAGCCGAACTATGGGGGCTCGCCTGCCCGCTGGCGGGGGGCGGGTGGTACCTCCTGTGGCGCTGTCCTGGCCCGACCCCCTGCGGAGGGGGTGTGGCGCGGCGTCCTGGGTGGTCCTGGTGCCCTGGGGTTGGCGGTTGCCTGGGCCCCGACCACTCCACCCCCCCCCCTCCTGTCCTGCGTTTTCTGCTTCAGGTGAGGGCGCGTCGAGGTGTCACTTTACCTGTGAGCAGAGGGTCCTCCAGAGAAGCCATGGGTCAGGGAGGGGCAGCAGGCGGCAGGAATGAGAACGGGACACCAAGGCCTCTGGGGCTAAGCTGGAGCGTGGGAGCGCAGGGGCAGCGAGTATGGTGGTTCCTGCAGTCCCGAATGGGCTGCAGCACAGCACCCTGGCGCTGTGCGCCCCTCCTTCCCGCCTGGGCAATTAGCAAAGCCCCTTCTCCTGGCCGCCCCCACCCCGCCCCCGCCCCCCTCCCTCCTGAGTCCTCTGAGAGCTCACTTCCAGCTTTGGAAATTAGGAAAGACCCTTCTCTGCGCCGGCCCTGCCCCCTCATACAGGGGCCTGAGCCCTGGCTGGGGTGCAGGGCTATGCCCTAGCATGCTGCCCCATTGCCAGCGCCTGCGCTGGGCAGACTCCTAGCCTGGCTCCCTGAGCGGGTGTCCACGGGCAGCCTGGCTGCGAAAAGATCATCAGTCCTAAAGGCCAGCTGCACTCTTGGGTCAGTTTGCTGGCTTCCAGATTGCGCCCAAAGCCAGGAAACAGCTTCCCCAGCACAGGCCTGGGCTGAGATGCCTGCCTGGGATCTGTCTGAGCAGTCTCCTCCACTCCAGGCAGGGATGGCACTTCGACCTGGATGTTTGGGTTTTTGGTTTGTTTTTTTGGTCATTGGTTATTACATGACCTCCAGGGTAGGTGCTCCACAAAGGGAGTGAAAACAGGACGCCATATATAAGCATACAGCCATTCTAGAAAAATAGCTTGGGGTTCTCTCGGAAACGCGGCATTGGTCCTTGCACTATGGTTTAATAGAAAAGGGATTATGCACCAAGTTACTTAAATGAGCATAGGTTGAAATCGTTTACTGAGAGTAAATATTTTAAATAGTTATATTTTAACTAAATCTATCATCAATCATAAATCTATTACACGAAGGTTACAGGCAATTTAAAAGCAAGAGCACTCTCTTCAGGGTTTTAAATAATCCCTGTCTGTCTTGGCACATGAGAAGGCAAAGATAGGAAATGGTTTGTAAAAGATCATATAATAGCTTTTACTAATTCTATTTATTTGACAGACAGAGATCACAAGTAGGCAGAGAGGCAGGCAGAGAGAAAGATGGGGAAGCAGGCTCCCGGTCAAGCAGAGAGCCTGATGAAGGGCTCGATCCCAGGACCCTGAGATCATGACCTGAGCCCAAGGCAGAGGCTTAACACACGGAGCCACCCAGGCGCCCCCAGATGAAATACATTTCTGACTTAGAAACTTCAGATAGAATTATTTTGTCCATGATGACAACTGAAGAAAATGTGTCATCCCTAAACCTAACCTTAAACCCTACCAACAATGAAACCTAAGCTGACCTTAAAGCCCAAACTAGAACCCTGAATCCCAAACCTGGAATGGAACCCAAAGCCTGTACCTGAGCCCTGGATCCAAGCCCTGAACCACGAACCCAAACCCTAAACCAGACCACCAAGTCATGAAACCTGAACCCAAATCTTAGCATGAAGTCAAACCCCAAATTTGACCTTGAACTTTATCCCATAAGCCCTGAGTCTTAAAGCCTAAATCATAAACTTAAAGCCCTAAACTATAACTCTGTTCCCTTGTCCTTCACTCTAAATCCTCACCATAACACTAAACCCAAAGCCTGATTAGAACTCTGACTAGAACCTGAACCTGAACCCAAATTCAAACCCTTTACCACACTTTGCTTAGGCACTTGCCATTGATGGATATTTGCAGTTTCTACCTCTTGATTTTTGTGAACATTGTTTGGGTTGGGGGCTAGGGTTAGGGTCTTGGATTAGGGTAGGGTCCAGGCTTGAGACCAAGTTGAGGTCAGAGTGTGGGTCTGCATCAGGGCCATGTTCAGTGACACTGTTTGGGTCAAGGACTGTTGTAATTCCACATTGTTTCCAATTCATTGTTCCTTAGCTATTTGGGGGGAAGTTGGGGGGTATTGGGCTCCATGCAGCTTGAATTTCCGGAATGAAATGGCATCAGCTGGACCCCAGGAGGGAGCAGGACCTTCCACTGAAGGGTGAGCTCCCACAGTCCTGCACTGCCTTGCACCGCCTGCAGAGGGCGCCAGACCCCAGCTCCGCCCTGAGCCAAGGCTGCACAGCCACAGCTGGGACGAGAGCCCCGCCTCTTCAGGACCCACTGTGGAGACTTCTGGAGAATGTGGGGCGCCTCCCACCCTGACAGGACAAGCTGAGGAGGGTGTGGCTCTGCATCCACACTGACCGGACCCGTTGTGGAGGACGCGCCCACACTGGCAGCAGTCCAACCTCCTAAGGACCAGATGCTGGAGGAGCTGAGGAGAAGCCGCCTGAGTGCACTGTCAAGGGGTTCGTGGTCTCAGGACCCCACAGAGGAAGGGCGCCCTGTGTAGACACTGGGGCTTCCGTCGTTTTGTGTGAGGAGACGTGGCCTCCTGCTGTGCTGTGCACGGGGCTGTGGGGTCCCCCCTTTCTGGGCTCGGGTGCTCCTCGGTCCTCGTCTGTGTTTGTGTGCTCGCGGATTCGGTTCCTGGGGCTCCTCAGATGGTCTGCAGTAAGGGAGCATCAGCCTTCTTCGGTGCTTGTGCTCTCCCCACCTCAGCCCTGCGGGGTCCTTCCCGTGTCCACACCCACTCCAGGCTTGCGCCGAGTCCGGAAATTCGGGAGCCAGAGTGAGGACTCTGTAGCCGGTTTTGGGGGAGAGTAGGTATTTTCCCAGTGTGGGTTCTTCCCTGAGCACAGTGCCTCCCCATCTCCGTGTGTACCCCTCCCTGTCTGTCGTCATTGTTGCAGGGCTGTCACTTTCTTGGTTCAGGGGCCTCCTGGGTATCTTGCTATCTTGGATGCAGGTGTAAATGAGATCGTTCTCAGCAGTCTCTTTCTGATGGGTCCTTCGGAGCACCTAGGAGTGCCACTAATTTGTGCATATTGATTTTGTTCCTTGCAAGTTCTTGAATTTATTAGTTCGATTGGCCTTAAACTTAATCTGCCAGTTATTTGACCAGCAGCATGGGTTTAATTGGGAAGAGCAGAGAATGGCATTCTGGGCTGAGCAAGCTAAGGTCCCATCACAGGCAAGTGCGAGAAACAAAGGAGAGGAACATTATTTCATGGAGGAGGAAGAAGTTGGGAAGGGTGCTTGAAGGAAAGTCCCTTGGAGAAAGGCAGGGTGATGGAGAATTCTCACCAGCTGAGCTGCAAAGCTCCTACAAAAAGTCAGGAGATGAACCTCCAGCTTCCCCTGTGGGGCCTAAAATTGGTGAGTCTCTCCTGTGGGGGATTGCAATGTGGGGTCTGTAATGGGCACTGAGCACCAGGCGCCCCCTTCCAGCCTCCCCTTCTGGCATCCCCAGTCCACTTTACTGGGGCTTCCCTTCCTGCTTTTGCACAGTTCTAACCAGCTTGTGGTGGAACGTTGTGGAAAAACTGAAATTCCAAATCCACTGCTTCTACTGCACATGAGATACAGGGGCCCATGATTTAATCCTCCCACGAGTCTCTTGCTAGCCCCATCTGTCCGTTACTCATTTTGATAGTTGATATTACCAAAGTACTGTAATTCTAAAAATTTCTGAATTAGCTGTATTATTTCTTTTTAGGTATGAAGTTAACTTCCAATTATATGAATTTAATATTTTGGTTATTGTTTTCTAATTTTATTGCCTTATTCTTGGAAAATATAGCCTGATATTTAACTCTAGGAATTTATTGGCATATACTTCTGGCCTAAATAATGGCCTGTTTGTGTAAATGTTCAACTTATGCTTATATACTTACTGAAGACTCTTGTTTTGGGGTCAGGATGGCTACATTTATTAATAGATCAGGACTATTAGATTCTCTAAATTTTGATGTCTCTTAATTTAATCTAATTAAATTATCAGTTAATGAAAGAAGTTAAATTTTTTATGTACTACTGCATCTAAACTTATCAAAGTCTTTGCTATAATTAGACAAGTATGTCATCCTGTTTTTATACCAAGTCTCACATTAAAAAAATCATACTATCTGAAATATTATTTATTTTTATTATTATTTATTTTTTTTAAAAGATTGTATTTATTGGGGTACCTGAGTTAAGTGTCTACCTATAGCTCAGGTCATAATACCCGGGTCCTGGGATAGAGCCCCGCAGGGGGTTCCCTGCTCAGTGGCGTGCTTCTCCCTCTCCCTCTGTTATTCCCTCTGCTGTGTGCATGTTTTTCTTTTCTCACTCTCTCTCAAATAAATAAGTAAAATTTAAAGATTATCTCTCTCAAATAAATAAGTCAAATTTTTTTTTTCTCAATGGGAGGGAGAAGCAGACTCTCCACTGAGCAGGGAGCCTGATGCAGGGCTCAATACCAGGACCCTGGGATCATCACCTGAGCTGAAGGCAGACACTTGAACCGACTAAGTCACCCAGGCACTCCAGCTGTTTATTTATTTATTTATTTTTATTATGCATATGTTTTATCTCTCTTTTCTACAAGTCTTTTTTTTTTATCTTTTTACTTTTTTCATAAAACTGAATTATTTCAAGATGACTTGGTCATCCTCTTTTCCCCAACCTCAAAGATCATAGAGTATATTTTAACTGTTAAAATAATATTAGTATTTAAGTGCTGCCTACACAAATTAAGGCAAATTATCTGTGGTCTGTATTCCTGAAAATATTTTTTTTATTATGCCTTCCTATGCCAATGACATTTTATAAGGATCTAAATGTTTCCATTTGTGATTTTTTTTCAAGATAATAAAGCTATTACTTCATTCTTTTTTATATCTGATGTTATTTAAAAATTTCTGTCAGTCTGATTCTTGTTTCTTTATTAATGAATTATTTTTTTTCTCTCTAACACTTGTGATTTTTTTTGTGTGTCTTTGGTATGTATGCCCTAGTTTGGGATTCATAGAGTCAACTCTAGTTATGAATATTTTCTTTCTTTTCTTGTATGTAAGTTTTAATCCAGTGTCTTGACTATTTTATGCTTGAGAAATAGATGTACATTAATATTCAAATATTTCTTTCCTTTTTCTTCTTTCATTTAAAAAAAGTCATTTATTTTATTTTATTTAAAAATATTTATTTATTTATTTGGAGTAGAGAGAGAGGGTCATGAAGAGTGGCTGATTATATACTTTCAATTTGGGAGGAGGTTAGGGATAGCACAAGCCTCCAAGGTATTTTATAAACAAGGTTTCCAGGACCTTGAGGGGGCTAGCTATTGTTAGGGAAAGGTCATTTATTACTATTTAGTAAAAACTCAGGGAAGAGACTCTTCTGATGTGTATCAGTGGGTATATGCTTGGGAGATGATTGCCAATTTATATCTTGAGGGCAGGGGTGGGGAGTAGAGATAAAGAAGTTTCCAAAGTAATTTTTACATGTGAAAGTAGATTTTCAGTATCCTGGGGGGAGGACTAAGAATGCTTTTTGCCCTGAGTGGATGTGTCCACATGGAAGCAGCTGAGTCCCCAGAGGAGCTTCAAGGACTTGTCAACAGGCTATGAGTAGTAAGGAAATCTAATTTCTTCTCTAGCTTTTGTTCCACACACATCACCTACATCTTACACCTCTTTTATATTGATAATTTTAATGCTTTGCTGGTATCCAGATGACTATATCCTTAAGTGACTTCTTATCTCTATTGAATCCATTACATATTCTATCCATTGTATTCTTAATTCAACTAGATTACATATATTTAATCTATTAGTACCACTAGGTTCTTATTCTTGTTTTTATTTCAAAATCTTTCCTTATTTCCTTACATTATTTATTGGGTATATTTTAAATCCCTGAAATACTCACTTATTATATATAAGCTGTCAACCGTATTCTTATTTTGAGGTAGCTATATCTTTTTGGGTTTTAGGACATCATACCAACAATGCCAAATAATTTTCAGACAACAGCAGGATCTCCAAGAATTCAACTAAATTCTGACACTATCTACCTGAACATAGTGTAAGATTTCATCAGTTAATGGATCAGTCCTCCAAGACTATCTCCAACCCCACCTCAGATGCCAGTCTCACTGTAGGCCCCAGGTTATTACCTGTGCTTGTGACTGAGCAACTACAGGTTGGAGGTCCCAGTGGCCTACTTCTTACGTTCTTTTAATTTGCTACAGGGACTCACAAAACTCAGAAAAATACTTACTTTATGTTTGCCAGCTTATTAAAAGATATAATAGAAGATTTAAATCAATAGATAGATAAAGAAGTGCACAGGGCAAGGTATGGAGAATGGGCACAGAGCTTCTATTACCTTCTGTAAGACTGCCACTCTTCCTGCCTTTTCATACATTTCACAAACTAAAAGCTTTCTGAACCCAGTCCTTTCAGCTTTTCTGTGGAGGCTTCATGACATAGTCATGACTGACTAAATCATTGTCATTTGCTGATCTAATCTCCAGATCCTCTTCCCTCCCCAGATAATCCTGTATTGGGAGGAAGGGGAGGCAAAAAGTTGTGAAGGCTTTCACCAAGTGGTTGGTCCTTCAGGCAAACAGCCCTTGCCTTGAGTGAGGTCTGAAGGTCACTTCATTAACAGAACAAAACACACCTCTCTCACCCTTATCACAGGAAATCCCAAGAGTTTTAGGAGCTGTGAGTCAGTAGCCATGGTTGAAAACCAAATATTCAGATGACCAAAATATATTTCTTGTAAACCACTATATTACACTACATGCTTAAGTATTTAATTATGTGATCTTTTAAACTAATATTTTTCTAAGAGTATAAACTGTTCTGGCAGTAATCTGGATTGGGGAGTGATGTATTGCCAAATTTCTGTCGTTTTAGTCCAGGAAGTCAAAGAGAAAGAACAGGAGAGCCCCTTAGGGCAGGAAGTTCAAAGTAACAATGTTAACTACTACTACCTTTTCTTGATTTTTTTTTTTTAAACATGCAAATCTTCTCTTCAGAGTTGCAGTTTAAAGCCAAGAACATGCAGAATTGGGAGAAAAAATAGTTAAATTTGGAGACTTGCAGAGGTAGAATCAGAGTAGTGAAAGCCATTACAGCAACTGACCTAACTGAGGTCAGTCTTTGGTGAATCACAGAAACAGGTGGAGTTGTCAAACAAAGGAATCTTTGTTTACAACATACAAGGAGATCACAGGGAATAAGTTCCAAAGCCTTGACTGTTTGAACAGGAGAGAGATTTTTATTTAGTATTTAAGATGAATACTCAGAAGGGAGAGTTTTATTATTCCGTGTATGGTTGGTCATAAGGTTGTGGATGCATGCACATCCACATATGTATTTGTGCAATATGTATTGCATGTTCACCTGAATGAAGCTTGTA
Source organism: Mustela nivalis (assembly GCF_964662115.1). NCBI lineage: Eukaryota > Metazoa > Chordata > Mammalia > Carnivora > Mustelidae > Mustela > Mustela nivalis. The sequence goes on along the minus strand of NW_028135999.1, from coordinate 237,743 downwards.
TTCCACCGAGGGCAGAAACTTCAACGTTAGAATAAAGCAGAGGTAACTGTTGGACAAGGGAAAGGGACTCTGCAGGCTTCAAGAGCAGATAGAAACTAGATGGGGTCTTGGGCTCATTTTCTGGGACAAGGAATGCAAGGCCTTGATTGCTTTTGAAATAGCACTAGGAGTTTTGCCACTGATTTATTGTCTCAATAGCTTAGGCTATTTCCTGGTCTGGTGGTGACTGTTAGTTTTCCCATTGCCTTGTTCCCTCAAAATCCTTAAGGAGTGAGGTTTTTGCATTTCTTTGTAAGAACCTCCCAGGAAGTTTTGGAAGAAGTGTGCTTGGGCAAGTACACAGGTGGGGTATAGATCATTGAAAATAGCTGGGGACAAAAAATGATTTTCTTATGTCAGGAAAACTATATGTCATCTTAATTTTCTGGGAACCTCTAATTCTTTCTGCTGATGTTACCAGCAGGCTTCTGAGATATTAATGATTGTTCTCTTGTACCTAAGGAAAAAGAAATGTAGAAAGCAAAAGACAAAACTTTAAAATCTATCCTCCAACTCATCAATTCACTGCAGCCACCTCTCTGTCTTTCCCTTTCTCTTTTTCTTTCTCTTTCTCTCTCACTTTCTCTCTCACATACGCACAACACACGCAAATCATCTTAAAACAATTTTTAATTTTCCCTATTCCATTTTAATATACTTGAGGCATGATCATTTTCTTAGTAAATACAAGAAAAAAAATCTAGGATTCCATCATTCTGTGTGATTAAAGTATTGAGGAATTTACTTCCAATAGCACTTATAAAAACACATTTTATTTATGTAATATTATATAATCAGGTGCCTGCATTTTTCTTATTCTCTAACTAGTGTTATTTGGCAATTAATATTTTGTCAATCAATATTCCCCTATATCTGAATGTGTGGGCAGTGAGAGATGAGTTAGAGGCAAGGATGGTGAACACTCCCAACAACTGCAGACTACATATATCTTAAGCCATGATTTTCTTTGCAAAGATCAACATTGATAATGTTCTAGTCATACCTCCGTGTACCAGGAAAGAAGTAGCATATTTCTTGAAAGACACAGCTATCAAAGCTCCATTGAGAAACTGTAAAGATGGACAAGCGATTTCCAAATTACATATCTGATAATGGACATCTACTCTGATTATTTAAATATGAATAAAAATAAAAAACCTTACTAATAACCAAACAGAGTATCCAATTTTACATGTGAAGGAAATAATGGAAGAGACATGTCACCAAAAGTATATGGATGGCTTATAGGCACATGACAAATTTCTCAACATTTAGACATTAAAGAAATACAAATTAAAATCATAATGAGACATGCTTACATATCTATTAGAATGGCTAAAATTATAAAGGCTAATTGTACTTGGTCTGAGCTAGATTGAGAAGCAACAAAAAATCTAAACTGTTGTTGGCATATATCATGATACAACCACTTTGGAAAATAGTTTGAAAATTTTTTTAAATGCAAAATATGTTGCAGTTACAAAAATAGCCATTTTACTTCTAGGCATTTAACCAAGAGAAACAAGCCCTATGTTCATACAGGGACTTGTATATGAATTTCATAGCAGCTTTATTTTTAAGAATTGAAAACAGTGGAAATGTTCATCAATGTCCATCCATAGAGCAAAGAAAAATTATGATCTATTCATTAAAGAGATTACTATTCAACATCAAAATGAACTATTTACAATTGGAGATTCTCAAAGTAATGATGCTGAGAAAAGAAAAGCCAGGCAATGAATAGTATATACAGTGTGATTCCATGACTATAAAAAATCTAGAAAATACAAATTTATATATAGTCACAGTCATCAAATATATTGGTGTGATTTTAGTGCCTTCTTCTGTGATCCTATAGCTTCCTACACTTGCATCTCTGAGCGTTTGTTACACCATGTGAAAATATGAACTCTTTCTCTTCATTCTGTCTTACTAGAATAAGAGTCCTTGAAATTTTATGGACAATTGAACTCTCAGTTATTAGCAGAAATTCTATCACACAGTAAGTTTCCAAATATAAAAGCCAGAGTTTTACAATGACTTCTAAGCTTTTACATGATCTAGCCACTCATTTAACCTCTGTGACCTCTTTCCCTGCTACTCTTCAGTCACTCACAGTGGCCTCCTTGCTATTCCTCAGATATGCCAGGCATGATCCAACCTTATGGCCTTCAAGATAGCCAATTCCTTTGTCTGGAGTGACCTTATTGCTGATAGTTCTGCGCAAATTCATCACCTTTCCATACCTTTGTTCAATTGTCAGCTTCATTGTAACTACCCTGATCTTCCTATTAAAAATTTTAACTCCCCATCCCCTGCCTAGCAACCTTGATTTTTCTCACCCTGATCGAGTTTTTCTTTTTCCCCATTGTACTCATCCTTTTTGAATGCACTATGCAATTTTTATTAAGGTTTATAGCTTTGAATTGTCTCATCCATTAAAATAAAAGTTCTACAAAGCCAAGTATTTCATTTACCAGTGTAGTCTGAAGTAATATCTGCCATATAATAGTTCAGTAGACAACTGGTAAATTTCAAAATAAATTAATGTTGAGAATATACTGAATTTCACAAGTCATTTCAATATTTATTTCCAAAAAATAAACTATGTAAAACATACCTTAAATTTACTTTCAAAATATTTTATAGCATATAATGGACAATATACATAAGCCTTAAAGAAACAATCCTATAAATAACCATTTCATACCTACTTAAAAACTACATAATACCACACTCCTAGATCCTCTCTGAACGCTCTAAAATAACCCTAAAGGAAATACATTTTTAAAAATAACAGATTTTTTGTCAAATAATTTAATAAAATAAAAGTTTCATTCATCTATGTAGATCATAATAAATGTTTTTAATAAGCATGAAATTATAACTCTGAAGTGTGCTAAAATGAAACCACCTGCTAAGGGTGAGAGAATAAAAATAAACATCATGTTTCCAAATAAGAGGAATTTATTACCTTTGAATCAAAGCATGTGGATTTGTTCAAACTGGCAATAAAGGAATATGGAGACACAAACCATAGAAAGTCATATTTTAGATTTCTAAAAGACTTCGAAGTGAAAAGTATACATTCACTTCTCACTTATTGCTCCTACATATTCATGAATTTGAGAGAAAATATAGGCCCTGTGTGTCTTAGCAACTAATGGGATATTTTTTGATATTTACATGCTTACACATAGTATGTGTTATAGTCTTCTCTTTTACATGCTGTAAAAAGGTTAACCCCTTTTCTGCAGAGATCTGAAAATGTGAAACAGTGCCTGAGTAGCTGAATTCATCTAATTCAAATTTCTTGCAGGTCTAAGACCTATTGATTTTCACTTGACTGCCTCCTTTTTCATCTGTCAATTGGTTACAAATTCTGGTACTGAAGAGAATACATTGGGGCTGGTGGCTCAGTGTGTTAAAGCCTCTGCCTTCAGTTCAGGTCATGATCTCAGGATCCTGGGATCGAGCTCCACATCGGGACATAATGTAACGACAGATAGTTTATATGGGAGCCCTTTGGGTACTCTGGTGGATGAATGTTTTTAAATTAGTTTTTCATGGACATGGGGAGTTAGAGACGAGAAGGGAGGTGGGGGAAATTGGAAGGGGAGCTGAATCATGAGAGACTATGGACTCTGAAAAACAATCTGAGGGTTTTGAAGGGGCGGGGGATTTGGAGGTTGGGGTACCAGGTGTTGGGTATCATAGAGGGCACTGCTTGCATGGAGCACTGGGTGTGGTGCAAAAAGAATGAATACTGTTATGCTGAAAATAAATAAAAAATTAATTTAAAAAATATTAGTTTTTCGTAAACTACAAAAAAAAAAAAAAAAGAAAAGCGCTCCCATTTATAGCGTACACTTTATGGTTCAAAAGGCACGTGCCAACAATAAAAATAATAATGGGTTACCGTTACACTTCATAGAAAAGGAGGTACAGGGAAATTGAATGAAAGGGAATAACAAAGTAGGTTCATAAGTCAATCTTCCTTGTAAAAAAATTAACCTGAAAGTGCGTTTCTGCCACCTCTCTCCTGTGTGACATTTTATCGATGGGAGATGGAAAATAAATGGTCTGGTTAACCTTTCCCTCCCCCTCAAAACCCATTATTTGAAAACACAAAAAGGGAAGTGAAGGGAGAAATCCTCCCACTCCCATTCCCACTCACCTCCATAGCCACCTCCTCTTCCAAGAACCTAGCAGACAAGGTGCCAAGAAGTGTTAGGTACCAGCAGTGGTCTCAGATCTCATTCAAGGATCATGGTGAAAGGCATTCAAAGAGATTGTGGGGGCACAGGGATCCAATTAAGGGGGACAAGTTTAAGGTTTGCCTGGTCCCCTAAAAACTAATGGCACTAGAGAAGATGAGCTTTGGGAACTATAGCATAATGGATACAATGTGTAAAAAGCTTCAGTGAGTCATGGTGGGAAGAGGCCAAGAGGGTAGCAAACACAGTCTTAGATGATGTTATTAATAGCACTATAGGCTCTAGATTTCCTGTTGTGGTGTTCTTTGCAAGACCAGCCCGGCCAAAGTGGATACTCTCAACCTGGAACAGAGGGTCTTGGAGATGCCAGCACGTGAGGTATGATGAGAGGGTAAAATGATAGGAGGTGTCCTTTGGAAGGACTGACTCCTTGACTTTAAAAGGGAGAACCCAAATCTGTAGGTGAAATCTTTCTGGCTACAAAGAGGGCCAAGGCCTCCTAAGGTCAAGGTCTCCTCATCACTTGCAAAGATGTCGAAGAACATATTCAGACATTTCAAAGATGTCCTCATATCATTGGTTCCCACTCTGGAATTCTATCAATAAGGTGAGAGTTCCTCTAGTTGAAAAAGAGATCTAAAAAGACTTCCCTTTCTCATGTAATTTCTGTAACCTCCAGGACACACCCACCTCCCCCTTCCAGCTCTGTAATGAAGCCACAGCTGGTGCCAATTTGTGGAACTCCTTAAAGGCTATTCTCCCTTATATACCCCGGGACCAAGTTCCCATGCTCCCTCACCCGATTTCCTGCACTCACCTCCCACCTGGTGTGTTCACACCTGCAAGTGCCTTTTACCAACCCCTTTGCCAAAAGGCAGCCAGAGTGACCTTTCAAAGACCTATCAGTTCCTGGCATTTGTCTCCATAGAAATCTGCACTGATCTTCTAACAAATTCTCAGTCCTCCAAAGGCACCCATAATCCTCCCATCAGTCTATTCATACCCCTCCAACTGACTGATGCCTGTTCTGCCCCATCTCTCTGCCCTTCAACCACACTGCCTCCTTCTTCCTGTGGAGACCTCTCATGGCACCTGCCTCCAAGCACAGGTGATTCCCATTGATGGGAAGACCCTCTTCTCTCCCCCATCTCCCCACTCCAGTTACTCCCACTTATTCGTGAGCTCACAAGCCCCATGGTACACACTCTCCATGCAGCCTGCTCTCTCTTTTCTAGCACTGGCCTCCGTTTCTAGCTGTGCTTGTGTCATGGATGTCCCTCCCCAGCCAGCCTCCAAGCTCTCCTTCCCTTTAGCTCCAACACCTGACACAGTGCCTGGCACGTAGTAAGCCCTGGCTAGCTTCTAAGAGCCTCACTGAGGGACTGAAAGCATTTTAAAAATGTCACCACGTAGGCTCGAAACTGTAGGCAGAAAAAGCTTTGCCTGGATTGACATTTTAGAGACGTATTCGTCAAGTTGGATATGTTCACTGACTTTACCTTGTAAAATTAAAAAAAAAAAAAGGACCTCTGTATCGCTTCGCATCTAAGGAAGGCGCATGTATACTATTAGACCACGTTATGAGCTTAATGGAAGGAGACAAGATGTTTTCGCTAAGAAAATGTATAAGACTGTTGAGGTCAAGTGGGAGGAAACAGTCCGTTTGTTGGAGCATTGCTATCTTACTCTATCACAGCCACTCATAAAAATCTGACACGGGGTGAGTCAGAATTGTCTGTCAGAGAGGAGTTAGATCTGGCTCATGTTCCTACAGACATGAAAGCCAGAAGCGAAGAAGGAGGCTTTGAAAGCGTGGGTTGAGGAGGCCGTGTGGTTCACTGCGATGAGCTAAGTGCCCAGGGCCACCAGCAGACATGCTGGCCTGTGTCCCTCCTTTGTTCTGGGGTCCCTCTTGCACCATGTGGTGAGGCTGGTGGCTGGGAGCAGCTCAGGACAGGACCTGGTGGCATCTTACCTCTCCCACCCTCCTGTGGGCTCCAGTGGGCTCCAGTAGGTCCCAAGGGACAGCCTGCCTTCCTTGCAAAGCCCAGTAGCACTGGGAGCAGAAACTGGGGCCAAAGAGTGAGCACCCTGTTTGACAAGCTGGACCAGCCACCTCTTCTTCAGATGCAGGGGGAGCCCTGGCATGCTGACTCCTCCCTTCTCCCTTTCCCCTTTCCTCTTTCCTCCCTCTTTTCTTCCCCTCTCTCCTTCCCTGGTGGTGCCCTTTCCCAATGCCCACTTCATCCCTTTTCCTTTCTACATACCTGTCTTCTAGAGTTTCTTCTCTTTCCTCCCCATTACTTCCCTTCATCTGAATCTCCTCTTTGGTCCCTTTGTCCCTGCTCTCTGCTCCTCCTCCCCTTCCCTGGCCCCTGTTCAGCTCCATACTGAATGCAGGCAGAGCTGGACTAACATGCTCACTTGCTAGCTCAGCCACCCTCCAGAGAAGTCACTCTTCGGTGGCCACCTTCCTGACCCCCTGGTTGCTTCTCCACTTGTTCAGATATTGCTCTGAAGTCTGAGGAGGACAGAGCGGGGCTGCCACAGAAGCAGGCCAGAGGAGAAACCAAACCATGTGTCCACACTGTCCCCCAGCACTGCTGCTCTGAGAGCTTTCGGAGTCCTCAAAGGGTTAGGATTTAGGGGCTTCTTCAGAACCGGGAGTGAAAACAAGCATAGGTCAAAAGAAAAGCGACGGCCCCCACACAAAAATAATAATCACAAATGAAAACTATGTTAACTCTGAGTCCCAAAGTCGAAAAATTGCCTTGAATCTGTCACTAGAGAACACCCAAGGCCTCACTCTCTGGGTTCTGGGTGCCCTGGGAATGGCAGGAGGCTCTGAAAAGCGCGTGGGGGTGCAGAACTATGGGGGCTAGCCTGCCCGCTGGCAGGGGGGGGGTACCTCCTGTGGCGCTGTCCCGGCCTGACCCCCTGCGGACAGGGTGTGGCGCAGCGTCTGGGGTGGTCCTGGTGCCCTGGGGTTGGCGGGAGGCTGCGCCCAGCTCCTGGACTGCGTTTTCTGCTTCAGGTGAGGGCGTGTCGTGGTGTCACTTTACCTGTGAGCAGAGGGTCCTCCAGAGAAGCCATGGGTCGGGGAGGGGCAGCAGGCGGCGGGAACGGGAACAGGACACCGCGGCCTCAGGGGCTAGGCTGGAGCATGGGAGTGCAGGGGCAGCGAGTATGGTGGGTCCTGCAGTCCCAAATGGGCTGCAGCACAGCACACTGGCGCTGCGCGCCCCTCCTTCCCGCCTGGGCAATTAGCAAAGCCCCTCTTCCGGCCGCCCCCGCCCCCCTCCCTCCTGAGTCCTCTGAGAGCTCACTTCCAGCTTTGGAAATAAGCAAAGACCCTTCTCTGCGCTGGCCCCGCCCCCTCACTTCTGAGGCCGGAGCCCATGCTGGGGGGCGGGGCTAAGCTCCCAGTGGAGCATCTCAACAGGAAAAGGTCCACCCAAGGGAAGCTCAAAGTGATACGTGCCAGGCACTGTGTCAGGTGTTGGAGCTAAAGGGAAGGAGAGCTTGGAGGCTGGCTGGGGAGGGACATCCATGACACAAGCACAGCTAGAAACGGAGGCCAGTGCTAGAAAAGAGAGAGCAGGCTGCATGGAGAGTGTGTACCATGGGGCTTGTGAGCTCACGAATAAGTGGGAGTAACTGGAGTGGGGAGATGGGGGAGAGAAGAGGGTCTTCCCATCAATGGGAATCACCTGTGCTTGGAGGCAGGTGCCATGAGAGGTCTCCACAGGAAGAAGGAGGCAGTGTGGTTGAAGGGCAGAGAGATGGGGCAGAACAGCCATCTCCATTCCTGTGTGTTCATAGGCTTCCAACGTTTAGATACACCCTTGTTCGTGGTGTATATGTTGGCAATTCTTCCAGGTTTCTGTTGTTTTGATGCTCCATCAAGACAAAACAACTTCCGCTTATCTTTTGTCTCTCGAAGGCATAAAATGACTCTCGCTGACTTATGCACAAACACTTTGGCTCTCTTCTCCTTGGGAATAGCATAACCTATGTCTTCCCTGTTTCTTCACTTGCAAGCTATGAGTATCTTTATAGTCGAAGGAAATCTCCTATGGTCAACAGAAGGACGAGCTAGTTTAATATTTGCTGTTTTCTTCTTCTTTTTTTTTTTTTTTTAAAGATTTTATTTATTTATTTTACAGAGAGAGAAATCACAAGTAGCCGGAGAGTCAGGCAGAGAGAGAGAGAGAAGCAGGCTCCCGCTGAGCAAAGAGCCCGATGCGGGGCTCGATCCCAGGACACCGAGATCATGACCTGAGCCGAAGGCAGCGGCTTAATCCACTGAGCCACCCAGGCGCCCCAATATTTGCTGTTTTCTTATGGATGTTTTCTACCTTTTTTTTTTTTTTTTAATTTGGAATTTCAACCACTCTTACAAACTGTTTGTATTGACGGGAGACTTTAGTCCTGATACTGAATGTATTATTGATAGGTAATAGTTCACTTTCTCATTTCGGTTGGCTTCTGACTTGGATTCTATTTGCCTTTCACCTATATGGTATTTTCTTGGGGTTGCTTCATTGGTACGATTCCTCGCTTCCTTCCCATATTTTGCATGTCTTATCTTTGTGTGTTTGCATGTGCATGTGTTAATGCTGTGTGGTGTGTGTGTGTTTCACATCACAATTATTATTAAAATACGAGAGAATGGAATTCGGTCTCTTGTGGGTAGCAATTCAATTTGACATGCCTTGAAATCTCACATTCCATCAGTTTCAGGAAATCTCCTGCAAGGAATGTCATCTCTTGTCCTCTTCAAGTAACACGTGTTCTCACAAAACTGCTTTCCAAAGAACAGCACCATTTGAATTTCTCATTAGAGTCATACTGTTTGTACCAATACCCTTTCTTTTTCGTATGATTCTTGAGTGTCATGAGTTAGTGAAATCGTCTGTCTGATGTCGTTCTGAGAATGATAGATGTGACAAAGCCCAATGCTCTCCGCAAGACTGCCATAAGAGACAAGTGGAAGAATTCCTTCTTGCTTATGTCTCAGTACGAATTGCGGTGACATGGAGGAGAGTGAGATGGTAGTAGTGTCTAATAACCTCATGCTTGTCTTCAGCTATGAAGGCAACAGGAAGATGAACACAACAACTGCATTGGGGTGGAAATTGACCTGAAGCCTACAAGATAAACTCCACAGCGAAAGAAAACGGAAGTTGCAGAGATGATGGGAGAAGGTTGGAGACATGGCTCAGGGGATATTTGGTTGGTTAGTGGATCAGAGGGCTGGATCCCATGAAGAGTACCAAGGCACAGGAGAGCAGGGCACACTGGGAACCCACAAGGAACCTGTTTCCCAGTGCCGTTGACTGTGAGACGCAGAGGGTCTGAAGGGCACGAGTACTTTACAACACAAGTGTTGAAGGCTGAAGTTTTCCTATCAGCAGGCTTGGCACACATCAACTTGAAGGAACACCATCTTTTTCCTGCATATGACACCAACAAGCGACCAGGAGCAGACAGCCTGGAGACAATGATCAGAGAGAGACAATACTAAGTGACGCACTGGGAAGATGGTGAGTAGTGGGAGTGATTCCGTGAAAGGCAGTGTTCGTGGAGATGTCTCAATGTGGACATAATAAATTTTGGGCTCTCGCAACAGCAGCATCAAGACAAAGCTACTGGCCAAGACAGGTATGTGAGGACATAGGCTGCCTAGCCAGCCAACTCGAAATCCCGACAGTGGAATACTTGGAAAACTGCCTTCCTCAGTCCAAGATGCTTAGTCCAAGGACAACGACTCTCCCATAGGGGACGAGAAGAAAGCTTTGACCACATGTTCTCTTCTGAACACAGCATTCTGCAGGCCTGCGTTCTGCTGAGTTGCTCGAATTTCTCCTTTCACAGGCACACCAGAGCCCACCAAGGTAAACCTCTGCATATTCAACCCGGACCCTAAAAACAACAAACGGCCGGAAAGGAGAGCTACAGCAAATGACTGGCCTCCAGGACAGGGTCAGCCACAACACAAACAGCAGTGGCATGCATGCCACATACACACTCACAAACACACACACACGCACGCACTCAACAAACCTTAAGGGCCAGCCCTGGGTACTCCGGATCTCTTCCTCCTAAATAAATTACCCTCAGGTTAGAAAGCAGAATGAGTTTAACGAATACAGAGAGGTGACAGAGACTTAGATCCAATGCAAAGATGAAAAAATCAATTGATGCCCAGGTAAAGGAAGAAGGAATGATTATGGCTAGGCAATCAGAGTGAACCCTCTACATAGAAAACGCCCGATGCGGGATTGAAAGCAGGGGCCTGGATACTCGCTGTACGTCAGAAAACATAGGAGATATCAGAGAGTCTCGAACCACAGAGATAAAACTGATAAAGATAAAAGCACCTAAAGAACTCCTGAAGAGAAGATTGGTAGGAGACTGTACACTGCAGCTCCATGCAGGATCCCATGATCTTACCTCCAGAGGCTTTTCCAAAAATTCCAATGCTGTTTCAGTTCTCATCATTTGAATTCGGGTGGCCCTCCAAAGATAGGGTCCTTATTCAAAAGAGCGAGACTGATACAAAGTGAAGGTCAAGCAAACGTTAATTTTGCACAAAGCATCGAGAATCATATTGACCGGTCAGGGCCTTCTCTTGCAAAGAGGCAACCCCTCCCAGCCTCAGAGACTAACATTTATAGCGGTAGTTTAGCCAGGCTATACAGACGTGGCCAATGAGATAACAATACAGAAAAAACTGCACAGTCGTGCTAAGTCTGCTACACCACAAAAACAAAAATGCTAGGTAACACATGGGTGGACAATTGGATCTCAATTTACCCTAGTAGATATATGCGTGCCCCTCTAATGGGATGTCTTCACCTGGCCTGATTCACCCTTGTATCTAGGCTTTGAGAGTAAGCTCCTCTGGGAGGAGTAGGGTCAATTTTGTTTACAGCATGGGTTCAATATAAGTTTACTGCAGAAACACAAAATGACTCCCTCTGGCCTAGCGGACCTTATAATGAGTAGCTGTAGCATCCCTAGAAATAGAGCCAAAATGACTTCCAAATCTTCAAAACTGACGATTTACCAAAAGCAGATTCTACATCCTAGAACCTTAGGTCCAGAATGGACTCATGTACTTGGAGTCCACAGGAGCAAGCATGGAGCATGTTGGAAAAGACCCATAGCCCAAGTGAAGCCATCTGAAAGACTTCCATGCCCGTTTCAGGAAGACAACTTGTATCTTCAAAAGGACGCATTGAAGAGGATTCAAATGTCAAAGAACCTGGAGCATTCCCACAGGGTCGTGCAGATACCCTCTGGAGGAGTACATGTAGATGTGACAGCACAAGCCTGCCTTCACCCTCTCATGAACATCCCCCAAATAGTTTCATGGGATAAGCAAACAATGCCTCTTGTGGAAGATGGGCGTGTTCTAATGGAGGCAGCAGAAGATGAACAGTGGGACAACAAAGGGCCATTAGAGAGCCACAGACAGCGTATGCTACAGGTTGGTGAGGATATTCAGGAAGACAAGGAACTGGAGAATGAACATTGGAGCTCTGAGCGAAGGTCTAGCATTTGAGATAATGGGAGGTTCTCTGAACCTGGCTGCCTTCCATAGAGATCTAGGTCCAAATTAAAGAAAACATCCTCTGGCCACAGTCAATCCTTGTACCCCGGTTGGGTTTTTGTCTTTTTGTCAAACAATGCACATGCACATATTTGACAGAGAGACAGAGAGATCACAATCAGGGTGTAGAGCTGGAGAGGGAAAAGCTGACTTACCCCTGAGCAGGGAACCTGAGACCAGAGTCGATGCCAAGACCCTGGGATCATGAGTTGAGCTGAAGGCCGCCTCTGAACTGATAGACACAATCCATGACACAACCTTTGACTTCTGAATACGTCCTAGTTCTAGACGTGAACCACTGCTCTGTCATTGTTCACAAATGAAGGGGAAATGGATTTTGGCTTGAGCTGGTGTTGCTTGAGCAACCTGGCCTGCTTTGAGAGCTGGTATAGTTTGTCCTCTTGAGGTAAGTGATTTGGCTATGTACAAACTACACTCCCACGCATATTTAGGTAAAGAGAATTCCTCCATTGAATGAAACTATGTCTTGTGGTTCCATGCTTCTGTGGATGGTGATGTGAGTCCTCCTTGCCTCTGAATCTGGATCTCTGTTTCTGCTCCCAGATGAGGGACAGTTTTAGCTCTGAATTCTCAAATCCATGTTCAGCCCTCTTTTTTTTCTCTCACTCCTACTTCTCCTACAATAAGCACCTCTTTCTATTCCTTGGAGTCAATGACTTTCCTAAGCTCATTGTCATGTTTCATCATTCTTCCTTCTTTCTTTGGATTTGTTTCCTTATTTACCATTCCTTTTCTGCCAGGTCAAAAATTTGGTCCTTTGCTTCTGCCAGCTTCTTGGACTTTTCCTTCAGTCTGCTACCAATCTTTTCTTTAGAAATTCTTTATTTATTTTATTTTATTTTATTTTACTTTATTTTATTTCTATCAGTTTAATCTATGTGTTTTGAGACTCCCTGATATCTTTCTGCTTTCAATCCTCCATTGGGCGTGTTATATGTGAGGTTTCACTCCGATTACCTGGCCATGATAATTTCTTGTCTTCTTCCTTGGCAACAATTGATTCTTCCATCTTTGTCTTGGATATAGGTCTCTGACTCTTTCTCAGTATTTGAAAAATCAATTCTGTTTTTTATCCTGATGGTAATTTCTTTAGAAATAAGATATCATGGAGTGCCCAAGGGCTGGACCTTGAGGGAGTCTCAGGTATGTGTGTGTGGCATGCATGCCCTCTGCTGTTGTATCATAGCTGCCCCCTGTCCTTGAGACCAGTCATCTGCAGAGGCTCTCTTTGCCAGCCTTTTGGTGTGTTTGGGGTCTGGGCTGAATAGGCTGAGGTTTAGCTTGGTGGGATCTGGTGTGCCTGTGAAAGGAGAAATTCAACCTTCACAACAGAATGAATGCCTGTAGCATTCTGTGGTCAGGGGACAGCCTATGGACAGGGCTTTCTTCTAGTCCCCTATGGGAGAATCTGTTCTCTTAAAATGAAGCAAGTTGGACTGAGGAACACAGTACCCTATGTGTTCCATGGTGAGAATTTCGTGTTTGCAGGAGAGGCAATTAAAGCCCTCACCAACCTGTCTTTGGCCAGTAGCTCGGGCTTGATGCTGCCTGTGCGAGAGCCCCAAATTTCTTTTGCCCCCATCAAATCATCTCCAAGAACACTGCCTCTCACTAATGTACAGCCAGAACCCACCATCTTCCCACTGTGTCACCTGGTATTGTCTCTAATCGTGGTTTCCAGGCTGTCTTCACCTGGCTATTTGTTGGTGTTCTCTGACAGAGAAATACAGTGTTCTTTTGAGTTGATATGCAAAGGCTGCTGATCTAAAATCTCCAGGCCTCAAGGCCCTTTGTTGGCATGAACTAGTATGATTCAGACCCCCTGATGGTCAGAATCAATGGAATTGGAGAACGTACTCCTTGTGGGTTCCAAGTGTGCTCCGATCTCTTGTGGCTTTGCCCATTGCATTGTCTCACTGCCTTCTGAATTACCAACTTTCCACTTTTCCCCTAAACCATGTCTCCAGTCTTCTCCCATAGTGATTGCAACTTATTCTCTCTTTTGCTATGGAGTTTGCTTTGTGGGCTCCAGTTCATTTCTGCCATGTTGAAGTTGATGTGGTAATCTTCCTGTTGTGTTCCTGGATAAAGACAAGTCTGGAGTTACCAGACACTACTACCATCTCACTGTCCTGAAAAAGCCCCACAGAATCTTACCCAGCCATAAGCAAGAATGAATTCTTTCCACTTGCCTCATGTGGCAGAATTGTGGAGAGCATTAGCCTACGTCACATCTATCAGTCCCAGAAAGACAAATAACATACAATTTCACTCTCTCATGACTGTCAAGAGACATATGAAAAAGCAAGGGAAAAATGGACAAATAATACGACACTACCCAGGCACACAAAATGTGGTGTTTGTTGAGGTCAGGTTTGAGAAAATATGTGTTTATCAAAGAGGACAAAAGATGACATTCTTTGTAGGAAATGTGGCTGAAAGAGAGGGAATGTGAGTTTTCAAGGCATGTCAAATGGAACTGCTATCCATTAAATACCGACTTCCTATCTCCATCAATTTAATTATAATTGTTATTTGAAACACACTCAGCACACACACACACACACACACACACACACACACAGATAAGACACACAAAAGATGGGGAGGAAGTGAAGAATAGCACTAATGAAGCAAACCCAAAAGAAAAGAACTGAGAGAAAAGGATAAATTCCAAGACACATATTCACTCCAAAGATTAGGTCAGGAAACCTACAAAATCTCAGATCTGTAGTAGTGACTAAAGCGTTTGAAGCAGTAATCAAACCCCTGTCAACACACAGATGGCGAGGTGCAAATCATTTCCTGTTCAACTCTTCTAGACATTTAGAGAAGGCAATGCCATTTTCTTCTCATCAATTCCACAAATGGAGGAGGTGGATGAACTCCACTTTACTAGTATAAAGACCCAATTCAAATAATGACATTTTAGGAAATAAATTATATTCCATTTCAATAATTAAACATAATAAAAATATAATTCTTTCCTTTTCTCTGTCTGTCTTCACCTGCATTTGAAAGGGCCAGCTTGTTTTTGTATTATTTTGTACTGTTGAGGAAGCCAGCCTGTCATCCATCATCCATTTTTGACAGAGTATTCACTGATGCTTCAGTTCCATATATGACCTAGTACTCCGCCTAAGATATGCCAGAACTCTTCAACACCCATTAGCCCGTTCCCTCATTCCCTGCATGTCTCTTTTTTCCTTGACTCTCAGCTTGATTCCTCAGAGTTCTGAGTTACTCTTGGTTTGTCTCCTTCTCTGACTTATCCCCTTCAGTTTTTCCTTCTTTCTACTAAGGGCCGTGGTATTCGTCCTAGGGCACATATGAGAGAAGCCATATGATATTTCCCTATGTCTCCTTGCCCATTTCATTTCACAAACCCAGTCCTGTGGCATTCATGCCAGTGCAAGAATCAAGAGTTCATCCTCCCTAATTGCTGAGGAATACTCTGTTGCCAATATGGACCACACCTTCTTTATCCACTAGTCTTTGCAAGGACATAGCAGCTCAATCCTCAGTTCTGTTCAAGTGAGCCTTATATAAGTGTTGTTCTTGTTGCTGTTCTGTTGAGAAAGCCTGCCTATCATCCATCATCCGTTTTTGACAGAGTATTCAGGGATGCTTTAGTTGCATGTACGTCCAGTGCTCCTCTTAATATATTCCACAACTCCTGACTACCCATTAAGCAGTTCTCTTTTTGGTAAACCTCAGCTGGATTCTCAGAGTCCTGAGTCACTCCTGGTAGGTCTCCTTCTCTGACTTTTTGCCCGTCAGTATTCCCTTCCTTTTCCATTTCCCAACAGCAGGGCATGGGACATTCATGTCAAGGCAAGGTCCAGGGGTTCATTCACTTCGATGGCAGAGGAATACTGAGGTGCCGAAATGGACCCAAACTTCCTGATCCACTAGTCCTTGCAAGGGCATTGCGGCTCACTCCAAAGGTCTGCTCGAATGGGCCTTGCAAGCCGTCTATATACGCCGTCCCTTTCCTTCTGACTAAAGAGTCTTGGTCCACATGTCTATACCCGTTACCACAACAAGTACAGTTAACTAATAATGACAACGGTTTCGGTCCAGGCCTCTTCATTGAGAGTTAGCTCAGATGCAGAATATCACTCTCCTCAAAGACTTTGCAAAGGTATTTAAGGGAAAGCCAGGTAGACAGAGGCCTCATCCCTTAGCCGCGTGTTTCAGAACACTAGGAGACGAGGACACAGACGGCACCATATAGCGATGCCCTCACCTTTTACCTCGGAAAGGGACTTTCCGTACCTTAGTCATCACTGACCCATAAGCAAAAGATGCTGACAAAGTACGCTCTCACCCACAGGACGAGAAACCCCACGGAGAGCTGCTCATACACGCGACCTCACCTTTTCTTGAGATATCTAGAAATTGTAGTGTAAAAGGACACCTTGCCGTCTCCGGGGATATGTTGGCCTAAAGGAAGGTATACTGAATGTCATTTTCCTTCCTCTATGTCTCCAGAAAGGGGAAGTTTGACATTAAACCACAAGACATCCTGAGTTCTTGATCAGGTTCAGAGGGCTCTTGTTTTGTCCTTCCTGGGGCTTCCTACTTAAAGCCATAGGACACCAAGGTCATGGGAGAGGGACAGCTGCTTCAGTGAAGCCAGCATCTGTGATGTCACAAAGCTTTGAGGTCATAGCAACCACTCCTCATCAACCCAGGCCTGATCACTACACTTGACTGGAGTAGTCATGGGTGGGCCAAGAGGACCCCAGGCCGTCCCAAACTGCTGGAGCCGCCTGGGTCTCTCACCAAGGCAGTTTGCGAAGTGAGTCGGTGTCACCTTCTCCATGGCCCAATTCATAGTATTTGGTCGTGAGTGTCAGCACCAGCCCTCTGGACCTCGGAGAAAGGCAAGATGCCGCATTCCATCTTAGCACCGACAAGCCAAGAAACTAACAGACCGCAAGCAATGCCTCAGGGGAGGAAATCTGAGCCCTGCGTAAGGGTGAGACCCTCCCACCAAATCATGGAGCATCTCAACAGGAAAAGGTCCACCCAAGGGAAGCTCAAAGTGAACCCCCGCAACCGTGCCAAAGACATGTCTGGAGTCTTCCACAGAAAGCACACGAGTACCTCAATGGTCTCCAGAAACGGTGCCAACAAGGCCTCCCAATCTTCCAAAAAGACCATGCATCCAAGGCAGAGTCTACACCCTAGAACCTTAGGTCCAGGACGGACTCATGTTCTTGGAGTCCACAGAAGCCAACGGAGAGCATGTTGGAAGAGACCCATAGCCCAATGAAGCCAACTGAAAGACTTCCGTGCCCATTTCAGGAAGACAACTTGTATGTGCAAAAGGACGCATTGAAGAGGATTCGAATGTGGAAGAACCTTGAGCACTCCCTCATGGTGGATCAGCTACCCTCTGTGGAACTGCATGGAGATGTGGCAGCACAAGCCTGCCTTCACCCTCTCATGACCATCCCCCAAATGGTTACATGCGATAAGCAAACAGTGCCTCTTGAGGAAGATGGGCATGTTCCAATGGAGCCCCGAGAGGATGCACAATGTGTTAACAAGGGGTCAGTACAGCACGACAGACAGCGGATGCTGCAGGTTGGTGAGGAGATCCAGGAAGGCAAAGAACAGGAGAATGAACAAGGAAGCTCCAAGCGAAGGTCGGGCATTTTAGGATGGTGGGAGGTTCTCTATACCTGGCTGCCCTCCATAGGAACCTAGGTCCAAATTCAATAAAACATCCTTTGGCCCCAGTCAATTATTGTGCACTGTTTTTGTCTTTGTTATCTTATCGAACATGCACATGCACGTTTGGACAGAGAGGCAGAGAGATCCCAATCAGGGGGTGGAGCTGGAGAGGGAGAAGCTTACTTGCCCCTGAGCAGAGAACCTGAGAACAGAGTCAATGCCAAGGCCCTGGAATCATGAGTTGATCTGAAGGCCGCGTCTGAACTGATGGACACAACCCGGGACCCAACAATTGACTTCTGAATACCTCCTGGTTCTAGACAGAACCGCTGCTCTGTCATTGTTCAGAAATGCAGGGGATAAGGATTTTGGCTTGGCTGCTGTTGCTTGAGCTATCCGGCCTGCTTCGAGAGCTGGTATAGCTTTTCCTCTTGAAGTCAGTGACTGGGCTATGGACAAACTATTCTCCGATGCCTATTTGCCTAAAGAGAATACCTCCATGCCTAGATTTTCAGGGGTAATGGCACTATGTCTTTAGGTGCTCCGCTTCTGTGGAAGGTGTTGGGAGTCCTCTGTGCCTCTGATTCTGGACCACTTTCTCTGCTCCCAGATGAGGGTCCTTTTCAGCCCCGAGTTCTCCAATCTAGGATAAGCCCTCTTTTCTTTCTCTCACTCTTACTTCACCTACAAGAGGCACCTCTTTCATTAACTTGGTGATTCCCTAAGCTCACTATCATGTTCCATCAAAGAATACATTCAAATGGCCAACAGACACATGAAAAAATGCTCCACATCACTCGGCATCAGGGAAATACAAATCAAAACCAGAATGAGATACCACCTCACACCGTTCAGAATGGCTAAAATGAACAAGTCCGTCAATGACAGATGCTGGCGAGGATGTGGAGAAAGGGCAACCCTCCTACACTGTATGTGGGAATGCAAGCTGGTGCAACCACTCTGGAAAACAGCGTGGACGTGCCTCAAAAAGCTGAAAATAGAACTACCCTATGACCCAGTGCTTGTAGTACTGGGTATATACCCTACAGATACAAACGTGGCATTCTGAAGGGGCACATGCACCCAAATGTTTATAGCAGCAATGTCCACAATAGTTAAACTATGGAAAGAAACTAAATGTCCTTCAACAGATGAATCAATAAATAATATGTGGTATATATGTTCAATGGAATACTATGCAGCCATCAAAAAAAAATGAAATCCTGCTATTTGTGATGACGTGGATGGAACTAGAGGGTATTATGCTTGGCGAAATAAATCAATCTGAGAAAGACAACTATCATATGATCTCCCTGATATGATGAAGTGGAGATGCAACATAGGCAGTTTCGGGCGTACGAAAAAAAAATAAAAAAAGATGGTATTAGGAGGGAGACAAACCATAAAAGACTGAATCTCACAAAACAGACTGAGGGTTGCTGGGGGGAGGTGTGTTGGGAGAGGATGGTGGGGGTATGGACATTGGAGAGGGCAGGTGCTATGGTGAGTGATGGTGAGTGCTGTGAATCACAGACCTGTACCCATAGGGATAAAAACACATTATATAAAAAATTTTAAAAAATAATTTAAAAAACCCATTAAAGAAAAAACACAGATTGCAAGCCCAGAGCTAATCTCATATTCAATCAAAACTTTTGAAAGTTTTCCCCTTAAAGATCAGAAGAAAGACAAGTGTGTCCATTTTCACTACTCTCATTTGACACAGTAGTGGATGTCCTAGCCAGAGAAACAAGGAACACAAAGAAATAAGAGACTCCAAAAAAAAAAAAAAAAAAAAGGAAGAAGTAAAATTTTCTTTTTTTGGATAACATGAACTTACATGTTAAAAAATCCTAAAAAATTCACAAAAAATTTGAATAAACAAATTTAGTAAAATTACCAAATACAAGATCAATATATAAAAGAAAAGAATTTTGTTTTGTTTCTTTTTTTTTTTTATGGACTGCTTCCCAGTTTGTCATGTCATCCTTGTTCAGTGATCACGCTAATCTTCTCTGCATCATTCCAATTTTAGTATATGTGCTGCCAAAGTAAGCACAAGACAGGAGCATTTTAACATTCTAATGATGAACTATCTGAAAAAATAAAGAAAACAATCTAATTCACAATAGCATCAAAAATAATAAAATACTTAGGAATAGATTTAACTAAGAAGATGAAAGATCTGTACTCCATAAACTATGACATTGATAAAGAAATTGAAGGTGA
Organism: Mustela nivalis; assembly: GCF_964662115.1. Lineage (NCBI taxonomy): Eukaryota > Metazoa > Chordata > Mammalia > Carnivora > Mustelidae > Mustela > Mustela nivalis. Next base: position 217,934 of record NW_028135999.1, on the reverse strand, counting down.
CAGAAATGGAAAGATAGCTCATATTTATGAATGGTAAGAATTAACTTTGTTAAAATGTCCATACTACCGTAAACCATCTGTAAATCCAATTCCTATCAAAAATCCAATGTTAGGGGCGCCTGGGTGGCTCAGTGGGTTAAGCCGCTGCCTTCGGCTCTGGTCATGATCCCAGGGTCCTGGGATCGAGCCCCGCATCAGGCTCTCTGCTCAGCAGGAAGCCTGCTTCCTCTTCTCTCTCTGCCTGCCTCTCTGCCTGCTTGTCATCTCTCTCTGTCAAATAAATAAATTAAAAATCTTAAAAAAAAATCCAATATTATTGTTTTACAGAAGTAAGTAAAGAATCCTAAAGTTTATATGAGACCATGAAAGACAACAAATAATCAAAGCAGTTCTGAGAAAGAATGAAGAAGGGAGATTACACTTCTTGATTTGAAACTATACTACAAAGCCCTCATGCTCAAAACAATAAAGTATACTGGCATAAAAACAGACCAATAAACAAGTAGAACAGAATTGAGAGTCCAGAAATAAATCCTTTCATACAGTCACCTAATATTTGACAGGGGCCAACATATGTAATGGGGAAAGATAGTCTGTTCAATAAATGATATTTAAAACTGAATAGTCACATAAACAGTATGAAAAGGGAACCTTATATCACTCATAAGTCTGAACTTGAAATAGATTAAAGACTTAAAGGTGATGCATGAAACTAAATTTCCTAAAGGAAAACATAGGAAAAATTCTCCTTGACATTGGTCTTGCCAATAGTTTTTTGGATACCAGACTAAAAACACAAGCAAAAAAAGCAAAAATAAATAAATGGTATTACATCAAACTAACGTTTCTGCATTGCCAAAAAAAGGGAGAGAGAATGAAAACACAATCCACAGAATGTAAGAAAATACTTACGAATCTTATATCTGAAAAGAGGTTAATAACCAACAGATACAAATAGAAAAAAATATATGATTAAAAAAATAGCAAAAGGATCTCAATAGACTTTTTTTTTCAAAAAAGTTATATAAATGACCAACAGGAGCATTAAAAAGTGCTCAACGTAAAAATCTCAGGGCAAAGTCCTTATGTTGTTGTTGTTGTTGTTTACCTCTGAAAAACACAGCAAGATATTAGAATATATACTACCAAAAAATTGAAACTAACCAATTTTGGTAAATATTGGGGAAAACGGGGAACTTATGCACTGTAATAGGGATATAAATTTGTATGGAAAACAGTATGGAGATTATTCATATTATTAAAAGTAAAATTACCATATGATTCAGTAATCCCACTTCTAGGTATCTATCTAAAGAAAACGAAGTTCACTGTTCAAAGACATATCTGCACTCTTATGTTTATTATAAAATTATTAACTCTAAGCAAGAGATGGAAATAACTTCAGTATCCATTAATGGATGAATGAGTAAAATAAGTATGGTAAATATATACTACGGAATACTACTTAACCATGAAAAATTAAGAAATACTGCCATTTACAACAGCATGGATGGATCTTGAAGGTATTATTCTAAGTGAAATATTTCAAAGATTTTGTATATTTTTTTAATTTATGTATTATGATATCCCTTACATACAGAATCTGAGGAAAAGGAAAACTAATGGAAACTTAGAGTTGAGTTGACAAGGGGTGAACCTGGGGTGGAGTAAGGTGGTCCAAGGGTGCAAACTTGCAACTATAATATGAAAAAGTTCTGGGGATCTAATGTACAGCATGATGATCATAGTTAATAAGATATACATACTTTTTTTTATTGTGCTTCCCTTTATTAAACTTTGCATATATCACATTCTTACAAGTTGAAAGTTTATAGCAATCTTGTATAAAAGAGGTCTGCTACCACCATTTTTCTAACAACATTTGTTCATTTTGTGTCTCTTTGTCACATGTTGGTAATTCTTGCAATATATCAAGTTTTTTCATTATTATTGTATTTGTTATGGTGATCTGTGATCAGTAATTATGACCCACTGAAAACTCAGAACTAGTGTACTTAAGGTATATACATTGTTTTTCTTTAAAAACATAATGCTTTTGAACAGTGCAGTATAGTTTTTATTTTTTATATGCACTGGGAAACATAATTTTTTATATGCACTGGGAAACCAAAAAATATAATAATTTGACTTAGTTTATTGAGATAATCACTTTATTGAGGCAGTCTGGAACAAAACCCACAAGACCTCTGAAGTTTATCTCTACTATACTATATACATAAAAGTTGCTAAGAGAGTAGATCTTAAAATTCCTTATGATAAATGCATAAAAAACAGTGGCAACTATACGAGATAGTAGATGTATTAACATTTTTATGTAGATTATATTGCAATAAAGATGTATACCAATTTATCAAATTGTACAAAATTTACACAATGTTAAAGGTTTGCAATGTTATAAGAAATCATTTCTTAAATTTACAAATATGTCGATTTTTTTCAATAAACCTGGAAAAAACTTTTTGTAGAATTAATCTATTTTTCAAAAAATGAAGTAAGGCAGTAGAAACTGCAACTAACTCTGAAATAATAGAATATAAAATCCATTTTCATTATATACACTGTGACAAAAAGTATTACTTAGTTTACAATGGAGGAGTACTTATGAAACATGAAGGATGGTCTATAAATAAGGCTGAAAGAGCTCAGTTTTAAGGTTTAAATTTAAAATCTTCTTTTGAAATACTAAACTGACCACCCAGTGTTCCAAACATCAATGTCTTAACTGCATGAATTTATTTCATACAACTCTATAATCTAGTTTCATAAGAAAACAGCATGCAAATTTTGAATAAGACAGACTTGCTTAAGTTTCATGTTCAACAGTAAAGGATACCTCCCTAAAAACAAATAGAAGACAAATCAGCATATTTATTATGATAATTATTATTCATAAAGAGATTCATATTGAATTAGGGAATATATATCTTCAGAGGGGGTAAAGTAAAATGAAATTTATTTTGGTAAATGTGTCTATGAATAGTCAATACAATGCCTCAATATAAATGAATATTACCATTTTGAACAATTTAATTACTATTACTAGAATTATTATAAGTATAAAAATAGCTATCATTTTAGCATGGAATATGAGATTCTCATGCTCCATGCTTCATCACATACACACAACAACGCAGCATAATAAGTATTATCATCACCATTTCATGGGTGAAAAAACTGAGGCTAACACATTTGGATAACTGGTTTATGATTACATGGGTAGCAAAAATGCATCACACTAATTTAGGCTTTATGATTTCAGAATTGTACTCTTACCATTGCACATTCTATTACTCTGTAAATACTTGGCCTGTTTTCATTTGGTTCTTTAATTTTATTCATGTGGTGATGGCTTAAAGCTTCATTTAAAGGAAGCTTAAAAATTTCATTTAACCAAAAGCTCCCAAGAATTAAAAATGTCATTGATCTAATGTAGACATGGATATCATTAGTTAATGGGTAACTATATATTTTCCACTCTAGTGAGATAAAAGAGTATTTTTCTAAGTTTTAGTCTCTCAGTGTTAAAAAGGACTTTGTTAAAATAGAAATATTTAGACAAAGGTGATCAAAAGTCTGGATCAGGTCACCTTAAGGTAAATATTAGGAAACTGAGGAAACAAATGGAGATTTGAACACTGAGCTATGATATAATGAATGGTTTCAAGTATTTAGTAGAGTATAGAAAAGCCCTTTAAAGCCTGGTCTTAGCCTAGCATTGCAGCTTCTGGGATATCTATCTATCATCTATCTATCTAGATATAATGTGAAAACTTTTTTAACTTAAAGATTTTGAGAAATAGAACATAATCAGCACCATAGAAGATCTGTTTATGAGAACAACCTAGCCCCTCCTCCCAGTTTGTTAATATTCTCTCTTATTTAATGTAACATTGTGCAAATAGACCACTACTGATCTGCTGTTATGAATGAAATAGCTATAATCATCTGTTTGCATATCCTGGTGAAAATATTCATTTAGTTCCATGTTGTATTTCTAGGAATGGACCAAATTTTTATTTTTATTTTTAAGTTTTCTAAATATTGTCCAACTTACCTCAAATGTTTTTATTATGGGCACTTTCATTCTTTCACATTCTTGCAAGGCAATTTTACTGTTGCCCAATATGGTAAGTGTGTAATAGTATGTCATTTTAGGTTTTAATTTATTTTTAATTTAATTTAATTTAATTCCAGATTCATAATAAAGATAAACAGTTTTTATATATGAGTGGCCATTTGGATTACCCTTTCTGAAAAGTGCATGCTCAAATCTTTTGATATCTTAACATTGTGTCATACTGACTTCTTTAATAGTAGATTTTCTGAATGAACTTTAAGCTGTGTAGGTCTTCTCTATTTTATTTTGAACTTGTTTTCATTTCAAAATCTTTATATTTATTTTCATAATCTGCTTTTATTTTTCTTTGTCTATTATCTATCTATCTATCTATTTATTTGCAAGCAAGAGAGAGCGAGCAAGTGAGAGTGCAGGGAGGGATAGAAAAAGAAGGGAAAAGAATCTTAAGCAGGCTCCAGGCTCAGCACAGAGCCCAACTCTGGGCTCTATTTCACAACCCTGACATCATGACCTGAGCCAAATGAAAGAGATAAAATAAAATTAAGGTGTTAAAAAAAAAAAGGAAAAAGAATTGGAGGTTTAATTAAGTGAGCCACCCAGGCACCCCTGTGGTACCTTAAATTAGCTGTCATATTTTTAAAGTTCTAGAGTATCCATTTGTTCATTTATAAAACCTTTCTCAATATCATTTTTAGTGTCAGTTTTTGGTTCAATTTGCTTCCCCTCTCATTTCTTTGAGCAGAGTAATCAAGCCATTTTACAATCTTTATTGATCATTTTAACATCATACTTAATCCCATTTTGTCTATCAAATCTTGTTAATGGTTTTTCTTTGTGTGCTTTGTTACATTTTGCTATGTTCAAGACATTATATTTGAAACTCTTATTGAGTAGGGATAATTAAGAGCTATAATAATGGTATGGTCCTCCTTGGTAGGATTTTCTCTTATATCTGAGACTCTACAAGACAATCATACTCCAAATTCAGTGATTGACTTTCTCAGTTTACACAGAAGGCAAGGTAGGCTATAGTCTTATTTCTGCTTCTCCTTGTGCTTTGGGGATCTCAAGTTAAATTTGGGTTGTACCAAAGTCCTCAAATTTGATTGCTGCTGGATTTTGAATTTTGTTTCTCTAGTATCAAGAGTCTATGAACAACACAGCTCAGTGTGTTTTAGCAGTTTCAAATGCTCTCATAGCTAAAATGGCTTCAGGGCATATATCTCTAGGCTCTCATTGTATTTCGTATTTTGGCCCAGTAATCCCTCACTTATTTTTATAATCATTCTGATATTTTTAACTTTAAAAGCTATTTTGTCTGGATTTTTAGTTGTCTTAAGTAGGAGTTTTTAGATCACCATTACTAGAAGCAACAACAAATATACATGAAAATATCTGCAGTAGTTTATCACATCTTTATGGCTTTGAACTTCCATAAGCTGAGGCATCCTTCTCTAATCACTTAGGCAAACTCCAATTTACCCTTTAAAACAACCCAAGAATTGCTTCATTTAAGAACATGTTCAGGGATGACTCTTCCCCACTGTTCTTACCAACATTCCCACACACTCTTTGCTACCCAAAGCTTGTTTATGAACTTTCGTTAGGTATATCAGCGTGACCAGAATTTTGCTCTATTGTATTTTTGTCCTTTAGAGCTTTAATTAAATATGAATTCCATAGAAAGTCTGTCCCTTTTCTTTCAAACCTGGGTTAGTTATTTCTTCTCATTCTTTGTCAGAAGTTACTTTATTAGAGAAACTTATAGCTCTATTGTGACTTTGGAGCCTTTACAGTTTTTCGACTGGAAAAATCACCCATCCCTGAGATTTTTACGCAGCTTCCTAGCTGATATTATTCAGAAATCTGTTCAAAGCAGACTTTTTCAGGGAGGCCCTTTTGGACCACTCAGTTTAAAAACCTCTTCTCAATCACTGCTCTTTTAAAAATGTGCTTATTTAGTTCAAATATGCATCTCTATTAAAGAAAAATCAGTACGTTTTTTTTTTAAAGTTGGCTTACCTATTATCTATCTCTCCCATTAAAATGATTCCTCTGGGCTGGGGTTTTGTTGTGCTCATCTTAGGCCAGGCACTCAATAAATTGTCTCTGAATGATTGAATTGTTTGACTCCCTTGCTAGATTCTCAACTTCATGAGGCCAAGGATTGTTCTATTCAGTCCTTCTTTATCCTCAATGTCTGTTATATTGCAGTCACTTACATGACTAATGGGAAAAATCACAGAAAGAAAGAGTTAAAACTACATAAAAACCCCGTAGGTTCAATAACACAAAGCTTTCTAAAATTATTTAGCCCAGGAATTGAATACTGGCTGCACTTTTGATTTTTTTTAAATGGTATTGAATTTAATTTAAATGGAAATACTGGAATGGTAGAATAATAAAAAAATTATAAAAGCAACTTGCTCCTTAAAGTAAGAATTATATAGGACATCTCTTCTAGAAGCAAAATTTTCAAATGACAAACATCTGAAAGCATAGAAGGAGAAGTAAGAGTGTGAATTGTATTTCAATGCTCTTTTCTTTATATTCAACAAACAGCTTCATTCACACACCTTTCCAATTTTTTCAACTCTTTTGACAAAGCCTTCAGAGGAGTTACTGCTGATGACAACCATCACAGCCTAACAGGAGAAATTTTATAAAGAAAAATAATAGCATGTTTTTCCCAAATTGTTAAGGATATGGTGAAGCTCTGTCGGATTCAAAGGAGGAATGTGCAATTCCATGCTATATATAATAATAACTTGTTTTAATAGTGGCTTTGCAATTTTTCAGATATATCCATTTACTGAAACCACTATCAAATAAACAAAAACAAACAAATGAACAGGGGTTCGAGACAGAAATTATCTAATCTAAAAATAGCACATGTTCACAGAATACACAACACATATCCCAAGTACTACTATAGGTTTCAAGTAATAGTCAAAACAATAGTAAACATGATTCAGACCCTACCAGTCAAATCATAAATGGGACCTTAACTGTAAATCCTTATCTTTAGATCAAAGTGGGTAATTGGGGGCTGAAGATACATTATAGAACTAATATGTTATAGAACTCCTCTGAAATGAGTCATTTATTCCATCACTTTTCCTGCACAGCTGCTGACCCATGTTTTGGTTCCTGGAAATAGCTGCTACCCTGTCATACTTCTTAAAAGCACATATATTGATAACTCTACTCATTCCTCCATTCCTCTGTGACTGTCACTGTGTTAAAATGTGGAGTCAGCTGACTCACTTGTGATGGTAATAAAGTAGATGAGTTTGCAAAGTATTTTGTTATTTCTAAAAATGCAAAAACCAAATTACATTGAAATCATAAGGGGTGTTTCAGGGAGAGCTGTAGGATGTGGTTTCTTGTGTAATCCACAGAGATTAGCTCCAACACATATTTAAACTCTCCTCTAGGAGCAACCTTAGTGGTAAAGCAAGAAGATAAACAGATGTATACACACCCTGGCACAAAATTATCACTTATGTTTGGCTTCCTAGTCTCCTCGTGTTACTTATTTATCTTAACTTCTCTCTGAAATCAGGGAACACAGAATCTCAATCAGTAGACATTTTTCTACTGAATTACCCAATAGTCCGATCATACCCCTAATACTTTTTAAAATTATTTCACTCATAATCCCAAATCTGCTTTGCTTCCTCATCTTAGTACACTGTAATTTGATTTCAAAATGAGGACAGTTGTCAGTAATGCCACATTCGTTCATCTATTTTACAATTCCATGTGCTTATAACTATGAAGATATGTTAATAACATCCATTCCAATAAGCCACCCTAAATTTATTATCATGAAACAAGACCTCAAGAAAGAGAATTCAAAATCATCCATGTATTTGCAACTTATTGCAATAAAGCCTTTATCAATAGACTTCCCTGTGCACATGGTGGTCAAATTGCTGGTGAAAACCAGCCAGATCTATTACAAGCTTTCTCATGGCTTCTAGGTAACCCAAGTGAGCCTTTATTGATACTGGGAAGGGATAAAGCAGGGAAGGGATAAACAGTGCTATAAGATTTGGCTAGACAAAAGTAATGACTCTCATTACAAAGTGAGTATTTTTTTTTCAAGCTTTAGTTCAGTTTATTTTTCTTGTATAAAACTATGTAGTAGCCACAGCTGGAGCCTGGGTCCTCTGAACAGAGACTCTGGTGTGGGTCTTCACAAGATGGTCCGTGAACTCCTGATAGGGAGACTTGGTGAACACAGTCTCCTTCCAGAGATCAGGGGTGAGATAGCTGTAGGTCTTGGAGATGGCATCGAAAGTAGCCTTGGCAAAGTTCCCTAGGGTGGCAGTGCAGCCCCTGGCCGAGGTGTAGCAGTCGTCAATACCAGCCATCATCAGCAGTTTCTTGGGCACAGGGGCCGAGACAATGCCAGTGCCTCTGGGGGCGGGGATGAGACGCACCAGCACAGAGCCACAGCGGCCAGTCACCTTGCACGGGACAGTGTGGGGCTTGCCGATCTTGTTCCCCCAGTAGCCTCGCCGCACAGGGACAATGGAAAGCTTCGCCAGAATGATGGCTCCGCGGATGGCAGTGGCTACCTCCTTGGAACACTTGACATCCAAACCGACGTGTCCATTGTAATCTCCGATGGCGACAAATGCCTTGAACCTGGTCCGCTGGCCCGCGCGCGTCTGCTTCTGCACAGGCATGATCTTCAAAACCTCGTCCTTGAGGGAGGCTCCCAGGAAGAAGTCGATGATCTCAGACTCCTTGATGGGCAGGGAGAAGAGATAGATCTCCTCCAGGGACTTGATCTTCATGTCTTTGACCAGGCGGCCCAGCTTGGTGACGGGGATCCACTCCTTGTCCGCGGCCTTGCCCCCGCGAGCTCCGCGGCCTCGGCCCCGGCCCCGACCACGGCCCCGGCCCGCCCCGGCCCCGGATGCCGCTGCCGAAGCCACCGCGGAAACCGCCGCGGCCTCCCATTCAGGGCCCCCGGGCCCTCCGGGCCCTCTCGCAGCACCGGCGTCATCCGCCATTTGGTGTTCTCTCGGAGAGGAAACAAAGTGAGTATTTTAAAGCAAAAGAGCCTGTTGGGAATATTGTTTTATAAAATAGTGGTTTTTTTTATTAACTTTTTAAAATTCAATTAGGTAACATATAGTGTACCAATAGTTTCAAATGTAGATTTCAGTTATTCATCCATAGCATATAATAGCTAATGCTCAGTACTTACTGTTATAGCTTCTTGAAAGCAGAATTTTAACCCACTGAGCCACCCAGGCGCCCTTGAAAGCAGAATTTTAGATCACATTTTCTGATTACTTCCATGTCGTACAACACTTTCCTGCTAGCAACCTTCAAAACATACTGTTTGTTAGAGGAATTTCTTTAATAATAAATAAATAGGAATTCATTTAAATTTATAAATATATAAAATAAATAGGAATTTATTTAAATTTATTTAAATATTACACACTGTTTCATTGTTCATAAATAAGGTGATGATATTATAGCCATTAGTTGGTAGCACTGATATATCACTATCTTTTTACTTCTCAGTGCATTCTCTTTACACAAATAGATATATATTTTAAAAAATGTGAATCTGTGGCAAACTTGTAAAAAACCCTATACAGTAAAGTTTATCATTTTAAGTAATCTCAATAATCTTCCTCAATTGTGATAGTATATCCTTCTATCTAGGCCAGATATTGTATGAGGGATTTGAAGAGACATACTTTTCTAAATTTCACTTTTCTCATCTGCAAAATGCTTATCATGATCCTACAAAAAAATACACTTATAATTTTTTGATGAAAATTTATTTATTTATTTTAAGATTTTATTTCTTTATCAGAGAGAGTGGGCGAGAGAGCAAGCACAGGCAGACAGAATGGCAGGCAGAGGTAGAGGGAGAAGCAGGCTCCGGCCGAGCAAGGAGCCAGATGCGGGACTCGATCCCAGGATGCTGGGATCATGACCTGAGCCAAAGGCAGCTGCTTAACCAACTGAGCCACCCAGGCATCCCTTTTGATGAAAATTTAATCTGTATAAACAATATATTTGCTGTAATGCGTGGTTCATGGAAAACATCTTTTTTAATTATAAGCAGTATTAGAAATTAAGTAAATGTGTCTATAATATTTAAAGTTTTAACACATAATTCCACTGCTTTGCCTTATTTTCTCAAATCCCTTTACCACTTTCACTGACAGAGTCAAATGTACTTTTTCTACTAGTAGCCAGCTCTTTGTCTTTTGTCAGAAAGATGCCCTTGTGAATTATTTATAATAGAGATATTAGCAATAATAATAATAATAATAATAATAATAAATAGCAATGAAAATGTTAAAAAAAAAGTTTTCTTAACTAATTAGGGTTCTTAGACATCAATTAGAGGAACCACCTCGGGCAAGCAAATTAATCTGCAAGACATTCCCAGAATTAACAAGTCAGTCAGATACAGGGTTGTCTGTAGACTGAAAAGAACTAGGTTTGGAAAATAGGTAAGGACAGTGAAAAAAGTGATCAAATTTTTGGGCAAAATAAACTCTTAGGTGTCCTTTCAATGGAGTCCTGTTCATTATGTAGCAGAAACTCTGGAGATTATCTCAATCCATTGGAGTCACCCCGTTTATTAGCTTGCTATTGACAAAGTTATTTACAAACTGTAGAGCAAGAGGTTATAATGGAGAAAACTGATGGTAATGCACAGGATTCTTGTTAACAATAATGCAAGTTAGTGATTTTTCATTAGAAAACATAAATTCTATAACCCAAATTATGGGCCCAGAGCACTTCTGCTGCACAACTCTGCTTATATCCCAAATAACCATGTGAACTAGTTTTAATATCTGCTTCTCTTATTAATTTTTGAATAAAAATTCTTGACACAAGTATTTTATAATTGTGTGATAATCATGAATTTAATTTTTGGAGAACAAAACACACTTTAGCATAACTAGGTTTGTTCACAGAACCAGCCTTGGTAACACACTTCTATATGTTAGAAATGATGTAATAAATGTAGAATATTGGGCACTTGTTTGGTATTCTTTGCCATGTTTTGCACTATCTAAAAAGAGATCAGTGAACTTGGACTGGAGTTAGTAGACATGGAAGAAAATAAAATATTACAGAGAAGAATACTCTGTGGTCCACAACCTAAACGGCCTGGGATTCCCATCATTTGGATCCCTGTAGCTTTACAGAAGTCAATTAAATTTGTGTATCTCTGATTAAAGTTGTTTCCCCAGTACTTTTTCAAACATCTCTTGTAAAGTATTGTTTCCCAGAAAAAAAGGGATTTTGCACATGTATCTGCCTTTGTCTCTGGTCATGATCTCAGTCAGTATCCTGGGATCGAGCCCCATATCGGGCTTCCTGCTCATTAGGGAGTATACTTCTCAGTCTCTCTCTGCAGCTACATCCCCCTGCCCCACTCATGCTCTCTCTCTCTCAAATAAATAAATACAATCTTTAATTTTTTAATTAAAAATAAGATAAATAAATTAAAATAAAAAGTCTGGTCTTACTGCCCCATTTAGCTCCTTTTGTTTTTTTGAGTTGTATTTAAAGCAGCATGAGAGAACATGAGGCTCTCAAACTTAAAAAAAAAAGGAAAAAATTGAGTTTTGTTAGGATTTAAGATCTTGTCTGCTAGACAAAAACGTTGGCTTTGTTAACATGTGAAAATTATCAAAAGGGAATAAGATAGAATTCTAATAATTTTTGTAGAAATTAAAAATTTTCTCCAACCCAATTACATACAGACCCATTAAGTAAATTCATTCCAATGTCCCAAACCAACCTTTTCTAATAGTAATGCATCTGTGTAAACAGGGTCAACCCAAGGAATAAATAAATATTATTATTTTTTTCCTGTCTCTTCCACAGTCTCATCTGGGTATATTGGTAGCAAGCCAATTATCTATCTTATAAGACATGATATCATAAGGAAGGGTATTCTGTCCATTTGGAACAACTGAAAATCATTGTAATTTTATCTTGGTGCAGTAACTTGAGATGGCAAAGTGTGGTTTATGAATATATTTTATTTTTTTTTTACTGGGAAGAAGAGATTATAGAGATATTGGTTATCCAAGAGAGACTGACAGGTGTTGATAGTTGCCAGGTCAATATCCATCTACTTTTTCCTTTAGTATCAGAAAGCACTGAGGGATTGACAACAAGGAAACTTAAAACAACATCAAATATTTTATTGTCTCTTTTCTAGTTACATTGTAACCATATGACAAAGTATCAGTCGTACAAGATATCATTCTCTTTTACCTCTATCTTTCTGCCAGAAATGTGGGCTTAATAGTGAGAACTCCAACAGCAATTTTTGCAACTGTGAATAAAAAGCCATGAAAACCTCTAAGATAGTTCACTTGACTTTCTTAAGACTCTGAACCAACACCAGAAAACACTCTCTGTAGTCTTCTTGTTAAATGAAAAATATGGTTAAACCACTTTTGACAGTCTACTACCTACAGCAAACTGTAAATCTTAATTGAAATATGTCCTCTCAGCTGTGCTTAAGCAACTGAGTCCTGAGCTTTTCAGGTTTTCAGTCTGAAAGAGTACACCTCGGGTGCTCTGAAAGGGAAGAGAAACGACACCCTGTTCTCCATATAAATTAAAGAAGAGAAATCTGTGCATTTAAGTGGGCCATATAAAATTTATCAAGCAGTTATCTCCTAACTCCTTCCTATCCAAATTACCTGATATGCTCTCCCTACTCCTTTATTCCACGTTACTGCCTTTTCACAACATGTCTTCTGTTATTTCCTTCTTGCAAGCTAGTTTTGATTTCTGCATCTAAAAAAATCAACAATCATTGTGTATTTCAATTCCCATTTTCCTCAAATGCATTGATTCTTCTTATCTATTACTCTTTTCTCATACTCAGTGTCTTTGTCTTTATGGGGTTTGTACTTTGCTTTTCCCCATCCTTTACTGCCATTATATAATCAATCTAATAACTTCTTAGAGAAAGTTAAAAATTCCCGCATAGCCACACGTGAACACAAAGTCACTGATTTTTAGCAAACCTATAAGATAGTCAGACATCCATTCAATTTCTTTTTTTTTAAGATTTTATTTATTTATTTGACAGAGAGAGATGACAAGCAGGCAGAGAGGCAGGCAGAGAGAGAGGAGGAAGCAGGCTCCCTGCTGAGCAGAGAGCCTGATTTGGGGCTCGGTCCCAGGACCCTGGGATCATGACCTGAGCCGAAGGCAGTGGCTTAACCCACTGAGCCACCCAGGCGTCCCTCCATTCAATTTCTTAACTGAGTCCCAAATGCATCCTGACTTCTAACCTAAACCTAAGCTCTACTTCTTACACGTTGTTATATGACCAAATTCTTTCAGTTCAGTATTTTGTAACATTTAAATATTAATCAGTTGATGCTTTGTTTGTGTATTTCTATGAAAATAATTTGAATACTGTAGATTTATTGTTATATTTATAGGTTTATAATCAAAGTTTCATCAGTTGAAGTTTTTGGAAATTTCAGATATAATGATTAACCTAAAATGATACTGCCTCAAATCCCTCTGATATCAAGGCCCAACTCCTGATTATAGCCAAACCTGTGGTGGATAGTTCCATGGGAAATTGCAGTTACTTAACACTGATAGCATCTCATGTTCTCTCTCTCATTTTAGAATGTCTCCAACACAACCTGAAACTGTAGGAGAGTTAATGTCCTCTGAGGACAGCTCTCAGTGAAGTGGAAATAAGAACCATAGGTAAAATTGTCAGTTTTCAGGTCTTCATGAGGACAACTTAAAGAAGTTTCTCAGGACCTTTCAGTAAAAGCAAGCCTTCATTTTCTATCCACAACAATTATATCAACAATGTACCTCTTTGACAAAGTTGCTTCTTCACTGTATCACTTTCCCATTCTTTTCTACCTTGGATAATCTCCCAGATAAACTAACAGTACTCAAATCCTTTGTCCTACTCTTTGCTCTCAGGATAAATGGAGCCAAAAGACTTAGATTAATATCAAGTTCTGAATGGGATCTTAGAGCTATTTCTGTCCAGATTTTCATAAACATAGGGACCTTTGAATTATCAGGCTATAAATAAGTTCTAAATGGAGGGAGCAAAAGCAAAAAGTAGAAATTTTTATGTTTGATTTTTAATCATGATTAATTGACTATTGATTATTATAAATACTAACATTATAAAAGTGTGGATCTTTGTAAAACAATGTCATATTGTAAGAAAGAAGTTGCATAATCCTTTTGAGAATATTAAACCAAGTGTTCAGGTGCCATCTAATTTCTTGTTTAATCCAGAACTTTGGTGTGCATCATCTTGAGGAATAGGATTTTGAAGTCCAGACAGACTAAGAGAAAACTGATCCAAATGTGTGTGTTTATATTTCTGCTTTTGTTGTAAAAATCAAAGTGTGATTGCTGGTTTAAAATGGTAAAACTAATAATGTTCATGGACTCGATTATAAATTTTCTAATTGTATGGGAAGAATCCAATAAACATAGAATTAATTGATTTGCAAATCCTCAAAGAGCTACAGGATCAGGTAGTGGTATGTTCTGATTCAACAGCATCATAATGCAGCATTTTATATGTGTGGCTAATGGATATTTTCATGAATGTTTGCTAGCTAGTCAGCCAATACAGAGAAATATTAGGTAGCGTAATTACTCACAGTTGTGTTTAATAAAATGAGAGAAAATTATCAAATGACACTAATAATAATAATCCTATAGCAGGCTAAATATTCAATGATAATTACAAGTATTAATCTAGCTTTCTTCCCTGATTATGACTCTGCTCTCCTTTATCATAAACATATATTTTTTATCCCCAGGGGTACAGGTCTGTGAATCACCAGGTTTACACACTTCACAGCATTCACCAAAGCACATACCCTCCCCAATGTCCATAATCCCACCCCCTTCTCCCAAACCCCCTCCCCCCAGCAGCCCTCAGTTTGTTTTGTGAGATTAAGAGTCACTTATGGTTTGTCTCCCTCCCAATCCCATCTTGTTTCATTTATTCTTCTCCTACCCACTTAAGCCTCCATGTTGCATCACCACTTCCTCAAAGGAGAGCAGATTGTCTGCAGTGAATTGTGAAAACGCAGCAGTGACTTTGGCAGTGAAGGCCTCCCATCAATTTTGATAGGTTAAAATGATTCTGGTTGGTCTTGAGCAAATGTGTCAATTTTTTTTTTCTGTGTGTGTCATAAAAGAAAGAAGCAATAGTAAATTCTTGCTGTTATTCCATGGAGCCAATAAAATCATACTGCCAACAAGAGGCTGTTGACACCATAGGTGTAGTTAACTGTCTTGAAATACTACGCCTGGAAATAAAATCCTAATATTTCACATAACCTCTTTTTTAAAAAGAAACAAAACAAAACAACTATACTGCTTACATTTAGGGCCCTGCTGTTGTGTAACTATTTTTGAACATGTCTTCTGTAAGTGTATATATATATATATATACATATTTTTCTGTGCAATAAATTCATTTAGAGATAAATTTGGATTGCAAATTATTTTGGGGGAGGCGTGGTATTTGTGGCTAGTCTTACAAGTAAAAAGGACTAAAAGAAAGAAGAAAAACATTTTTTATTACAGCATATTTACATCTGTCCAAAGTACTTATCTACTATAATACTGACTAATGTATAATACTGTACACAAAGAAAGAAGCTAAATGAGTTATAATTCAGTCAGTGTATAGCTGGCCATTTTAAAACTTACCACTGAATCTTTCTGGTATGCAATGTGATATCTGGCAATCTGGTCCAGTTCATTACATCAGGTCATTTGTATGTTCTTATTACCATTTTGATAGCATAGCACATTTTATAACCCAGACATTTTACAATGGAACTATGATGCATGTATTTTCAAAAGTATAGACATACATGAAGCTATGAGGTCAAAAAAGATGAATGTCCGTAGTACCATATAGACTCAACAAATAAAAGTGTCCAAGGGTCTGAGTGTGACTTATGAATATTGTATAAGATTAGGCCAACATGTGGTTTTGATATAAATAATCTGTTCTTAAATTAGAATTACAATCGTTGAGTACAGTGTTGAAAATGGCAGATAGATTTTAGCTATCTTTGCTCACTAGGGAAAATGGAAAAATGTTTAGTTTGGTCAGATTTTCACTTAACTTCTGAAAAATCTTACGTTTGAGAGAACCCTTCTGAAATAAGAATCCTTAAAGACATAACCCCTTTGGCACAAGTTTTCAAGAAACTTGTTTGATGTTGTAGACAATTCTATGGCACACGTACTGTTCTAGATGTTTCATGCCAATAATATGTAAGCCATACCAAGGCTACATATACATATAGAGATGTTCCTCAGCTTACAAGGGGGCTATGTACAGAGAAACACATAAAAAATTGAAAATGCATTTAATACCCCAAAACTATCAAATATCATAGCTTACCTTAAGCTTATTTAAACATACTCAGAACACTTACATTTGCCTGCATTTGGGCAAAATCATCTTAAGCAAAGCCTATTTTATAACAAAGTATCAAATATCACATGCAATTTATTAAATATTACACTAAAAAAAGAAGAATATATATATTCTATATATAGAATGCTTGTAAGAATATCAGGTGTTCACCCCTGTAATCTTCTAGCTGACTGGAAGCTGTGGCTCACTGCCGCTGCCCAGCATCACAAGATGGCACCATATAGAACAAGAGTTTCAGGTGGTAGGTGTTGTAAGTTTTACCCAAACTGACATTGGTTTTTGTCATCATATATGTCAAGTAGTTTTCTCAGGTTTATTTTTAGAATATCCTTGTATAATGAATATTTACACTGATATCTAGTATAAAAATCTTGCAATTTAACATTAGAAACATTAAGATATTGAAAATCAATCTATTTCTTTAATTCATTGAAGACATTTTTGGCTTGTTTCCAGTACTTTCTTACTGGTTAAAAAATGAATTTGAAGTAGTCTGGATTTCATTATTATATGGCACTTTCCCTTTGATGAATACAAAGACGATATTCTATATTAGCTATCTGAGAAGAATTTATTTTTTTAATTTTATTTATTTGTAAGAGAGAGAGTGAGAGAGAGCACAAGCAGGGGGAGCAGCAGGATGAGGGAGAAGCAAACTCCCGGCTAAGCAGGGAATCTGTTGCAGAACTGAGTCCCAGGACCCTAAGATCATGACCCGAGCTAAAGGCTCAGGCGTTTAACTGACTGAGCCACCCAGGTGTCCCAATCTGAGAAGAGTTCTGTATGCTATTCCTATTAATATGCAGTTTAAAGTCTAGGTAATTAACTTAATATTTTAGTGGCTATTGCATAGATAGCACTATGTTCCAGGCAGAGAGTAAGAAAGAAATATTAAATCAACCATATTCTATGCATTCTAAATGAAAATAATTAATCGATCATAAAAATCCTTCTATTTATGGAATATCAACTTATAAGCTTTCCTCCATATGAACAATGCCAAATACCAGAATAAAGGGTCATCTAATACAAATAAAGGATAGAATTAAAGAATTCTGGTAAGCCATTTAATTTTGAAAAATGGTGTTCTATTGTTGCTGAGTTGTGGTTTTCAGTTACATAATATCTGATAAGTGTAGAAGTAACATGAGTGTTACGTGAGATGAGAAATGGTATATAATTAAGATATTTTTAAAAGTACAGATAAATACAAATTTGTAAACATAGCATTATGGAGGAGTAAAAATAAATGATAGCTACACACTCTAAAGTGAATAAAACTTGGAAAGCTAATAGAGAAGTAAAACAAGGACAGTGCAAAAAGTATGGTACATTTTTATGAAGTTCAAACAAATTCTGTGAAATCATAGATGGACTTAAAGATACTATTATGTATCAAATATTGTAAAAATTAAGCAAGGAAATAGCAAACATAAAACAACCAAAGCATACAAACTTGGGTAGATACAAGAGGTGTGATCATGTTCTACTTCATAAAGAGATGAGTTAATAGATAAATACAAGTAACTAGACTTTTTAGAAGTTCATAAAACGTTGCCTGTTATTTCTTAGTAATATAAAATATATGGTTTTCTAACAAAAACGTTTATCTTAAAATATTTAAAAATAAATTTTAGGCTACTCCTAAGGTTATATTTACTTTTCCACTGTAGGAAAAGCTGGTTGTTGTAGTTGTATTTGTTTGTTTGTTTTAGTCTCCTCCTAGTTTTTATTATTATAATGTGGAATGAGGAATGTTAGATTGAAAAGTGAATTATTTTATAGACAAAAATCATTACTTGATTCACCTCCTGGTACAGCAGATGGAACTCCTGAAAATATGCCCTTTTGCCTTATGGAAGAGTAACAGTTATGCTTACTTCTGAAACATACTTGGTGGTGGCCCTAAATAGTGACACCATAGTAAACATTTTGAATATTTGCAATTAATTTTTATAGTCATAGGGCTCCAAAAGGCACTGCAGGTATCTTAGCAGGTATTTCAATAAGGCTAAAAGTTGCCTGACTGTTTAAAAATATTAGCAAGGCACAAAACATGGCAGAAGTATTGTCCTCAGATATTATTTTTTTCCATATGCTCCTGATTCCAGACATGACAAGTTATTTTTCAAATATTTATTATAAAAGTTTTTATTTATTTATTTGACAGAGATCACAATAAGGCAGAGTCAGGCAGAGAGAGAGAGGAGGAAGCAGGCTCCCTGCTGAGCTGAGAGCCCGATGTGGGCCTCGATCCAAGGATCCTGGAATCATGACCTGAGCCGAAGGCAGATGCTTTAACCTACTGAGCCACCCAGGCTCCCCCATGACAAGTTATTTTGATAGATGTATATACAGTGTATTTTCCAGTTATAAGAAAAATGGTTCTGCTATTTTTAACCTTTTTAAAAATTAAATAATTTTTTTCATTGAAATTTTATTTTTTAATGTTTTACTTTTCTTTTCTTTTTTTTTAAAGATTTTATTTATTTATTTGAGAGACAGAGATCACAAGTAGGCAGAGAGGCAGGCAGTGAGAGAGAGAGAGAGAGGGGGAAGCAGGCTCCCTGCGGAGCAGAGAGCCCGATGCGGGGCTCAATCCAAGGACCCTGAGATCATGACCCGAGCTGAAGGCAGCAGCCCAACCCACTGCGCCACCCAGGCGCCCCAATGTTTTACTTTTCAATATACTACTTAGAATATAAAACCTATTCCATTTTGTAAGATGTTTACCATTTAAAAAATGGTAATTTTCTCATTGTGTCTTCCCCTCACATTGCTTTATTTTGAATAAAAAATTTCACAATAAACATAACTGATGCTTTCCTTCTGATGGTCCCTCTGTTGGTCATATTGTATATGAGCCATGACAATTAGTTTTACAAAATTTATTGATGTTTGTTGATATGTTTTATCATAACTAATTTTCCCTCCCTTATCTAGATTCCCCAGCTTTCAGACAGGTGGACACTTCAATAAACCATACCCAAGGGATGTATCAAGTACTTCTTAGACATTCTCTCAGATCCTTGAGGT
Source organism: Mustela nivalis (assembly GCF_964662115.1). Taxonomy (NCBI): domain Eukaryota; kingdom Metazoa; phylum Chordata; class Mammalia; order Carnivora; family Mustelidae; genus Mustela; species Mustela nivalis. The sequence continues at coordinate 198,315 of NW_028135999.1, read as the reverse complement.
CTCATTTTGCCTAGGGATTTGCAATAGGTTCTGCCAGAGGCACCACTGTGACAACTGATGTCCATGGTCTATCTCCTGCTAAGCTCAAGAGGTCACTGGTTTCCAAGTTTATCTATACAATTAATGCATTCCAGCAAGTTCTTTTTTTTAATATTAACAAACTTATTTTAAAGTTTATATGGAGAGGCAAAGACTCACAATAGTCAACATAGTGTTGAAGGAGAACAAAGACTGAGGACTGACTTCAAAGTTTACTAAAGCGATTGGGCGCCTGGGTGGCTCAGTTGGTTAAGCCTCTGCCTTCCGGCTCAGGTCATGATCCCAGGGGCCAGGGATCGAGTCCGGCATTGGGTTCTCTGCTCAGCAGGGAGCCTGCTTCTCCTCATCTCTCTCTCTGGCTGTCTCTCTGCCCATTTGTGATCTCTCTCTCTGTCAAATAAATAAATAAAATCTTAAAAAAAAGTTTACCATAACGATAATTGTAAGCATGATATTGTAATACCACAGAGAGACTAGATTAAAGCAACAGAATATATATTATCAATTATATTTTATATTTAATAGAAAAGCAAAAGCAATACAAGAGAGCAAAATACAATCTTTTAAACAAATGGTTCTGTAGCAATGGTGAAGCTAAATCTAAAAATATAAAATAAAATAAATCCAGGCAGATATCCTACACTCTTCACAAAAATTAACTCAGATTGGATTATAAACCTAAACATGAAACATGTAGAAGGTAATATAGAAGAAAATTTAAATGACCTTGGTTTTCGCAATAACTTTAGCTACAAAAGCACAAGCACTGAATTTAAAAATGTCTACTCTGTGAAACACAATGCCAAGAGAATGAAAAGGCAAAGCACAGACTATGAGAAAAAATTTGCAAAATACACATCTGGCAAAGGACTGTTAATCAAAAATACACAAAGACCCCTAAAAACTCAACAATGGGGGAAAGACCGGATTAAAAATGAGCCAAAGGCCTTAGCAGATACCTCACCAAAGAAAATATTACAGATGGCAAATAAGCATATAAAAAGATGCTTCACATCACATGTCATCAGGAAAATGCAAATTAAAACAAAAAAGAGACACCAGTACATACCCAGAATCCAGAGCACTGACAACAGAACACGAAATGTTGGTGAGGATGTGGAGCAACAGGAATGTTCTTCCATGTGTATTGAGAATAAAGAATGGAAAACAACTTGGCAGTTTCTTACAAAACTAAACATATTCTTGCCAGATTATTCAGCAGTAGCAGCTCTTGGTATTTATCCAAAGAAGATGAAATCTATACCCACAAAGATGTCTATAGTAGTTTTATTCATAACTGACAAAAGCTTGGAAGCAACCAAGATATCCTTCCATAAGTGAAAGGTCAAAGAAAGTGTAGTACATGCAAACAATGGAATATTATTTAATGCTAGAGAAATGAATTACCAAGCTATGAAAAGATGTGGATATAAATATTTAATAAATATTTGATTTTAGGCTTCTACAAGTCTATCAATGTTATTAGTATATTTTAACAGTGAATGCTCAGCATTCATGAATTTACCTAATAAAACATTTTGGGTTCAATATTTTAAATACTTCAACCTCTATGATTATATTCCTAATAATTTTGAATTGGGGTAAATAAACCTTAATTTTTTGTAACTTGTTTCTTATTGCAAGAGAGCTCAATGAAATTTTAGAAAATAAAAATTTACAAAAAAAAAGTTTAGTTTATTATTGCCAAATAATTTAAAACTTTATCTTATATTCAAATACATATATTTTTCTAAATTGATTTATATGCTACTAAAACCAAAAACTTTTAGTTATACTAGATTTCATATCCTGCAATCAATGCCAGAAATCCATCTGGCAATGATTTGTCTTAAATAGAGTTAAGATGGGTGTTATTACAATGCAAGATGGAAACAAAGATAGTATAACAATAGGTGATACATAACTTTTCCGTTTTGATCAAGTTACTAATCTACAAAAGGCTTTTATCAGTGACAGACTTGGGAATTTAACAAAACTTTTAAACTAGCATGTGCGACTCATTCCTAGAAAACAACACAATCAATAACACTTTATTTAGATTAAATCATGACTATTTCTCCATTTGAATAAAAAAGGTAGCAACCCCAATAAGTTTATTGAACATGAAAAGTTGAAATGCTATAATGCTCCTAAGGAATTAAATGATCCAGTCAAGAATTACAAAAAAAGGATATAAATTACCAAAGTGTTTGTATAATTGTAATGTACAACTGCCCATTATCGTTCCATAGTGTAGGCTTGTACAAGAACTCTATAAAAGAACTCCACTTCTAAACTGTGGAAAATATGTTCCCTTTTCCCCTATATACAACTATTAAGCCATTCATTTAGCTTTTAAAATATCCACTTAATACAGGCTTTTTACACATTTGAACAGGCAGCAGGGCTCTATTCTTATCGCTTACATCTGAAGGATAGACTTCTAGCGTAAGAGGTAAAGCCCATAAAGGAGCCCAATAATAACAACAAAATACAGTTTAGTGAGCCCTTACAATCTGCCAGCTACCTTTCTGAGAATACTTCAATTAATAAAACATATAAAATACCTGACCACAAAGAGCTCACATTCTTTTGAAATATAATAGTGAAATAAACCAATAATAGAGGGGCACCTGGGTGGCTCAGTCCATTGAGTGACTGCCTTTGGCTTGGGTCATGATCTCAGGGTCCTGGGATGTAACTCCCCAGCAGGCTTTCTAGGCAGTGGGGTGTTTTCTTCTTCCTCTGCGCACCCTCCCAATTCTCTCTCTCTCTGTCTCAAATAAGAAAATAAACCAGTAATAGAATAATGATTGATGGTTGATGGTGATAAGTGATACAAAGAAATACAAGAAAGGTAAAAGCCATTGGGGAATGCTGGGATGAAAGTTAATTTTATTTTGTTTTGGGTGGTTATATCTCATTTATGAGATGTTATTTGCACAAAGACCCAGGAAGTGAAGGAGAGTGTTATACAAATATTAAAGGAAAAGATTGCTCTAGGCAGAGCAAGTAAGTATATAGACTTTGTGTGAACAGCTTGTCTGTTACTTTTGAGGAAAAGCAAGGAGGCCAATGAGGAGTTCATAGTGGTGGAGAGAGGAAGAACGTATTGATGTATGACCTTCTAGTACATTGAAACGCCTTCAGTTTTTATTTAATATGAAAGGGGAAGATACCAAAAGTCTTTCAACAGCAGAATAAAATCATATGACTTGATTTTTAGGTTAAATTGCTGTACCAAAATAAATTTGCATGGAGAAAGGAGTGCAGTATGTGTGGAAGTGGGGTTATCAATCAAGTCAATAATTCAGGAACATATGATGGTGTTTTTAGCATGCTGGGTGGTAATAGAAGTGGTGAGGTATGGTTTTCATTGTGTATATATTTTGATGGTGAATATTCTGGTGAACAGGATGGGGTATGTGCAGGACAGACATCAACATTTATTTTACCTGCACAAACAGAAGGGTGGAGTCTTCATTCCCTGATATGGAGAGAACTCTGAGTTCAAATGTTCTTTCTCATTAAATGGCATAGTGATGATGAGGATTTAGTCAGACAGTGAAAGAGAGCAGTAAGCATAGTGTTAAGCGGTAAGACATTATAATACATTGGAACATCAAAAAACGTTGTGTTGGATCATCTGTTTATGTGAGTAAATAAATAAATAAAGCTTCCTGGGGTTCTGATAGAGGTAAAGAAGACTGTATATGATCCAAAGGGGCACGTGCACCAAATGTTTATAGCATTAATATCCACAATAGGCAAACTATGGAAAGAACCTAGATGTCCATCAACAAATGAAATATATATATATATATATATATATATATATATATATATACACACACACAATGGAATACTATTCAGCCATCAAAAGAAATGAAATCTTGCCATTTGCGTTGACATGGATGGAACTGGAGGGTATTATGCTTAGCAAAATAAGTCAACCAGAGAAAGTCACTATCATATGATCTCCCTGATATGAGGAAATGGAGGTGCAATGTGGGGGGTTTGGGGAACAGGAAAAGAGTAAATGAAACAAGATGGGATCGGGAGGGAGACAAACCATAAGAGACTCTTAATCTCACAAAACAAACTGAGAGTTGCCGGGGGGGGGGGGAGGTTAGGGAGAGGGTGGTGGGGTTATGAACATTGGGGAGGGTATGTGCTGTGGTGAGTGCTGTGAAGTGTGTAAACCTGGCGATTCACAGACCTGTACCCCTGGGGCTAATAATACATTATATGTTAATTAAGAAGAAGAAAGAAGAAGAAGAAGAAGAAGAAGAAGAAGAAGAAGAAGAAGAAGAAGAAGAAGAAGAAGAAGAAGACTACTATAAATCAAATGCTATGGTTTTCAGCATAGAGTGTGTAATCAGGCATATTTTATTAAAGTAACCAAGTAAAATGAGGTCGAAAATTGGAATAACAGAAAACATAAAAATCAGAGATTTTAAAAAGAGATATGGGACAGTGTAGAGAATATAGTCAATGATATTATAATAGTGTTATATGGTGACAGATGGTGGCTATATTTGTAGTGATCATAGAATAATGTATGGAGATCTTGAAAACCTGAAACCAATGTAACACTGACTATCAACTACACTCAAATAAAAAAATAGTAAAAGGAAACATTTTAATTTAAAAAGATAAAAAGAGGGACAAGAATTTGAAAAGTGAATTTCAAAAAGAGTAAAGATGAGGCTAAGACATACTCTGAACCTTGAGGAAAACACCATTTTGAAAATTCTTCCCATTTTGAGAAAACTCAAATGAATCAATACCATAAAAGAACCCATTTTAACCGAGAGATGTAATGAATGCTCAAGAAATAATTTTATGACAGGATAATTCTTCCCTATGAAACAGCATACAGAAACCCGGGGAAACACCTGGAAGCCAAATAAACTATACTGAAAATAAGAATTAGGAAAAAGATAAATGATGAAAGATAAGAAAATTAGACCTGCGACAGAGACCTAGTGAAGAGAATTTTTAGCTTGTGGTTTAATGTTTTTGAGGATAATCTAGAGTTCATAACTGCCTTGAGGCAGGCTGGTTGTAGGCAGTTTAGGCAGACCCCTAAGAGAGGCCTACTTTGGGCAGGTGGTGTTGGAGGAGGCCATTGGGCTGGACAAAGACAAATCCAACCATTTGACTAAAGTGTCTGTGAAGATGTTGAAGTCAGATGCAGCAGAGAAAGACCTGTCAAACCTAATCTCAGAAATGGAGATGATGAAGATGATTGGACAGCACAAGGACACCATCAACCTGCTGGGTCCTGCACACAGGATGGTCCTTCGTACACTATCATGGAATATGCCTCCAAAGACAACATACAGGAGTACCTGCAGGCCCAGAGGCCTCCTGACCTGGAGTACTGTTACAATATCAGCCACAATGCAGCAGAGCAACTCTCCTCCAAGCACCCGGTATACTTTGCCTACCAGGTAGCCTGAGGCATGGAGTACCTTGCCTCCAAGAAGTGCATACACCAAGACCTGGCCACCAGGGAAGTGCTGGTGACAAAGGACAACATGATGAAGATCTCAGACTTCAGCCTTGCCAGAGATATCACCACATCAGTTACTATAAAATGAGAACCAACAGTGGACTGCCTGTGAAGTGGATGGTCCCTAAGGCCATGTTTGACCAGATCTACATCCACCAGAGTGACTTCTGGTCTTTTGGGGGTGATCCTGTGCAAAATTTTCACTCTGGAAGCCTCCCATATCCTGGAGTGCCTGTGGAGGTGGTTTTCAAGCTGCTGAAGGAGTCATTTGATGGATAAGCCAATAAGTGCACCAGAGAGTTATACACAATAATGAGGGGTGGCTGGCATGTGGTACCTTCAAGCTGCTGGTAGAAGACCTGGATCATACTGTGGCCTTGACCTCCAACCAGGAGTACCCGGACCTGTCCTTGGCCCTGGAACAATACTGTCTATGCTTTCCCAACACCCAAAGCTTCACCTGCTCCTCAGAGAAGAATTCCACCTTCTCTCATGTGCCGTTGCCCAGGGAGGCCTATCTGCCCTGACACCCAGCCCAGCTTGCCAATGGTGGACTCAAATGACTAGTATCCCTATTACTCCTGTCCAGATTCCGTCATAAGCTGTAACCCTTACCCCCCACCCTCCCTGCAAGACTCACTGCCTTCTCCTTTGTCCCTTTCCTACTGGCAGGAGCCAGCTGCCTACCTGAGGCCTTCACCCCTTGAAGTTCACCTCTCTTCCCCTTCCTCTTCCTCCTCCTTACAACCTGCTCATGAAAGAAAGGAACAGAGAGGCAGGTACTTGCTCGTGGCTACTTCCTTCCCTCCCATATGTTGGACCAAGACCCCTCCCTGTCATCTGGTACTGCCTAGACGTCGAGAGAGTTGGAGATGAGGCAGGCCAGTGAAAGCTGTCGGAGCTTTCCTGGTTTGGTTTTGTCTGCTTAGCATAACATGTAAGACTGAGTTCTGGTGGCAGGGACCTAGTCCTTGGGGCTATAGCACTAGTGAGGGGAGGTCAACTGCTCTGGGCCTTGGCTAAGAGCAAGCCCTGCTCCAGAGATATGGTGCCAAGGGCTTATCAATTTTGATACTAATTTGCTTTGCTGACCAAATACCTGGTATCAAAAGATGGGAAGGCAAAGACTGGAAGCAGTGTTGTGACCATGGGGTCCAGCCCCAAACTATGAAGAAAACACAAAGTGTATAAATCTGAGTAAGTATATATTTACACACCTTTTTAAATAGGTTGTTATCAAAGATTTAATCAATGGGTAATATGCTCCTCGTGGCTGGGAAGCATCAGTTGCCATATATTAAAAACAAAGAAAAGAGGTGTCTGGGTGGCTTCCTCCAAGAAGTGTCCCTTCTTTTCAGGTCATGATCCCAGGGTCCTGGGATGAAGCCCCACATCAGGCTCTCTGCACAGTGGGAAACCTGCTTCTCCTTTTCCCTCTGCCCTGCTTATAGTTCCTCTTCCTGTCTCTCTGTCTGTCAAATAAATAAAATATTTAAAAAAAAAACAAGAAAGAAACAAAATGTTTTAAAAGGCCTTTTTTTTTTTAATTTTCTAGGGGTGCCTGGATGACTTAGTTGTTTAAGCAGATGTTTGCCTTTGGATGAGGTCATGATTCCAGTGTACAGGGATCCAGCCCTGCATGGGACTACTTGCACCCCAAGGAGCTTGCTTCTTCCTCTCCCTTTGCACATGATTCCCCCTGTTTGTGTGCTTCTTCTCTCTCTCTCTCTCTCTCTTGCTGTCAATAAATAAAATAAAATCTTTTACTAAATAAATAAAAAAATAAATAAATTTCTAAACCTACTTTCAGTTTAGGTCCCTTAACAAAAATTGCTACTGCTTCATTAAAAAAAAAAAAAGGATAATTTAGAAAGATGCTTCCAGAGTTAAAAAGCTGTTTTGTTTCTTTGTCAGGATTCAATATAGAAGTGCTTTAAAAAGTAAAAGAAAAAATATGCTATATTAACTCTAATCACACTATAACTTTGGTGGTTATATCAAGATAATGAAAAGTGATTTTAAAGCAAATTTCATTATCAGACATAAAGATCAAGTCAAAATTACAGAAGAGTAAAAGGATGAATTCATCAGGGAGTATAATAATTCTTTTTTTTTAAAGATTTTATTTATTTATTTGACAGAGAGAGATCACAAGTAGGCAGAGAGGCAGGCAGAGACAGAGAGAGGAGGAAGCAGGCTCCCTGCTGAGCAGAGAGCCCGATGCGGGACTCGATCCCAGGACCCTGAGATCATGACCTGAGCCTAAGGCAGCGGCCTAACCCACTGAGCCACCCAGGCGCCCTGGGAGTATAATAATTCTTGAATTTTAATACGTAACAACAGATTTGGGGATATATAGGGAAAAACTAAGAACAAAAATCATAACTTCTACCTTGGACGACAAATGGAAAATAATTTCAACACACTTATTTTAAGATTACATAGACAAATGGTCATCATATTGGTAAGATATGTAAGACTTGAACAAAATGATCAACTAACTAGATATGCTTGATATTACATTACAGTAACTGAACTAACTGAGGTCAGTCTTTGGTGAATCACAGAAACAGGTGGAGTTATCAAACAAAGGAATCTTTGTTTACAACATACAAGGAGTTCACAGGGAATAAGTTCCAAAGCCTTGACTGTTTGAACAGGAGAGAGATTTTTATTTAGTATTTAAGATGAATACTCAGAAGGGAGAGTTTTATTATCCCGTGTATGGTTGGTCATAAGGTTGTGGATGCATGCACATCCACATATGTATTTGTGCAATATGTATTGCATGTTCACCTGAATGAAGCTTGTATTCCACCGAGGGCAGAAACTTCAACGTTAGAATAAAGCAGAGGTAACTGTTGGACAAGGGAAAGGAACTCTGCAGGCTTCAAGAGCAGATAGAAACTAGATGGGGTCTTGGGCTCATTTTCTGGGACAAGGAATGAAAGGCCTTGATTGCTTTTGAAATAGCACTAGGAGTTTTACCACTGATTTATTGTCTCAATAGCTTAGGCTATTTCCTGCTCTGGTGGTGACTGTTAGTTTTCCCATTGCCTTGTTCCCTCAAAATCCTTAGGAGTGAGGTTTTTGCATTTCTTTGTAAGAACCTCCCAGGAATTTTTGGAAGAAGTGTGCTGAGGCAAGTACACAGGTGGGGTATAGATCATTGAAAATAGCTGGGGACAAAAAATGACTTTTCTTATGTCAGGAAAACTATATCTCTTCTTTAATTTTCTAGGAACCTCTAACTCTTTCTGCTGATGTTACCAGCAGGCATCTGAGATATTACTGATTGTTCTCTTGAACCTAAGGAAAAGGAAATGTAGAAAGCAAAAGAAAAAACTTTAAAATCTATCCTGCAACTCATCAATTCACTGCAGCCACCTCTCTGTCTTTCCCTTTCTCTTTTTCTCTCTTTCTCTTTCTCTCTCACTTTCTCTCTCACATACGCACAACACACGCAAATTGACTTAAAGCAATTTTTAATTTTCCCTATTCCATTTTAATATACTTGAGGCATGATCATTTTCTTAGTAAATACAAGGAAAAAAAATCTAGGATTCCATCATTCTGTGTGATTAAAGTATTGAGGAATTTACTTCCAATAGCACTTATAAAAACATATTTTATTTAAGGAATATTATATAATCAGGTGCCTGCATTTTTCTTATTCTCTAACTAGTGTTATTTGGCAATTAATATTTTGTCAATCAATATTCCCCTATACCTGAATGTGTGGGCAGTGAGAGATGAGTTAGAGGCAAGGATGGTGAACACTCCCAACAACTGCAGACTACATATATCTTAAGCCATGATTTTCTTTGCAAAGGTCAACATTGATAATGTTCTAGTCATACCTCCGTGTACCAGGAAAGAAGTAGCATATTTCTTGAAAGACACAGCTATCAAAGCTCCATTGAGAATCCGTAAAGATGGAGAAGGGATTTGCAAATTAAATATCTGATAATGGACATCTACTCTGATTATTTAAAAATGAATAAAAATAAAAAACCTTACTAATAACCAAACAGAGTATCCAATTTTACATGTGAAGGAAATAATGGAAGAGACATGTCACCAAAAGTATATGGATGGCTTATAAGCACATGGCCAATTTCTCAACATTTAAACATTAAAGAAATACAAATTAAAATCATAATGAGACATGCTTACATATCTATTAGAATGGCTAAAATTATAAAGGCTAATTGTACTTGGTCTGAGCTAGATTGAGAAGAAACAAAAAATCTAAACTGTTGTTGGCATATATCATGATACAACCACTTTGGAAAATAGTTTCAAAATTTTTTTAAATGAAAAATATGTTGCAGTTACACAAATAGCCATTTTATTCTAGGCATTTCACCAAGAGAAACAATCCCTATGTTCATACAAGGACTTGTATGTGAATTTCATAGCAGCTTTATTTTTAAGAATTGAAAACAGTGGAAATGTTCATCAATGTCCATCAATAGAGCAAAGACAATTGGAGATTCTCAAAGTAATGATGCCGAGAAAAGAAAATCCAGGCCATGAATAGTATATACTGTGTGATTCCATGACTACAAAAAATCTAGAAAATACAAATTTATATATAGTCACAGTCATCAAATATATGGTGTGATTTTAGTGCCTTCTTCTGTGCTCCCATAGCTTCCTACACTTGGATCTCCGAGCATTTCTTACACCATGTGAAAATATGAACTCTTTCTCTTTATTCTGTCTTACTAGAATAAGAATCCTTGAAATTTTATGGACATTTGAACTCTCAGTTATTAGCAAAAATTCTATCACACAGTAAGTTTCCAAATATAAAAGCCAGAGTTTTACAATGACTTCGAAGCTTTTACATGATCTAGCCACTCATTTAACCTCTGTGACCTCTTTCCCTGCTACTCTTCAGTCACTCACAGTGGCCTCCTTGCTATTCCTCAGATATGCCAGGCATGATCCAACCTTATGGCCTTCAAGATAGCCAATTCCTTTGTCTGGAGTGACCTTATTGCTGATAGTTCTGCGCAAATTCATCACCTTTCCATACCTTTGTTCAATTGTCAGCTTCATTGTAAGTACCCTGATCTTTCTATTAAAAGATTTAACTCCCCATCCCCTGCCTAGCAACCTTGATTTTTCTCACCCTGATCGAATTTTTCTTTTTCCCCATTGTACTCTTCCTTTTTGAATGCACTATGCCATTTTTATTAAGGTTTATAGCTTTGAATTGTCTCACCCATTAAAATAAAAGTTCTACAAAGCCAAGTATTTCATTTACCAGTGTAGTCTGAAGTAATATCTGCCATATAATAGTTCAGTAGACAACTGGTAAATTTCAAAATAAATCAATGTTGAGAGTATACTGAATTTCATAAGTCATTTCAATATTTTTTTCCAAAAAATAAACTACATAAAACATACTTTAAATTTACTTTCAAAATATTTTATAGCATATAATGGACAATATACATAAGCCTAAAGAAACAATCCTATAATTAACCATTTCATACCTACTTAAAAACTGCATAATACCACACTCTTAGATCCTCTTTGAATGCTCTAAAATAACCCTTCAAAGGAAATACATTTTTAAAACTCACAGATATTTTGGCAAATAATTTAATAAAATAAAAGTTTCATTCATCTATGTAGATCAAAATAAATATTTTTAATAAGCATGAAATTATAACTCTGAAGTGTGCTAAAATGAAACCACCTGCTAAGGGTGAGAGAACAAAAATAAACATCCTTTTTCCAAATAAGAGGAATTTATTACCTTTGAATCAAAGCATGTGGATTTGTTTTAACTGGCAATAAAGCAATATGGAGACACAAACCATAGAAAGTCATATTTTAGATTTCTAAAAGACTTCTAAGTGAAGAGTATACATTTTTTAATTGCTACATAATGCTACATAATGACAAGATGACAGGTTGTGACAAATAGCATTTTAAAAGCTCTACTCATAATGGAACGAAAGATGTCATTTCCCTATAATTTTATATATGTCTTTAATTTACTATATCTGGATCAACATATTACCAAACAGATGTTCATCAAAGACTAAATCATTTTTAATGGAACATAATAATTTGAACCTACATCTATTAATCATTTTTTTCGATCTAACATTTATAGTCTCGCTAAACATTTTATCAGTTGTTGACAAAATTCAAAATAAATAGGATAAAAAGTCGTGTTTGGAAAAGTAGATTTTTTTTCAAATTTGCATTTAAATGAAAATATTTGCTGATATTTTTAAAACTTTATAAGTAATTTATATATATATCTGACCTATCAGATGATATAAAATTTTTGGAGAAAATATGACATATTTTTTGATCTTGGTTGAAGGTATTAATAAAGAGCAACTGTTTGTATTATTTGTATTGTGATATCTTAGTTAATAAACATGGATAACTGGTATAAAATATGTTTTTTTAAAAATTTTATTTATTTACTTGACAGAGATCATAGGAAGGCAGAGAGGCAGCCAGAGAGAGAGGAATGGAAGCATGCTCCCAGCTGAGAAGAGAGCCCACTGTAGGACTCAATCCCAGGAACCTGGAATCATGACCTGAGCCGAAGGAAGAGATTTTAACCCACTGAGCCACCCAGGTGCCCTAAAATATGTTTTTTTTTTAATATAGAAGTATAGTTCTTGCCAAAATATGGAACTAGCTGGAACTGAATGCCTCCTTCAAAGTCAGCTCTGGAGAAATTATGCCAGTGTAATATGGAACTATTTCAGATATTAACCAAAAAGAAAGAAATGATGATAAATTCCTTAAAAGACTCAAAGTTGCCCTTGACTGGTATGTTTCAAGCTCTATTCCTGGTTTGAAGACAGGTTTTAACAGGCCTGTCACTGTAGAAATCCACTAGATGTTTAGAGGCTATCAGAACTTTACAAAAACCTTCAAGGGGTAAAGACTTGAAAATTCTTTAGAGAGATTAGCTCCCTAAGGCATTATTCCTCCACACATTTTCCTCCAATCAATTAAGACTGATGGATGAGGGGCACCTGAGTGGCTCTCTCATCACGTGGGTGGTGGGTTAAGCCTCTGCCTTCATCTCAAGTCATGGTCTCTGGGTCCTGGGATCCAGCCCCACATCGGGCACTGCTCAAAAGGAAGCCTGCTTCCCTCCCTGCTTGCCTGCCTCTCTGCTTACTTGTGATCTCTCTCTCTCTCTCTTTCTCTCTCTCTGTGTCCAATAAATAAATAAAATCTTTAAAAAAAAGCTGATGGATGATAAATTATGAAAACTGCTCCCTCCAAATGATGCTTCTTCATAAGGATTTAAGAATTTAAAATTGTAAGAATTTAAAATTGAAACTTGATCATAGGATTTATCTTATAGAATAAAATCAAGTGAAGGCAGTTATTATTAGTTCTGAAGTATTGGTGATTCTGAATTCTTGGCCTCATTAGTAAATTTATTTTTAAATTCTCCCATGGAGTGATGATTGGCCTTCAGTCTTTCATTGATATACATCATTGGGTCAAATGAGATGTGTGTGCCCAGAACTATATATAATCTTTTTTGTATTTCACTGGAGATGGCATTTCTGAGTTTTGTTCAATTGAATTTGGACAGATGTTTTAATAGTCACTTCTAGAGTTGGCCCTGGAGAATATCTTCCTTTTTTTCTCTTCCCGATTCTCTGAAAAACCCTGACTAATTCACATTATCACAGTAATATCACATTTCAAGTTTTTCCAAACACTAAAGCTGCAAAATAGAAGGAAGCTACTCAGAATGGAATACTATTATGAATGATTGAGAAAGAAAACATTATTATAATTAAGCTACCAGGTTTCAATGTATTTTATTGTTGCTTAGAAAATCCTAGCATACCCAGACTTTACAGAGATTTGATGATCCTAAGAAGAGCTGAACTCATGGACCAAAATAACTATGCACATAAAAAGTACAATTACTTACCTAAAAAATATGATGTGGTTAACTTTATATGCCAATCCAAGTGTTATTGGAACAGGAATTAAAAAAATAGCTTAGGGGCGCCTAGGTGGCACAGTGGATTAAGCCACTGCCTTCAGCTCAGGTCATAATCTCAGGGTCATGGGATCAAGTCCTGCATCAGGCTCTCTGCTCAGCAGGGAGTCTGCTTCCCTCTCTCTCTCTCTGCCTGCCCTCTGTCTACTTGTGATCTCTCTCTGTCAAATAAATAAATAAATAAAATCTTAAAAAAAAAAAAAGAATGACTGTACTTTTAAAAAATAGCTTAAAAGGAGCGCCTGGGTGGCTCAGTGGGTTAAGCCGCTGCCTTCCGTTCAGGTCATGATCTCAGGGTCCTGGGATCAAGCCCCACATCGGGCTTTCTGCTCAGCAGGTAGCCTGCTTCTCTTCCTCTCTCTCTGCCCACCTCTCTGCCTACTTGTGATCTCTCACTGTCAAATAAATAAATAAAATATTTTTAAAAATAGCTTAAAAGTATATGATAAAATAATGATATACATATACAAGGAAAAGAAAGATACTATACTGTGAATATAAATTAAGTGAAAATTGTTGAAATAAAGAATACAATAAATGGAGACTAAGATGAATATAGCTGTAAAATGAATAAATGAGTTGGGAAAAACAAACAAATTAATGACTTCTGCCCAAATACAGCAGAAGAGAAAAAAAAAATAAAGAAAATATTTAAATAAGTACTGAGATAAATTTTGGAGAATTAAAGAAAGATAAAAGATACCAGACTTAAAATGATGCCAAACATGAGATATCAGAAACAAAACAAAACAAATACTACACACACTAAAAACCACTCGTATACATTATGGTGAGTTTTAAGAATATCAAAAACAGAGAAGAGCATAAATGATGCCCAAGAGAAGAACAGATCACCTAAAATGTACAAGAATAATACTGACAGCACAATTCTCAATAGTAATAGCATATAAAGAGACAGCTGGGAGTTTTTATAGATGGAAAAGATATTTGAAACTAGGTATTATACATCAATCCAAATTATTGATTAAATTTGAGAGCACAGTAAAAATACAATGAAGCATGTTAGGTCTTAGAACATTTATCACACAGAGACACACATTTTGGAAAACTTCCTTGGAAGACAGCTCAATTGAGATCGAGAAAACAGAATTATGTACTCAAAGGCACATTTTGAAGGAAGGATTGAATATAGTCTGCACTGCAAATATTCTTTAATCGTATGTTCTGAATTTCCTAAATTTAAGAAGTATTTGTTCAAATATTTATCTTTAAATAAATCCTAGGAGACTTTTTCTTGGATTCTGGAAAATCAGTCCATTTGGATACAAATCTTTTTGTCACTGATGGAAATTTTGATAGCCCTTAACTGTGGAATGCCTAATGTATTGTTACAGCAATTGTGATTTGCCAATACATGGGTGATGTGTGTGTGTTGTGTGTGTTTATATTTATTTTTGATGGTTTAACTCTTCTATGAGATTTTTAAGTAGACATGATTTTAATAAATTATGATTTGTTGAAATTTATCTGAGGTCATATATAATAAAATGAAATTTGTGTGAACTAAAGAAGTGCATCTCCATTTTTTTTGTTTTAAGAGTAGACTGGTCTTTAAAAATTGTCCAAAGAAGTACATTATATTCATTATTAAATTTGATAATATACAATAAAGTATTTATGGTCATACTGGACCATATCAAATTCTACTATTAATTCATATTCATAATTACCATAAGAGGAAAAAGGGATATTTTTCAAAATAATAAAAAATTAGCGTATTTTTCAGAATATGATATAGTGTTATTCACTGAACTGAGGGAACAAATGTCAAAGTCTAACACAGTTTACAGAATGTTTTAACATAAATTGAAATTTAAATCTGACCAAATTTCACAGTTTTAAGTAAAATGATAGCACTTTATATCCTTGAAAAGTGGTAAGTGACCCAAAACATGGCTTAGAAAAACAAATTTAACACTACACTAGTCAGAGATGGTTAAGTTATGGTACAACTTGCCATTGTGTATCATCAAATGGTATATTTTTTTCTTTTGGGCTTGTCATTATATTTTATTTTAGCCATTCTGGTAAGTGTGTAGTGATATCTCAGTGTCATTTTAATTGCATTTCCTTGATGTCTAATTATGTCAAAATATATTACTTTGATGTTTAATGCTCTGAACTTTCTCAGTTCAAGACCATGAAGCCACTTAGGAAAAATACAGTTGCAGAGGCACTCATAGACCAACTCTTATTTCGAAATAAGAAGAAACATTACTACCCATTCCAACAAAAAATAGATTTGTTATGCAGCAGGGATTTTATAAATTACCTGACACAACTTATATAGTAAGATGAAATGGGACAGGCGGCTTCTTGCAGCTATATACAACATCATTTTAATTTCAATTTTCAGTATAATTTTTCCAAGGTATACACAGAATATATATTTAATGTAAATTGTGAACATTTTAAACTCTGTATATGGAAATTAGTCAATTTTAAGTTTATAACAATCAAAATTAACGGAAGTTTATTTTAAATTAGTTAGCTTTCTCTGCATTGCAAGACAGAATAATCAAGAATTGGTAAGAAAAAAGTAATCTCTGTAAAATTACCGGGGGTGCATTATAAAGTGTTCGGTAACCGATCAAACTCACAATTTGGATTGAATGGCAAGTGATTTTTAAAATCTGGAACTCATTGTCAATTTTTTTTTCTTCATTGTGTCTTAATAAATTACTGTGTTCATTTGCATGGAAGTGAAGAAAAATGCATGACATTTCATCTCAACACTAACACCTTTAACTGGCAACTCTGAATGTACTTTACAGCAGTGTAACAAAGTAAAGATCAATGATGTTTCATGAAATATCTGTTATAATTCTCAAGGAGATAGGGAGTTTGTGCAAAAATGCAAATCACTTTGCGACTAAACACATTGTTTATTTCAGCTAATTTTAAGAAAATATGCTGAGAATCTCTCAAAAAAGGAAGCAATGATTTAGGTTTGCCTTCAAAATCCTTATCTAATCCTGAACCAACAGCACATAGTTCAAAGAGCAACTAATTTGAGTAGCTCCAATTTACACATTTCCTAACAATGCTTAATTTAGTGGAATTTCTGTCCAATTATGGTAATTTGATGTAATGAAAGACAAAAGTTCAAAAAGATCATCCTTAATTTATATAGATGCCAAACTCTGCATTTTCTGAATGACGCCCAGGAACGTATTTTCAAAAACAAACAAACAATGCCAGAACCACTATTAGGTCATCTCTGGGCAGAAAGTGACTCAGAGCTTACATTACTCTCTCCCTGAAAGTATACTGTAGGCACTGAAACTACTACCCTGAGTCTGTGCTATCAAATTCCTTAAGTTAGAAAGTTTTAAAACCCGTCTGTGTGGGAGTATTTCATTTACAGATAGAGATTTGGTTGTTTATACATTTTCATACTTGATTTTTAGGGTGTAATAACTATGTTTTAAAATTCATGGTGGTTTTGAATACTGTTGGATAATTGAGCTAAAATGGTATATCCATTCCTCCTAGGAAACAGAAATTATAGAAAGGTAGTGCTTTTCAAATCTGACATCTTTGAGTCATTGTAGTTTCATATAAATGCAATAGGAAAAGTGTCATTCATGTTTATGATATTTTCTATAAATAAATTAGAATGTACTGGAGGCCTGATATAAAGTGGGATGCCTAAACTTCAGTAAGATCTTGTTTTCAATTCAAAATAAATTTTATTTTTTATTTTTTTATAATGTCCCTCAATTTCAGATAAGCACCCCCATAATGTCCACTCCGGTTTTTTTAAGATTTTATTTATTTTATTTGACAGATAGAGATCACAAGTAGGCAGAGAGGCAGGCAGAGAGAGAGGGAAGAGGAAGCAGGCTCCCTGCTAGGCAGAGAGCCCGATGCGGGGCTCGATCCCAGGACCCTGGGATCATGACCTGAGCCAAAGGCAGAGGCTTTAACCCACTGAGCCACCCAGGCGCCCCCAAAATAAATTTTAAATTGAATTATGCACCTCTAAGTTCAGAGACAATAAACATCAACCAACACAATTAATAAGTTCTATTTCTTGAAATTTCGGGAACATTGATAGTCTCATCTCCTGGAAGAACAACAGCTAAAATTTTTGGTCATGGATTCTTGCTAAAATATCACTTTCCCAAAGAAAATTAATGTTATGAATTTTTATTGATTGTTATTGATCATGAAGAATATAACAACCACGATAAAAAGAGTAGGAAAAACATGATATCTCATCTGTAAGGGCATGTGGAAAGTAGGAAATGCTAATAAAAATAACTACCATTATTTCCTAAGTTAACATAATATAACAGAACAAAAATATTTCAAAACAATGTTTTCTTTTTTTTTAAGATTTTATTTATTTATTTGACAGAGAGAGATCACAAGTAGGCAGAGAGGCAGGCAGAAAGAGAGGAGGAAGCAGGCACCCTGCTGAGCAGAGAGCCCAATGTGGGACTCGATCCCAGGACTCTGAGATTATGACCTGAGCCAAAGGCAGCGGCTTAACCCACTGAGCCACCCAGGCGCCCCCATAACAATATTTTCTAGGCTCATTCTGATAACTCTTTTCTACATTCAAATTTAAAGGTTGAGGCATGTGATATATATTACACAAAAAACATCCCAAGGAATTCGTTAAAAAAAAACTTTAATAAAGAACAAATCCAAAGGAATTTCTTTTCTAATTTAATTAACAAATTATGAATTGACTTACCTATTTCATCACAGTGTATCAGGCACCAATAATATTTTTTAATCGTCACACCTGATGCAATAGTTATCATCTTTCAGACATACTGATCACGAACAAGCAAATAAACAAGAGCACCGTAGCTTAAGATCTACCTGCATAAATATAGGCTACTTCAGACAATCTCTTCACCACAACATAGAAATGAATAGAAATCATACATGCTCTGTATGGACATACAGATGAGATAGAAGGGGATGGATGTTAATATATGCAGAATCTTTATTAATTACATTGTAAACCATAATATGGAAAAACAGAATACAATTTTAGAAATACCCAGGTCACCATCATTGTTTTATTTTTATATGTGTAGATAAGGAGTTTAATAAACAATCCATGACTATTCAACTCTTTATATTTTGAAAATTTTAGTAAAAGTAACAAACCTACCACCTAGAAAATTATACTTATCTGCAACATACAGCTTTGCCAGCATGGTAGAGGAAAAGCAAAACAAAATAAGTAAGAAAAGTTTAACATTTCACAAGAGATTTGCTTTTATTTTTTATTTATTATTTTTTATTTTTCATTAATTATTTACTTCTATTTTCTACTTTATTTTAATGAAAATGTCATGACCATAACATAAGAGCAGAATTAAACCAACATGAGAAATTATTTTTTCATAAGTTAAAATAAACTAGCTTGGTGATTAATTCAAAATTATATTACAAATTTCAGTGTTCTTGAAGTAAGTATCACTGCATAAACAAATGAGTCAGGAGTCATAAACTAATGATGATTCTAAATGTTATTTAGAGAGACATTCTTTACTTAATATATTTCAAATATTCTACACAAGGCAAAGTGGATCCAAGTAATCTGTAGGCAAAATAAGATTTTAGAGAAGTATATATTTCCAACAGTATTTATAAAATATTACCTTTATGTAAGGCATCATCCTGGACTTTGTGGAAAACACACAAAGGAGTAAGAAGTGGCCCTTCAAGAAACATATACAATATCAAGGTTTAACATGAAGCAGCATGTCTTCTCTAAGTAAAAAAAAAAAAAAAAAAACATTGTACCAACTGACTTTACTGAAACTTTATATTTAT
This sequence comes from Mustela nivalis, assembly GCF_964662115.1. Classification (NCBI taxonomy): domain Eukaryota; kingdom Metazoa; phylum Chordata; class Mammalia; order Carnivora; family Mustelidae; genus Mustela; species Mustela nivalis. Next base: position 178,918 of record NW_028135999.1, on the reverse strand, counting down.
TGCTCTCATTTTAGGTCATAGTGTCCTTCTGCATGCAGGCTGCTATAACGGACATGATATAGACTTAATAGCTTATAAAGAACAGGAATTTATTTCTCACAGTTCTAGAACGGAGAAGTTCAAGATTAAGGAATGGGCAGATCCAGGGAGAGCCCACTTCCTCATAGATGGCTATCTTCTCACTGTAAACGTACATGATGAATGAATCAAGAGAACTCTCTGGGGTCTCCTTTAAAAGGACTGTAATCCCACTTATGACCTAATCACCTCCCAAAGGCCCCTAAGTTTTAATACTATCACTTCCAGAGTTAGATTCCATAATATGATTTTGGGAGACATAAACATTCACACCATAGTATATATAAACAAAAAAAGACACAAAAACAACAAACAAAAAAATTATTTTAACTACCTATTATTTTCAACTACATAAACTTTTAATTTGTTTCTATATAATATTAAATAACTCATTTGAGTGATTCACTTATATCCAATGCATCTGAGTGCAATTAAATTTGCTTACCCAGCATATCCAGAAGCATATTTCTTCAGACTATCCCATTCCCCACCTTACAGGATTTACCACAATTAGAAGACATGGGATAGAGGATAGATAGATAGATGTATACATAAACACACTTGTACATACACATATGCATATTTTTTCCTGTTAATGATACTCATGCAAATAAAATTTAAGCTCAAGAAACCTGTCTTGTGTGTTACTTAATATCCAGTTTTTAGTCAACATCCAAAAACAAATAATCCAATAAAACCATGGATAGAAGACATGAACAAGTGTTTCCCCAAAGCACACATTCAAATGTTCAGTAGATACATGAAAAGATGTCCATCATCATGTATCATCAGGAAATTGCAAAGCAAAACTAGAAAGAGATACCACCTCACACCTGTCAGAATGGCTAAAATCAACACTACAAGAAACAAAAGGTGTTGGAGAGGATGTGAAAAAGTAACACTTGTGGGGGCTGCCTGGGTGGCTCAGTGGGTTAAGCCTCTGCCTTCAGCTCAGGTCATGATCTCAGGGTCCTGGGATCAAGTCCCACATCGGGCTCTCTGCCAGGCATGGAGCCTGCTCCCTCCTCTCTCTCTCTCTACTTGTGATCTCTCTCTGTCAAATGAATAAAATCTTAAAAAAAAAAAGTAACAATTGTGAACTGTTGGTGGTGATGCAAACTGATACAGCCATATTTGAAAACATTATGGAATTTCCATAAAATTTAAAAATAAAAATAAAAATAGAAGTCCTTTGTGATCCAACAATCCTGTTGGTGTGTATTTACCCAATGAATATAAGAAAACTTATTCAAAGGGATTCTAGCACCCCTATGTTTATAGCAGCATTATTTATAAAGCTAAGATATGGAAAGCGCCCAAGTATCCATCAATTGATGAATAAATAAAGAATAAGTGGTATGTATATACAATGGAATATTATTCTGCCATAAAAAAGACTGAAATCTTGCCATTTGCAATAACATGGTTGGAACTAGACAGTATAATGCTAAAAGTGAAATAAGTCAGTCAGAGAAAGACAAATACCTTTACTCATATATGGAATAAAAGAAACAAAACAAACAAGCAAAGGGGAAATAATAAGACAGAAAGAGAAACAAAGCAAGAAACAGACATTTCATTACAGAGAACAAACTGATGGTTACTTGACAGGATCTGAAAGGAGTGATGGATTAAATAAGTGATGGGGGTTAATTAGAGCACTTGTCATGATGAGCACTGAGTGCTATATGTTATATTGTACACATGAAACTAATACAACCATATATGTTAACTAACTGGATTTCAAATGAAAATTTTTTAAAATCCCAGTTTTTAGCTCACATTCTGGCTTACAAAAGGGATTTAGTCAGGAATTTGGAGATTAGTTAATGAACAAAAAAGGGGTGAACAGGCAGTTGTTAGATAAAATTACTATCCTTTCTGGCATTATCTTATACCTTTTATCTAGAAGTATTTTTAGCACTTTAGACTCTTCCTATTTTATTTTGAGTCATTAAACAAAAATTTCCTCAAAGGACCTTAGACTCCATCCAATTTGAGCAACAGTGTGAGAGAGGAAATGGTGTCAGGAGGAAAAAAAAAAAAAGATGAATCTACTTTTGTTTACTAGTGAATGCATAGTTCTTCCACAGAAGAAGCTCTAAATGGAAAGGGCTCCAGCTTTATATGTGTTCAGTCATATGTTCAGAAGTAGGTAACACTATCAAAAAATATAAAGCATCTGAGATTATTTTCCCTTATTTGAAAGCTGGTGTATGAGTCTGCCGTAGTTTCTTGGGTGTTGATAGAAGACGCAGACTCATGGTTCAGAAATAATATAGTTTATTATTCACAGCAATAGAGGTAGCCAGAATATTAACAGTATTTGTGTGTGTGTGTGTATTTGTGTGTGTGTGTGTGTGTGTGTGTGTGTAGGGGTGGGAGTTATATATCAGTTCTGAGCCTCAGTTCCCACAAGAAGAATCAAAACAGAGGCAGATAATATTTGCAAACACAACAGGTTAAGTTAAAAAAAAAGATACTATTTCTGTCTTCCAAGTCTATTCAATACAACCATCTTCAAAGGATGGCCTAGAACAAATAATAAATGCAGAAATGTAAGCAACCAATTGAAAAGTGTCTCCCAAGAAACACACTTTGAGAGTCTTCATTTGACAAAAATACTATAGGATATTACATGGATCAGGTGCATTGAATACTGGAAGGTTAAAATTACAAGGGACCAAATATTTTTAAGCAGTTCTGGCATCCAGTAGAGTTCAAATAGGTTTTATAAGATTGAGGAAAGAAGCCATCAAAACCTGGGCCCAGGGGCCCCTGGGTAGCTCAGTGGGTTAAGCCTCTGCCTTCGGCTCAGGCCATGATCTCAGGATCCTGGGATCAAGCTCTGCATCAGGCTCTCTGTTCAGCAGGGAGCCTGCTTCCCCCCCCCCTGCCTCTTTGCCTACTTGTGGTCTCTGCCTGTCAAATAAATAAATAAAATCTTAAAACAAAACAAAACAAAAATCCTGGGCCCAATTTTCCCAAAAGTATGATTCTGATTCTAGTCTCTATGATGTTATCCCTTGAAGACAATGCCTCTAATTGAGTTGAATTAGTTTACTAAAGAGCATACCCCCATTTGTTGTAGGAGATGAACAATATGCAAGAGGCAAAATGCCACATGGAAGCCACCTGGTCTTCAGTGGAATATAGAATCAGTTCCTTTGGGATGAATTTGTTCCACATTTGACTTCCCACTTAAGGGAAAATAAGAGTGCCTTCTAATAGATTTTAAATAGGAAATGACAACGGAAGCTTATACAAGATTATAAAATGGGAAATTTCATTTAGATAAGCAATCATTTCAAAGTCATCTTCTTAATATTACAGACTCTTCACATAATCATAATTTTATTTTGGTATTATATGGTAATTTCAAATATAGTAAATATAAAGAATTTACCTCTGTAATTATAGCGAGTCTGGTCATAGTTTAATGGCAACAAATCTTCAATTTAGAAGTATGGTCTACCAATTATTAATACATTTGGAAATGGTGTGTCATCTTCACTCCACTTGTCTCACTAAAACAGTGAGCCAAAAAAAGTAGGTCCAAGCTGTTTACTATGGTCAAAATGGGTTGCTTTTGCACTTGGTAAAGAAGCAGTCATATTTTGGAAGAAGAAACTGAGGCTATTAATATTTTCAACTTATTTTCAGAAAAGGAAAGAAAGGATAATCGAAGCTAAAGCCAAAATCTTACACAAGGTGGCAGGAGAATGATCTTTTCCCAGATAAAGGGTTTTTCAACTTAGCCATGTTAGGAGGAAGAAGAGATGAGACATTGTGGACTTGACTAACGTATGTACACTGTAGAAAAAGTTTTCAAAATAATGTGTATTATTTTTCTTCTTTTAGTTGAGACAAAAACAAACAAACAAACAAAAAAAAACACTAATGAGCTTACTCTTAAAAGGAGGTAAACAAGAAACTAGCAAAGATTGAGTGTTAGGTATTGTCCCCCTCCTTTTTTTTTTTAATTCTGTTATGCTAGTTACCATACAATACATCATTAGTTTTTGACGTAGTGTTCCATGATTCATTGTTTGTGTAAAACACCCAGTGCCCCATGCAATATGTGCACTCCTTAATACCCATCACCAGGCTCACCCATCCCCACATCCTTCTCATCTTTAAAACCCTCAGTTTGTTTCTTGGAGTCCATAGTTTTTCATGTTTCATTTCCCCTTCCAATCCCCCCACTTCATTTTTCCTTTCCTTCTCCTAATGTCCTCCATGCTATTCCTTAGGTTCCACAAATAAGTGAAACCATATGATGATTGACTTTCACTGCTTGACTTATTTCACTTAACATAATCTCCTCCAGTCCCATCCATGTTGATGCAAATTTGGGTATTCATCCTTTCTGATGGCTGAGTGATATTCCATTGTATCCATAGATCACATCTTCTTTATCCGTTTGTCTGTTGAAGGGGATCTTGGCTATTTCAACAGAATGGCTATAGTGGACATTGCTGCTATGAACACTGGGGTGCATATGGCCCTTCTTTCCAGTAAAATAGAGCTAGCCTATGACCCAGCGATTGCACTACTGAGTATTGACCTCAAAGATACAGATGCAGTGAAAAGAATTAGGTATTGTTAAAGCACACATGCAGGGGATAGAAGTTATGGTACAGAAGAGGGAAGGGCAACCATATGGCAGAGTAGAATAAAGTAGCTCAGGAAGAAATTAGTCATATCCAGATATTGTAAGGCATGTGGGGTTGGCAGGGAGAGCATGAGAAATCATGAGAGAAGAGAGAGAAAATGGACCAGGCAGGAGAGGTTTATAACATTTTAACATCTAAGGTAAGCATATGCAAAGCAGAATAGGGAAAGAAATAAAAGTTTTTATAAGACTCAATACATAAGGAATAACGTGGAGGACACTGGGAGATGGAGAGAAGTGTGCTGGGGGAAATCGGAGGGAGAGACAAACCATGAGAGACTGTGGACTCTGAGAAACAAACTGAGGGTTTTGAAGAGGAGGGTGGCAGGTGGTTGGGTGAGCCCAGTGGTGGGTATTAAGGAGGGAATTTATTACATGAAGCACTGGGTGTGGTGCATAAACAATGAATTTTGGATCCCTGAAAATAAACTAAAAGAAAAAAAAGACTGACTACAGACATGGAACTCAGTGTAACACAGATATGGAACTCACTGTAATACCAGCCACTTCCCACCGACACACACAGACTATGATAATAATAAATAATAATGCAATTAAGAAAATTTCCTGCCAAATAATTTTTCCTCTTTTTTATTTTTATGATTATTATTTTTATTTTATTTTTAAAGTTTTTATTTAAATTCCAGTTAGTTAAAATAAGGTTAATATTAGTTTCAGGTGTACAATATAGTGATCAACACTGCCATACAATGGCTTAAATAAAAAAATGAAAAAAATTTTTTTAAAGATTTTATTTTTAAATAAAACCTCTACACCCAAGGTGGATTTCAAACGTACAACTCCAAGATCAAGATTTATATATTTTACTGACTGTTCCAGCCAGGCACCCCAACAAATAAAAATTTTATAAAATTGTTGAGTTTGTGGGAGTCTCATTTGCTTAGTCAGTTAAGTGTCTGCCTTTGGTTCAGATCAGGATCTCAAGAGTCCTGGGATCGAGCCCCATATTGCTCATGCTCTCTCTCTCTCTCTCTCTGGCTTTTGCTCTTAAATAAATGAATAAAATATTTTTTAAAAAATTGTTGAATTTGTTTAACTAGTTTTAAACTAGTAGACAGAGATGAAGATAAAGTATGATGTCATGGCACGGAATAATACAACTTACACTTTTTAAAAAAAAATGTGCAATGCAAGTTACCTCACTTCTTTTATCACCACACTGGGACTTTCCCTACTGAGTTGTTGTAATGTAAGGACCTATTTTATATTTTTATATTTTAGCAAGAGGCTTTCATTGAGGTTAACCCTTAAACTGTCCTTGCTCCCCTTCCCCCAGGGGATTCACTTAAAAACAAGTCCTGGAAATCAGCTCCAGGTAACAAAGCCCATATACAAGGGTGGGTCAGGCCAGGTGGAGACATCCATGAGCGGAGGGGGGGGGCGGTGTTTGCATATTGTCTCCCTAGATACTAATGAGTATGCCCCACTCCTCTGCTCTTTGGGAACCTTTTTGGCACTAATCCTAATCAAGGTGTAATAGGCTGGGTCAAATGTCTATACTAGGGTAAATTGAACCTCAATTGGTCACCTAGCCTCACTGTGGAGTTTCCTGTGTGTGTTAAAATCTCATTGGTCACCTGTGCGTGGCCAGGCCTGACTGCATGGCCTTTGCCCTTAAAAGCTAGACTGTGAAACAGCAAAGGGTTGCCTTCTCTCATAAGAGGTGTGGCCCCAAACGTTCGGTTAGATTCTTGATGCTTCGCATGAAATAAAGCTTTGCTTGACCTTTGCTTTACATCAGTCTCGCTCCTTTAATCATAGACCCATTATTGGGGCATAACAGTATTAATCTTAAAGTTATAAGTCCACAATGCATCCATCATCCATTCCACCCCTTAACATTCCCCTTTGGATAGACCCATGATCTAGAACAAGCCTTATTTTATAGTGCCTTGTAGGTGATTTTTGCTGCTGCCTAAATTGCCTACTTTCCTCTCACCATTACCACGGAAATTGGGTCCACTGAAACAAAGGGGTAGTGTAAGAAATTAACACTTCCATAAATCTCTTTAAATAATAAAGTATAAGATAGTGATACCTTTTTTTCTGCCATATAACCAATTCTTGCAAGAATAAGGTCATATAAAAGAATTTACAACACATGCTAGCATTATCCTACTGGACCCAGATCATTTGTATGTTTCTCTGTCTCTGAGAAATGTAGTTATTTACATGACTGAAACCTGAAAATTGTTTGATATGACCACTAATATCACCTTCTTTTTTTAAAGCCTGTTTAAGGCTTCTGTAATACATAGGTTTTTTAAAAACTTATTAAGCATCTTGTATATATCAAACACTTTAAAAATCTCTGCTTTAAAAAAAAAAAACTCTACCTCAATGGAACTTTGAGTCTGAAAAAGATACAGGCAATATACAAGGCAACAGATAGAATAATTACATATTTGATTATATACTCTGAGGATGTCACATTAAATTGATATGAAAACGATCAGAAGGATCTGGATTTCTTGTCAAAATTTTTTGCCTTACAAAGAAATTGATATTTAGGGAAAGTTGTTACTGAAAGAGGTCCTGTGTCAACCAAAAATGTTAAATCATGATCTCGCTAAATTTTCCAGTTGTGATCATTGCTTTGTTTAGCTGTCTTCTATTAAGACTGAATTTAGTAATTCAGTCTCAGATTTCAGTAAGTCTTTTTTTAAAAGATTTTATTTATTTATTAGAGAGAGAGAGGGAGGGGCAGAGGGAGAGGAAGAACCAGACTCCTTGCTGAGCAGGCAGCTGATGCAGGACTGGATCCTAGTACCCTGGCATCATGACCTAAGCTGAAGGAAGACACTTAACCAACTGAGCCACCCAGGCACTCTAGACTGTAAACTTCTTAAAGGTAAAAAAGTTTATTCTTCTAGTAGTTCCACAGACATTTCTAACATCCATAAGAAAGCATGTACTGATGTAAAATGCCAGCAAATCAAATTATTTAAAAAAGAAAGAAAGAAAGAAAAGATATATCTGGATAAAGAGAAAAACAGAAAATCTAATAATACATTGAATTATTAGAGCAAAGAGTGGAGGAAGAGAAAATAAATATGAAATAGAGATTTCCACTAAAAGAAAAAAATTGAATAAGGCAGGAGATTTAGAAAATTATTATGACAGACTTGAGAAAAAAATAAAATAGGAATTTTTAGAAAATAGCAATAAATGAAAAGGTAAATTGTTCCTACCTTTATAATATTAGCTGTTTGTTGTTGTTGTTGTTGCTAATTTACCTATTTAAGCTAATAAACAAAGAAAGGTTTCATTTAGGAATAAGGTTTCTATGTATATATATATATATTTTTTTTTTCCATTTAGGGATAAGGTATATATATATATATTTTTTAATTTTAATTGTTAGAAAATGTGTCACAGAAAGTGTTTAAACTTTAAGATATAGATGCAACATGTAATGAACTGCATTGTTTGAACGTCTAATTTGTAAATGCTGTTAGAGGAAACTTGGTGGAAATGTTCCTATGTGCTTGTGTTTCTGGAACTAAGTATATTTATTAATAAGGAATAGTTTAAAATTATGAAATGACCAGGAGTGGACAATTTTCCTAATCCTATCAGCTCTTTGCAGCTCTTTTATTAGCCCCCTTCAGGAATATCAGCTTTTTTATCTAATTAAATTTTATATTAATGTGCTTTTGACTTTTGGCCTTTCTCTTCCTTCTGTTCTTTTTTTTCCCCTAAATTACATGTTTCTGTTTAACAGCTACTATCAATTCTTTGATATGAATTCTCAACATCAATTTACTAACTCCAGAGATGAAGGAGCATCAATATTTAGAAGCGAAGAATACAAAGCCTTGGGCATCTGGATGGCTCAGTCACTTAAGCATCTGCCTTCGACTCAGGTGGTGATCCCAGGGTCGTGGGATGGAACCCCAGGTTGAACTTTCTGCTCAGCTGGGAGCCTACTTCTCCCTCTCCTTTTGCCTGCAGCTCCCTTTGTTTGCGTTCTCCCTCTCTTTGTCAACGAAATAAAATATAATAAAATAATGTAAATAATACATTTATTTATTTATTAAAATGCAATTATTACACAATACATAATGTATTGCATAATTATAATAATGGTTAAATAATTTATTAAATATTTATATTAAATATATCAATTTAATTAAATAAATATTTTTAGAATTTAAAATATTTCAAATTTAGATTATTAAATATTAAATCATTAATTTAATAAATAAATATCTAAACATAATTAAATAAAATAATTTATTTATTAAAATGAATAAAATAATGTTGTCATTATCTCAGCATGTATTTTTAAATAGTCTAAAAAAAAAATCTAATAAAGTCTAAATACATTGAGTTCAGATATTTATACAAGTTAACCCAGACACTCAACCCACAGTTTCAAAACTTTTGTTTTTATCTACTACTCAAAATACGATTTTAATGTATTTATTTGTAACTTTGACATAGCAAGGAAACTTGGAGGAAAAGGAGACATTTGCTTTTAATATTTGAAAATTATTTTGTTGATTTAAAAAAATAAAAACCTTAACACGTGAGCATTTCTTCTTAAATAACACTGTGAAGTTTCTGAGTCGCATTCTATTAAAAGTGCTGATAAAATGGCCTCAGTTACTCATTTAAATTATCAGCTGAATGGGTAACAAATGAAGTAGAGAGCTTTTTAATTATTTATGAATGTATTGCTTGTGGATGGAGTGCCACATAGAGTTACCTCTCTTTTTGGCTTTGTTTTGTGAGCAGCAGTGGAATCTATGAATGAGATTAAACATAAGGACATTCACAGAAATTCTTAATGAACTTCTGGGGAAGGGCAATAAGTGCAAGGAAAAACTGCAGCAAGACTAATTACAAATTTCAAGTGGTCATCGCTTAATTATAGAAGCTTTTAAGTTCAAGTAATATATCTTTTTCATGAGCCTATCATATTGTATTAATTACCACAAACTGCACTCTTGAACACTTATCTTTTCACATATTTCTTATTCTTAGTACTTAAAATTACCCTTATGATTGATAAGTAAATGGATTTTACTGACAATGCATTTATTTACATAAATAAATAATGCTGTTTATATATATAAAAACAATTGAATGTGTTCAATGAATTTTTTTTCAAATTAACATCTTAATTCTACCACATTAGTTACAAATAGATATAGACTTTATAGATTCATCAAATATTTTATTCTCAAATTTATATGTCCTTTGTGAAGTAAATGAAACTGTATATATTAAATATAATCCTATCACATGTAACAGTTACTAGTGCATCCCAGGACATACATAGGTCAGGTCCTCCTCAAGGCATCACGGATAACTGGATTTAACTTTCTATCCTAGGAGTCTTCTGTATATTTCTGTGGCTTTTATACTACAATCAGGAGGAAGAATTCTTTTGCTAAAAGCTTCCAAATGACTATGCGAGTAGATTATTTGTAGACTAGTGATATAATATTATTGTTTAATATGTGAAGCATGATAAAATAAAATGCCATTGCCATATTTAATTTGTTCAGTAAAGCATTCATTTAGTTATCAAGCATTCATTTTCTTTTTTTAAAGATTTTATTTATTTATTTGACAGACAGAGATCACAAGTAGACAGAGAGGCAGGCAGAGAGAAAGGAAGGGAAGCAGGGTCCCTGCTGAGCAGAGAGCCTGATGTGGGGCTCTATCCCAGGACTCTGGGATCATGACCTGAGCAGAAGGCAGAGGCTTTAACACACTGAGCCACCCAAGAGCCCCAAGCATTCATTTTCTTTATACAGAAGAGATAGAACAATATTATATAGTAGAAAAGACAGTAAATAATCTAGAAACCTTGATCATTTTGTTTTGGCAATTTTAGAACATAAAATTAGCTAAAGCTCAAGTGCAAGTTATATTTGTATCATAGGAGGAAAAGTTAATTAAAAGTTTGTTTATTACCATAGTTTAACACTTCAACGAAATGATAACGAGTCCAAAATCAATGAATATATGAAGTATACAATAAAAACAATAATCTTGAGTGTATGTGACTCACTGTAGGTATTGATAGGCTAGAAATCAAAGGGAAAGTATCTATAGGGTTTGTTCAGTTCCATGCTCATCAGATTAATAGGCTTTCTCATATTGCTTCCTTCACCACATTAATTTGTCTAATGAAGTTTTCAAGAGTTAAAGACAGTGATAGGTTCATGGCTGGAGAGAAGGTACAGAATCTAAGATAGTTCAGCAGTGCTTATTATTTAAGAGAAAGACAGCATGGGAGGTGAGGGGTATATCATGCATCCTGTTTTCACTCCCTTTGTGGAGCACCTACCCTGGAGGTCATGTAATAATAACCAATGACCAAAAAACAATAAAAAAACCCAAACATCCATGTGGAAGTGCCATCCCTGCCTGGAGATGAGTAGACTGCTCAAACAGATCCTGGGCAGGCATCTCAGCCCAGGCCTGTGCTGGGGAAGCTGGTTCATGGCTTTGGGCGCAATCAGGAAGCCAGCAAACTGACGGGAGAGTGCAGCCAGGGTTAACAGGACTGATGATCTTTTTGCAGCCAGGCCGCGGGTAGACACACGCTCAAGGAGCCAGGCTAGGAGGCTGCCCAGCGCCAGCGCTGGCAAAGCTTGCAGCCCCCGGGGCTTCCCCCCGCGCCCCAGCCAGGGCGGGGCCTCAGGAGGGAGGGGGGCGGGGCGGCGCGGAGAAGGGGCTTTGCTAATTGCCAAAGCGAAAAGGGAGCTTGCGGAGGACTCAGGAGGGAGGGGGGCGGGGGCGGGTGGAGGGCGGCGGGGAGAAGGCGCTTTGCTAATTGCCGAAGCTGGAAGTGAGCTCACAGAGGATGTGGCTGAGAGTCTGGGAGGAGGTGGAGGGGCTGGCGGAGGAGGGGCGGGCAGCGCCGCGGTGCTGTGCTGCGGCCCAGTCGGGACTGCAGGACCCACCGGACTCGCCGCCCGTACGCTCCCATGTGAGGCTCCGCTGTCCCGCTCCTGCTGCCTGCTGCCCCTCCCTGCCCCAAGGCTTCTCCGGACCACCCTCTGCACAGGGGTAAAGTGACACCGCGCCGCGCCCTCACCTGGAGCAGAAAGCGCGGACCCGACCTGGGGGCGGAGAGGGAGGTTGTGGAGGCCCAGCCTCCCGGAACCCCAGGGCACCGGGACCACCCCGGACGCTGCGCCAAACCCGGGTCCTCATGGGGTCGGGCTGGGGACAGCGCCTTGCGAGGTGCCCCCCGCCAGCAGGCACGCTAGCCCCCATCTTTCCGCAGCCCCATGCGCCCGTGCTGAGGACCCCTTTCCCTCCCCCGCCCTGGCCCTGCTGCTTTTGTTCTGGACTTGGGATCCCAGGTGGAAACTAGTCCCTCAGACCTCCCTGGCAGCAAGGAGGGCAGGGAGGGATTCTTGGTTTTCTGCCCTGGCTCCTCCTCTCTCCCCATTCACAAGCCTTTTGGCTTCCCTTTCCTCTCCTCATTGTCAGTTTTCTGAAATGGTTTTCTTCTGCATGTTGACCCAAAGAGCTATTTCATGAATGAATATACACGAAACTGAGTTGGGGCCCACCTGTGAGAGCCCACCTGTAGAGGCCTTTCATTAGAATGGTCTCTGGTTCTAGCCTCAGTTCAGAATACTGCATGTACCTGAGGACCAAGTCCAGATGTTTCTTTCATCTCTGACTTGAATTTGAAATCCTCCTCAGACTTCAGCTTCCAGGATTTCTCCAGTCCTTGCTCTCCCACTGTCTTGCTGGGGATCCGCCATGAGTGTTGAACACAGGAATGAATGAATGATATATACCCCAGACTGCTGGGGCTTTGTCTTCTTTTGCTGAGGTTGGAAAGGCTTGGGAGAGACCCCCTGTATGCAGATAGAGAGCTGCATGCAATTGCTTAGATAAACGTGTTCCCCACTTAATTGCTTGGGCATTGAACATTTCGCCCTTAACCTGTGGCTTGAGCAGTTAGGAGGAGACAATCTGGAGGTGAATCAGAAGATGGCTGAATCCACATGGTGGTGGTCTGGGTTTGGGAGATTTTCCTGTAGATTCAAAGGAAAGATATAAATTCTTCCAGTGGGGAGTGGTAAACTTTTTATCGATGGGAGATGGAAAATAAATGGTCTGGTTAAACTTTCCCGCCCCCTCAAAACCCATTATTTGAAAACACAAAAAGCAAAGTGAAGGGAGAAATCCTCCCACTCCCATCCCCACTCACCTCCATAGCCATCTCCTCTTCCAAGAACCTAACAGACAAGGTGCCAAGAAGTGTTAGGTACCAGCAGTGGTCTCAGATCTCATTCAAGAATCATGGTGAAAGGCTTTCAAATAGATTGTGGGGGAACAGGGGTCCAATTAGGGGGGACAAGTTTAAGGTTTGCCTGGTCCCCTAAAAATTAATGGCACTAGAGAAGATGACCTTTGGGAACTATAGCTTAATGGATACAATGTGTTAAAAGCTTCAGTGAGTCATGGTGGGAAGAAGCCATGAGGGCAGCAAACACAGTCTTAGATGATGTTATTAATAGCACTACAGGCTCTAGATTTCCTGTGGTGGTGTTCTTGGCAAGACCAGCCCGGCCAAAGTGGATACTCTCAACCTGGAACAGAGGGTCTTGGAGATGCCAGCACGTGAGGTATGATGAGAGGGTAAAATGATAGGAGGTGTCCTTTGGAAGGACTGACTCCTTGACTTTAAAAGGGAGAACCCAAATCTGTAGGTGAAATCTTTCTGGCTACAAAGAGGGCCAAGGCCTCCTAAGGTCAAGGTCTCCTCGTCACTTGCAAAGATGTCGAAGAACATATTCAGACATTTCAAAGATGTCCTCATATCATTGGTTCCCACTCTGGAATTCTATCAATAAGGTGAGAGTTCCTGTAGTTGAAAAAGAGATCTAAAAAGACTTCCCTTTCTCATGTAATTTCTGTAACCTCCAGGACACACCCACCTCCCCCTTCCAGCTCTGTAATGAAGCCACAGCTGGTGCCAATTTGTGGAACTCCTTAAAGGCTATTCTCCCTTATATACCCCCGGACCAAGTTCCCATGCTCCCTCACCCGATTTCCTGCACTCACCTCCCACCTGGTGTGTTCACACCTGCAAGTGCCTTTTACCAACCCCTTTGCCAAAAAGCAGCCAGAGTGACCTTTCAAAGACCTATCAGTTCCTGGCATTTGTCTCCATAGAAATCTGCACTGATCTTCTAACAAATTCTCAGTCCTCCAAAGGCACCCATAATCCTCCCATCAGTCTATTCATACCCCTCCAACTGACTGATGCCTGTTCTGCCCCATCTCTCTGCCCTTCAACCACACGGCCTCCTTCTTCCTGTGGAGACCTCTCATGGCACCTGCCTCCAAGCACAGGTGATTCCCATTGATGGGAAGACCCTCTTCTCTCCCCCATCTCCCCACTCCAGTTACTCCCACTTATTCGTGAGCTCACAAGCCCCATGGTACACACTCTCCATGCAGCCTGCTCTCTCTTTTCTAGCACTGGCCTCCGTTTCTAGCTGTGGTTGTGTCATGGATGTCCTTCCCCAGCCAGCCTCCAAGCTCTCCTTCCCTTTAGCTCCAACACCTGACACAGTGCCTGGCACGTAGTAAGCCCTGGCTAGCTTCTAAGAGCCTCACTGAGGGACTGAAAGCATTTTAAAAATATCACCACGTAGGCTCCAAACTGTAGGCAGAAAAAGCTTTGCCTGGATTGACATTTTAGAGACGTATTGGTCAAGTTGGATGTGTTCACTGACTTTACCTTGTAAAATTAAAAAAAAAAAAAAAGACCTCTGTATCGCTTCGCATCTACCGAAGGCGCATGTATACTACTAGACCACGTTATGAGCTTAATGGAAGGAGACAAGATGTTTTCGCTAAGAAAATGTATAAGACTGTTGAGGTCAAGTGGGAGGAAAGTCCGTTTGTTGGAGCATTGCTATCTTACTCTATCACAGCCACTCATAAAAATCTGACACGGGGTGAGTTCAGAATTGTCTGTCGGAGATGAGTTAGATCTGGCTCATGTTCCTACAGACATGAAAGCCAGAAACGAAAAAGGAGGCTTTAAAAGCGTGGGTTGAGGAGGCCGTGTGGTTCACTGCAATGAGCTAAGTGCCCAGGGCCACCAGCAGACATGCTGGCCTGTATCCTTCCTTTGTTCTGGGGTCCCTCTTGCACCATGTGGTGAGGCTGGTGGCTGGGAGCAGCTCAGGACAGGACCCGGTGGCATCTTAATTCTCCCACCCTCCTGTGGGCTCCAGTCGGCTCCAGTAGGTCTCAAGGGACAGCCTGCCTTCCTTGCAAAGCCCAGTAGCACTGGGAGCAGAAACTGGGACCAAAGAGTGAGCACCCTGTTTGACAAGCTGGAGCAGCCACCTCTTCTTCAGATGCAGGGGGAGCCCTGGCATGCTGACTCCTCCCTTCTCCCTTTCCCCTTTCCTCTCTTCCTCCCTCTTTTCTTCCCCTCTCTCCATCCCTGGTGGTGCCCTTTCCCAATGCCCACTTCATCCCTTTTCCTTTCTACATGCCTGTCTTCTAGAGTTTCTTCTTTTTCCTCCCCATTACTTCCCTTCATCTGAATCTCCTCTTTGGTCCCTTTGTCCCTGCTCTCTGCTCCTCCTCCCCTTCCCTGGCCCCTGTTCAGCTCCATACTGAATGCAGGCAGAGCTGGACTAACATGCTCACTTGCTAGCTCAGCCACCCTCCAGAGAAGTCACTCTTCGGTGGCCACCTTCCTGACCCCCTGGTCGCTTCTCCACTTGTTCAGATATTGCTCTGAAGTCTGAGGAGGACAGAGCAGGGCTGCCACAGAAGCAGGCCAGAGGAGAAACCAAACCATGTGTCCACACTGTCCCCCAGCACTGCTGCTCTGAGAGCTTTCGGAGTCCTCAACAGGGTTAGGATTTAGGGGCTTCTTCAGAACCGGGAGTGAAAACAACCATAGGTCAAAAGAAAAGCTATGGCCCACACAAAAATAATAATCACAAATGAAAACTATGTTAACTATGAAGTCCCAAAGTCGAAGAATTGCCTTGAATCTGTCACTAGAAAGCACCCAAGGCCTCACTCTCTGGGTTCTTGGTTCCCTGGGAATGGCAGGAGGCTCTGACATGCACGTGGGGGTGCCGAACAATGGGGGCTAGCCTGCCCGCTGGCGGGGGGCGGGGGGTACCTCCTGTGGCGCTGTCCTGGCCTGACCCCCTGCAGAGGGGTTGTGGCGCAGCGTCCTGGGTGGTCCTGGTGCCCTGGGGTTGGCGGTTGCCTGGGCCCCGACCACTCCACCCCCCCCCCTCCTGTCCTGCGTTTTCTGCTTCAGGTGAGGGCGCGTCGAGGTGTCACTTTACCTGTGAGCAGAGGGTCCTCCAGAGAAGCCATGGGTCAGGGAGGGGCAGCAGGCGGCAGGAATGAGAACGGGACACCAAGGCCTCTGGGGCTAAGCTGGAGCGTGGGAGCGCAGGGGCAGCGAGTATGGTGGTTCCTGCAGTCCCGAATGGGCTGCAGCACAGCACCCTGGCGCTGTGCGCCCCTCCTTCCCGCCTGGGCAATTAGCAAAGCCCCTTCTCCTGGCCGCCCCCACCCCGCCCCCGCCCCCCTCCCTCCTGAGTCCTCTGAGAGCTCACTTCCAGCTTTGGAAATTAGGAAAGACCCTTCTCTGCGCCGGCCCTGCCCCCTCACTCCAGGGGCCTGAGTCCTGGCTGGGGTGCAGGGCTATGCCCTAGCATGCTGCCCCATTGCCAGCGCCTGCGCTGGGCAGACTCCTAGCCTGGCTCCCTGAGCGGGTGTCCACGGGCAGCCTGGCTGCGAAAAGATCATCAGTCCTAAAGGCCAGCTGCACTCTTGGGTCAGTTTGCTGGCTTCCAGATTGCGCCCAAAGCCAGGAAACAGCTTCCCCAGCACAGGCCTGGGCTGAGATGCCTGCCTGGGATCTGTCTGAGCAGTCTCCTCCACTCCAGGCAGGGATGGCACTTCGACCTGGATGTTTGGGTTTTTGGTTTGTTTTTTTGGTCATTGGTTATTACATGACCTCCAGGGTAGGTGTTCCACAAAGGGAGTGAAAACAGGACGCCTGATATATATGCATATGGCCATTCTAGAAAAATAGCTTGGGGTTCTCTCGGAAACGCGGCATTGGTCCTTGCACTATGGTTTAATAGAAAAGGGATTATGCACCAAGTTACTTAAATGAGCATAGGTTGAAATCGTTTACTGAGAGTAAATATTTTAAATAGTTATATTTTAACTAAATCTATCATCAATCATAAATCTATTACACGAAGGTTACAGGCAATTTAAAAGAGAGAGCTTTCTCTTCAGGGTTTTAAATAACCCCTGTCTGTCTTGGCACATGAGAAGGCAAAGATAGGAAATGGTTTGTAAAAGATCATATAATAGCTTTTACTAATTCTATTTATTTGACAGACAGAGATCACAAGTAGGCAGAGAGGCAGGCAGAGAGAAAGATGGGGAAGCAGGCTCCCGGTCAAGCAGAGAGCCTGATGAAGGGCTCGATCCCAGGACCCTGAGATCATGACCTGAGCCCAAGGCAGAGGCTTAACACACGGAGCCACCCAGGCGCCCCCAGATGAAATACATTTCTGACTTAGAAACTTCAGATAGAATTATTTTGTCCATGATGACAACTGAAGAAAATGTGTCATCCCTAAACCTAACCTTAAACCCTACCAACACTGACACCTAAGCTGACCTTAAAGCCCAAACTAGAACCCTGAATCCCAAACCTGGAATGGAACCCAAAGCCTGTACCTGAGCCCTGGATCCAAGCCCTGAACCACGAACCCAAACCCTAAACCAGACCTCCAAGTCATGAAACCTGAACCCAAATCTTAGTATGAAGTCAAACCCCAAATTTGACCTTGAACTTTATCCCATAAGCCCTGAGTCTTAAAGCCTAAATCATAAACTTAAAGCCCTAAACTATAACTCTGTTCCCTTGTCCTTCACTCTAAATCCTCACCATAACACTAAACCCAAAGCCTGATTAGAACTCTGACTAAAACCTGAACCTGAACCCAAATTCAAACCCTTTACCACACTTTGCTTATGCAATTGCCATTGATGGATATTTGCAGTTTCTACCTCTTGATTTTTGTGAACATTGTTTGGGTTGGGGGCTAGGGTTAGGGTCTTGGATTAGGGTAGGGTCCAGGCTTGAGACCAAGTTGAGGTCAGAGTGTGGGTCTGCATCAGGGCCATGTTCAGTGACACTGTTTGGGTCAAGGACTGTTGTAATTCCACATTGTTTCCAATTCATTGTTCCTTAGCTATTTGGGGGGAAGTTGGGGGGTATTGGGCTCCATGCAGCTTGAATTTCCGGAATGAAATGGCATCAGCTGGACCCCAGGAGGGAGCAGGACCTTCCACTGAAGGGTGAGCTCCCTCAGTCCTGCACTGCCTTGCACCGCCTGCAGAGGGCGCCAGACCCCAGCTCCCGCCCTGAGCCCAGGCTGCACAGCCACAGCTGGGACCTGAGCCCTGCCTTTTCAGGACCCACTGTGGAGACTTCTGGAGAATGTGGGGCGCCTCCCACCCTGACAGGACAAGCTGAGGAGGGTGTGGCTCTGCATCCACACTGACCGGACCCGTTGTGGAGGACGCGCCCACACTGGCAGCAGTCCAACCTCCTAAGGACCAGACGCTGGAGGAGGTGAGGAGAAGTCCCTTAGTGGACTGTCAAGGGGTTCGTGGTCTCAGGACCCCACAGAGAAAGGGCGCCCTGTGTAGACACTGGGGCTTCCGTCGTTTTGTGTGAGGAGACGTGGCCTCCTGCTGTGCTGTGCGCGGGGCTGTGGGGTCCCCACTTTCTGGGCTCGGGTGATCCTTGGTCCTTGTCTGTGTTTGTGTGCTCGCGGATTGGGTTCCTGGGGCTCCTCAGATGGTCTGCAGTCAGGGAGCGTCTGCCTTCTTTGGTGCTTGTGCTCTCCCCACCTCAGCCCTGCGGGGTCCTTCCCGTGTCCACACCCACTCCAGGCTTGCACCGAGTCCGGAAATTCGGGAGCCAGAGTGAGGACTCTGTAGCCGGTTTTGGGGGAGAGTAGGTATTTTCCCAGTGTGGGTTCTTCCCTGAGCACAGTGCCTCCCCATCTCCGTGTGTACCCCTCCCTGTCTGTCGTCATTGTTGCAGGGCTGTCACTTTCTTGGTTCAGGGGCCTCCTGGGTATCTTGCTATCTTGGATGCAGGTGTAAATGAGATCGTTCTCAGCAGTCTCTTTCTGATGGGTCCTTCGGAGCACCTAGGAGTGCCACTAATTTGTGCATATTGATTTTGTTCCTTGCAAGTTCTTGAATTTATTAGTTCGATTGGCCTTAAACTTAATCTGCCAGTTATTTGACCAGCAGCATGGGTTTAATTGGGAAGAGCAGAGAATGGCAGTCTGGGCTGAGCAAGCTAAGGTCCCATCACAGGCAAGTGCGAGAAACAAAGGAGAGGAACATTATTTCATGGAGGAGGAAGAAGTTGGGAAGGGTGCTTGAAGGAAAGTCCCTTGGAGAAAGGCAGGGTGATGGAGAATTCTCACCAGCTGAGCTGCAAAGCTCCTACAAAAAGTCAGGAGATGAACCTCCAGCTTCCCCTGTGGGGCCTAAAATTGGTGAGTCTCTCCTGTGGGGGATTGCAATGTGGGGTCTGTAATGGGCACTGAGCACCAGGCGCCCCCTTCCAGCCTCCCCTTCTGGCATCCCCAGTCCACTTTACTGGGGCTTCCCTTCCTGCTTTTGCACAGTTCTAACCAGCTTGTGGTGGAACGTTGTGGAAAAACTGAAATTCCAAATCCACTGCTTCTACTGCACATGAGATACAGGGGCCCATGATTTAATCCTCCCACGAGTCTCTTGCTAGCCCCATCTGTCCGTTACTCATTTTGATAGTTGATATTACCAAAGTACTGTAATTCTAAAAATTTCTGAATTAGCTGTATTATTTCTTTTTAGGTATGAAGTTAACTTCCAATTATATGAATTTAATATTTTGGTCATTGTTTTCTAATTTTATTGCCTTATTCTTGGAAAATATAGCCTGATATTTAACTCTAGGAATTTATTGGCATATACTTCTGGCCTAAATAATGGCCTGTTTGTGTAAATGTTCAACTTATGCTTATATACTTACTGAAGACTCTTGTTTTGGGGTCAGGATGGCTACATTTATTAATAGATCAGGACTATTAGATTCTCTAAATTTTGATGTCTCTTAATTTAATCTAATTAAATTATCAGTTAATGAAAGAAGTTAAATTTTTTATGTACTACTGCATCTAAACTTATCAAAGTCTTTTGCTATAATTAGACAAGTATGTCATCCTGTTTTTATACCAAGTCTTACATTAAAAAAATCATACTATCTGAAATATTATTTATTTTTATTATTATTTATTTTTTTTAAAAGATTGTATTTATTGGGGTACCTGAGTTAAGTGTCTACCTATAGCTCAGGTCATAATACCCAGGTCCTGGGATAGAGCCCCGCAGGGGGTTCCCTGCTCAGTGGCGTGCTTCTCCCTCTCCCTCTGTTATTCCCTCTGCTGTGTGCATGTTTTTCTTTTCTCACTCTCTCTCAAATAAATAAGTAAAATTTAAAGATTATCTCTCTCAAATAAATAAGTCAAATTTTTTTTTTCTCAATGGGAGGGAGAAGCAGACTCTCCACTGAGCAGGGAGCCTGATGCAGGGCTCAATACCAGGACCCTGGGATCATCACCTGAGCTGAAGGCAGACACTTGAACCGACTAAGTCACCCAGGCACTCCAGCTGTTTATTTATTTATTTATTTTTATTATGCATATGTTTTATCTCTCTTTTCTACAAGTCTTTTTTTTTTATCTTTTTACTTTTTTCATAAAACTGAACTATTTCAAGATGACTTGGTCATCCTCTTTTCCCCAACCTCAAAGATCATAGAGTATATTTTAACTGTTAAAATAATATTAGTATTTAAGTGCTGCCTACACAAATTAAGGCAAATTATCTGTGGTCTGTATTCCTGAAAATATTTTTTTTATTATGCCTTCCTATGCCAATGACATTTTATAAGAATCTAAATGTTTCCATTTGTGATTTTTTTTCAAGATAATAAAGCTATTACTTCATTCTTTTTTATATCTGATGTTATTTAAAAATTTCTGTCAGTCTGATTCTTGTTTCTTTATTAATGAATTATTTTTTTTCTCTCTAACACTTGTGATTTTTTTTGTGTGTCTTTGGTATGTATGCCCTAGTTTGGGATTCATAGAGTCAACTCTAGTTATGAATATTTTCTTTCTTTTCTTGTATGTAAGTTTTAATCCAGTGTCTTGACTATTTTATGCTTGAGAAATAGATGTACATTAATATTCAAATATTTCTTTCCTTTTTCTTCTTTCATTTAAAAAAAGTCATTTATTTTATTTTATTTAAAAATATTTATTTATTTATTTGGAGTAGAGAGAGAGGGTCATGAAGAGTGGCTGATTATATACTTTCAATTTGGGAGGAGGTTAGGGATAGCACAAGCCTCCAAGGTATTTTATAAACAAGGTTTCCAGGACCTTGAGGGGGCTAGCTATTGTTAGGGAAAGGTCATTTATTACTATTTAGTAAAAACTCAGGGAAGAGACTCTTCTGATGTGTATCAGTGGGTATATGCTTGGGAGATGATTGCCAATTTATATCTTGAGGGCAGGGGTGGGGAGTAGAGATAAAGAAGTTTCCAAAGTAATTTTTACATGTGAAAGTAGATTTTCAGTATCCTGGGGGGAGGACTAAGAATGCTTTTTGCCCTGAGTGGATGTGTCCACATGGAAGCAGCTGAGTCCCCAGAGGAGCTTCAAGGACTTGTCAACAGGCTATGAGTAGTAAGGAAATCTAATTTCTTCTCTAGCTTTTGTTCCACACACATCACCTACATCTTACACCTCTTTTATATTGATAATTTTAATGCTTTGCTGGTATCCAGATGACTATATCCTTAAGTGACTTCTTATCTCTATTGAATCCATTACATATTCTATCCATTGTATTCTTAATTCAACTAGATTACATATATTTAATCTATTAGTACCACTAGGTTCTTATTCTTGTTTTTATTTCAAAATCTTTCCTTATTTCCTTACATTATTTATTGGGTATATTTTAAATCCCTGAAATACTCACTTATTATATATAAGCTGTCAACCGTATTCTTATTTTGAGGTAGCTATATCTTTTTGGGTTTTAGGACATCATACCAACAATGCCAAATAATTTTCAGACAACAGCAGGATCTCCAAGAATTCAACTAAATTCTGACACTATCTACCTGAACATAGTGTAAGATTTCATCAGTTAAGGGATCAGTCCTCCAAGACTATCTCCAACCCCACCTCAGATGCCAGTCTCACTGTAGGCCCCAGGTTATTACCTGTGCTTGTGACTGAGCAACTACAGGTTGGAGGTCCCAATGGCCTACTTCTTACGTTCTTTTAATTTGCTACAAGGACTCACAAAACTCAGAAAAATACTTACTTTATGTTTGCCAGCTTATTAAAAGATATAATAGAAGATTTAAATCAATAGATAGATAAAGAAGTGCACAGGGCAAGGTATGGAGAATGGGCACAGAGCTTCTATTACCTTCTGTAAGACTGCCACTCTTCCTGCCTTTTCATACATTTCACAAACTAAAAGCTTTCTGAACCCAGTCCTTTCAGCTTTTCTGTGGAGGCTTCATGACATAGTCATGACTGACTAAATCATTGTCATTTGCTGATCTAATCTCCAGATCCTCTTCCCTCCCCAGATAATCCTGTATTGGGAGGAAGGGGAGGCACGTTGGGCAAAAAGTTGTGAAGGCTTTCACCAAGTGGTTGGTCCTTCAGGCAAACAGCCCTTGCCTTGAGTGAGGTCTGAAGGTCACTTCATTAACAGAACAAAACACACCTCTCTCACCCTTATCACAGGAAATCCCAAGAGTTTTAGGAGCTGTGAGTCAGTAGCCATGGTTGAAAACCAAATATTCAGATGACCAAAATATATTTCTTGTAAACCACTATATTACACTACATGCTTAAGTATTTAATTATGTGATCTTTTAAACTAATATTTTTCTAAGAGTATAAACTGTTCTGGCAGTAATCTGGATTGGGGAGTGATGTATTGCCAAATTTCTGTCGTTTTAGTCCAGGAAGTCAAAGAGAAAGAACAGGAGAGCCCCCTAGGGCAGGAAGTTCAAAGTAACAATGTTGACTACTACTCCCTTTTCTTGATTTTTTTTTTAAACAAGCAAATCTTCTCTTCAGAGTTGCAGTTTAAAGCCAAGAACATGCGGAATTGGGAGAAAAAATAGTTAAATTTGGAGACTTGCAGAGGTAGAATCAGAGTAGTGAAAGCCATTACAGTAACTGACCTAACTGAGGTCAGTCTTTGGTGAATCACAGAAACAGGTGGAGTTGTCAAACAAAGGAATCTTTGTTTACAACATACAAGGAGATCACAGGGAATAAGTTCCAAAGCCTTGACTGTTTGAACAGGAGAGAGATTTTTATTTAGTATTTAAGATGAATACTCAGAAGGGAGAGTTTTATTATTCCATGTATGGTTGGTCATAAGGTTGTGGCTGCATGCACATCCACATATGTATTTGTGCAATATGTATTGCATGTTCACCTGAATGAAGCTTGTATTCCACCGAGGGCAGAAACTTCAACGTTAGAATAAAGCAGAGGTAACTGTTGGACAAGGGAAAGGGACTCTGCAGGCTTCAAGAGCAGATAGAAACTAGATGGGGTCTTGGGCTCATTTTCTGGGACAAGGAATGCAAGGCCTTGATTGCTTTTGAAATAGCACTAGGAGTTTTGCCACTGATTTATTGTCTCAATAGCTTAGGCTATTTCCTGCTCTGGTGGTGACTGTTAGTTTTCCCATTGCCTTGTTCCCTCAAAATCCTTAAGGAGTGAGGTTTTTGCATTTCTTTGTAAGAACCTCCCAGGAAGTTTTGGAAGAAGTGTGCTTGGGCAAGTACACAGGTGGGGTATAGATCATTGAAAATAGCTGGGGACAAAAAATGACTTTTCTTATGTCAGGAAAACTATATGTCATCTTAATTTTCTGGGAACCTCTAATTCTTTCTGCTGATGTTACCAGCAGGCTTCTGAGATATTACTGATTGTTCTCTTGAACCTAAGGAAAAAGAAATGTAGAAAGCAAAAGACAAAACTTTAAAATCTATCCTCCAACTCATCAATTCACTGCAGCCACCTCTCTGTCTTTCCCTTTCTCTTTTTCTTTATCTTTCTCTCTCACTTTCTCTCTCACATATGCACAACACACACAAATCATCTTAAAACAATTTTTAATTTTCCCTATTCCATTTTAATATACTTGAGGCATGATCATTTTCTTAGTAAATACAAGAAAAAAAAATCTAGGATTCCATCATTCTGTGTGATTAAAGTATAGAGGAATTTACTTCTAATAGCACTTATAAAAACATATTTTATTTATGGAATATTATATAATCAGGTGCCTGCATTTTTCTTATTCTCCAACTAGTGTTATTTGGCAATTAATATTTTGTCAATCAATATTCCCCTATACCTGAATGTGTGGGCAGTGAGAGATGAGTTAGAGGCAAGGATGGTGAACACTCCCAACAACTGCAGACTACATATATCTTAAGCCATGATTTTCTTTGCAAAGGTCAACATTGATAATGTTCTAGTCATACCTCCGTGTACCAGGAAAGAAGTAGCATATTTCTTGAAAGACACAGCTATCAAAGCTCCATTGAGAAACTGTAAAGATGGACAAGCGATTTCCAAATTACATATCTGATAATGGACATCTACTCTGATTATTTAAATATGAATAAAAATAAAAAAACCTTACTAATAACCAAACAGAGTATCCAATTTTACATGTGAAGGAAATAATGGAAGAGACATGTCACCAAAAGTATATGGATGGCTTATAGGCACATGACAAATTTCTCAACATTTAGACATTAAAGAAATACAAATTAAAATCATAATGAGACATGCTTACATATCTATTAGAATGGCTAAAATTATAAAGGCTAATTGTACTTGGTCTGAGCTAGATTGAGAAGCAACAAAAAATCTAAACTGTTGTTGGCATATATCATGATACAACCACTTTGGAAAATAGTTTGAAAATTTTTTTAAATGCAAAATATGTTGCAGTTACAAAAATAGCCATTTTACTTCTAGGCATTTAACCAAGAGAAACAAACCCTATGTTCATACAGGGACTTGTATATGAATTTCATAGCAGCTTTATTTTTAAGAATTGAAAACAGTGGAAATGTTCATCAATGTCCATCCATAGAGCAAAGAAAAATTATGATCTATTCATTAAAGAGATTACTATTCAACATCAAAATGAACTATTTACTATTGGAGATTCTCAAAGTAATGATGCTGAGAAAAGAAAAGCCAAGCAATGAATAGTATATACAGTGTCATTCCATGACTATAAAAAATCTAGAAAATAAAAATTTATATATAGTCACAGTCATCAAATATATTGGTGTGATTTTAGTGCCTTCTTCTGTGATCCTATAGCTTCCTACACTTGTATCTCTGAGCATTTGTTACACCATGTGAAAATATGAACTCTTTCTCTTCATTCTGTCTTACTAGAATAAGAGTCCTTGAAATTTTATGGACAATTGAACTCTCAGTTATTAGCAGAAATTCTATCACACAGTAAGTTTCCAAATATAAAAGCCAGAGTTTTACAATGACTTCTAAGCTTTACATGATCTAGCCACTCATTTAACCTCTGTGACCTCTTTCCCTGCTACTCTTCAGTCACTCACAGTGGCCTCCTTGCTATTCCTCAGATATGCCAGGCATGATCCAACCTTATGGCCTTCAAGATAGCCAATTCCTTTGTCTGGAGTGACCTTATTGCTGATAGTTCTGGGCAAATTCATCACCTTTCCATACCTTTGTTCAATTGTCAGCTTCATTGTAACTACCCTGATCTTCCTATTAAAAATTTTAACTCCCCATCCCCTGCCTAGCAACCTTGATTTTTCTCACCCTGATCGAGTTTTTCTTTTTCCCCATTGTACTCATCCTTTTTGAATGCACTATGCAATTTTTATTAAGGTTTATAGCTTTGAATTGTCTCACCCATTAAAATAAAAGTTCTACAAAGCCAAGTATTTCATTTACCAGTGTAGTCTGAAGTAATATCTGCCATATAATAGTTCAGTAGACAACTGGTAAATTTCAAAATAAATTAATGTTGAGAATATACTGAATTTCACAAGTCATTTCAATATTTATTTCCAAAAAATAAACTATGTAAAACATACCTTAAATTTACTTTCAAAATATTTTATAGCATATAATGGACAATATACATAAGCCTTAAAGAAACAATCCTATAAATAACCATTTCATACCTACTTAAAAACTACATAATACCACACTCCTAGATCCTCTCTGAACGCTCTAAAATAACCCTAAAGGAAATACATTTTTAAAAATAACAGATTTTTTGTCAAATAATTTAATAAAATAAAAGTTTCATTCATCTATGTAGATCATAATAAATGTTTTTAATAAGCATGAAATTATAACTCTGAAGTGTGCTAAAATGAAACCACCTGCTAAGGGTGAGAGAATAAAAATAAACATCATGTTTCCAAATAAGAGGAATTTATTACCTTTGAATCAAAGCATGTGGATTTGTTCAAACTGGCAATAAAGGAATATGGAGACACAAACCATAGAAAGTCATATTTTAGATTTCTAAAAGACTTCGAAGTGAAGAGTATACATTCACTTCTCACTTATTGCTCCTACATATTCATGAATTTGAGAGAAAATATAGGCCCTGTGTGTCTTAGCATCTAATGGGATATTTTTTGATATTTACATGCTTACACATAGTATGTGTTATAGTCTTCTCTTTTACATGCTGTAAAAAGGTTAACCCCTTTTCTGCAGAGATCTGAAAATGTGAAACAGTGCCTGAGTAGCTGAATTCATCTAATTCAAATTTCTTGCAGGTCTAAGACCTATTGTTTTTCACTTGACTGCCTCCTTTTTCATCTGTCAATTGGTTACAAATTCTGGTACTGAAGAGAATACATTGGGGCTGGTGGCTCAGTGTGTTAAAGACTCTGCCTTCAGTTCAGGTCATGATCTCAGGATCCTGGGATCGAGCTCCACATCGGGACATAATGTAACGACAGATAGTTTATATGGGAGCCCTTTGGGTACTCTGGTGGATGAATGTTTTTAAATTAGTTTTTCATGGACATGGGGAGTTAGAGACGAGAAGGGAGGTGGGGGAAATTGGAAGGGGAGCTGAATCATGAGAGACTATGGACTCTGAAAAACAATCTGAGGGTTTTGAAGGGGCGGGGGATTTGGAGGTTGGGGTACCAGGTGTTGGGTATCATAGAGGGCACTGCTTGCATGGAGCACTGGGTGTGGTGCAAAAAGAATGAATACTGTTATGCTGAAAATAAATAAAAAATTAATTTAAAAAATATTAGTTTTTCGTAAACTACAAAAAAAAAAAAAAAGAAAAGCGCTCCCATTTATAGCGTACACTTTATGGTTCACAAAGCACGTGCCAACAATAAAAATAATAATGGGTTACCGTTACACTTCATAGAAAAGGAGGTACAGGGAAATTGAATGAAAGGGAATAACAAAGTAGGTTCATAAGTCAATCTTCCTTGTAAAAAAATTAACCTGAAAGTGCGTTTCTGCCACCTCTCTCCTGTGTGACATTTTATCGATGGGAGATGGAAAATAAATGGTCTGGTTAACCTTTCCCTCCCCCTCAAAACCCATTATTTGAAAACACAAAAAGGGAAGTGAAGGGAGAAATCCTCCCACTCCCATCCCCACTCACCTCCATAGCCACCTCCTCTTCCAAGAACCTAGCAGACAAGGTGCCAAGAAGTGTTAGGTACCAGCAGTGGTCTCAGATCTCATTCAAGGATCATGGTGAAAGGCATTCAAAGAGATTGTGGGGGCACAGGGATCCAATTAAGGGGGACAAGTTTAAGGTTTGCCTGTTCCCCTAAAAACTAATGGCACTAGAGAAGATGACCTTTGGGAACTATAGCATAATGGATACAATGTGTAAAAAGCTTCAGTGAGTCATGGTGGGAAGAGGCCAAGAGGGCAGCAAACACAGTCTTAGATGATGTTATTAATAGCACTACAGGCTCTAGATTTCCTGTGGTGGTGTTCTTGGCAAGACCAGCCCAGCCAAAGTGGATACTCTCAACCTGGAACAGAGGGTCTTGGAGATGCCAGCACGTGAGGTATGATGAGAGGGTAAAATGATAGGAGGTGTCCTTTGGAAGGACTGACTCCTTGACTTTAAAAGGGAGAACCCAAATCTGTAGGTGAAATCTTTCTGGCTACAAAGAGGGCCAAGGCCTCCTAAGGTCAAGGTCTCCTCGTCACTTGCAAAGATGTCGAAGAACATATTCAGACATTTCAAAGATGTCCTCATATCATTGGTTCCCACTCTGGAATTCTATCAATAAGGTGAGAGTTCCTCTAGTTGAAAAAGAGATCTAAAAAGACTTCCCTTTCTCATGTAATTTCTGTAACCTCCAGGACACACCCACCTCCCCCTTCCAGCTCTGTAATGAAGCCACAGCTGGTGCCAATTTGTGGAACTCCTTAAAGACTATTCTCCCTTATATACCCCGGGACCAAGTTCCCATGCTCCCTCACCCGATTTCCTGCACTCACCTCCCACCTGGTGTGTTCACACCTGCAAGTGCCTTTTACCAACCCCTTTGCCAAAAGGCAGCCAGAGTGACCTTTCAAAGACCTATCAGTTCCTGGCATTTGTCTCCATAGAAATCTGCACTGATCTTCTAACAAATTCTCAGTCCTCCAAAGGCACCCATAATCCTCCCATCAGTCTATTCATACCCCTCCAACTGACTGATGCCTGTTCTGCCCCATCTCTCTGCCCTTCAACCACACTGCCTCCTTCTTCCTGTGGAGACCTCTCATGCCACCTGCCTCCAAGCACAGGTGATTCCCATTGATGGGAAGACCCTCTTCTCTCCCCCATCTCCCCACTCCAGTTTCTCCCACTTATTCGTGAGCTCACAAGCCCCATGGTACACACTCTCCATGCAGCCTGCTCTCTCTTTTCTAGCACTGGCCTCCGTTTCTAGCTGTGGTTGTGTCATGGATGTCCCTCCCCAGCTAGCCTCCAAGCTCTCTTTCCCTTTAGCTCCAACACCTGACACAGTGCCTGGCACGTAGTAAGCCCTGGCTAGCTTCTAAGAGCCTCACTGAGGGACTGAAAGCATTTTAAAAATGTCACCACGTAGGCTCCAAACTGTAGGCAGAAAAAGCTTTGCCTGGATTGACATTTTAGAGACGTATTGGTCAAGTTGGATGTGTTCACTGACTTTACCTTGTAAAATTAAAAAAAAAAAAAAAAGACCTCTGTATCGCTTCGCATCTACCGAAGGCGCATGTATACTCCTAGACCACGTTATGAGCTTAATGGAAGGAGACAAGATGTTTTCGCTAAGAAAATGTATAAGACTGTTGAGGTCAAGTGGGAGGAAACAGTCCGTTTGTTGGAGCATTGCTATCTTACTCTATCACAGCCACTCATAAAAATCTGACACGGGGTGAGTCAGAATTGTCTGTCGGAGATGAGTTAGATCTGGCTCATGTTCCTACAGACATGAAAGCCAGAAACGAAGAAGGAGGCTTTGAAAGCGTGGGTTGAGGAGGCCGTGTGGTTCACTGCGATGAGCTAAGTGCCCAGGGCCACCAGCAGACATGCTGGCCTGTATCCTTCCTTTGTTCTGGGGTCCCTCTTGCACCATGTGGTGAGGCTGGTGGCTGGGAGCAGCTCAGGACAGGACCCGGTGGCATCTTACCTCTCCCACCCTCCTGTGGGCTCCAGTGGGCTCCAGTAGGTCCCAAGGGACAGCCTCCCTCCTTGAAAAGCCCAGTAGCACTGGGAGCAGAAACTGGGGCCAAAGAGTGAGCACCCTGTTTGACAAGCTGGAGCAGCCACCTCTTCTTCAGATGCAGGGGGAGCCCTGGCATGCTGACTCCTCCCTTCTCCCTTTCCCCTTTCCTCTCTTCCTCCCTCTTTCCTTCCCCTCTCTCCTTCCCTGGTGGTGCCCTTTCCCAATGCCCACTTCATCCCTTTTCCTTTCTACATACCTGTCTTCTAGAGTTTCTTCTCTTTCCTCCCCATTACTTCCCTTCATCTGAATCTCCTCTTTGGTCCCTTTGTCCCTGCTCTCTGCTCCTCCTCCCCTTCCCTGGCCCCTGTTCAGCTCCATACTGAATGCAGGCAGAGCTGGACTAACATGCTCACTTGCTAGCTCAGCCACCCTCCAGAGAAGTCACTCTTCGGTGGCCACCTTCCTGACCCCCTGGTCGCTTCTCCACTTGTTCAGATATTGCTCTGAAGTCTGAGGAGGACAGAGCGGGGCTGCCACAGAAGCAGGCCAGAGGAGAAACCAAAACATGTGTCCACACTGTCCCCCAGCACTGCTGCTCTGAGAGCTTTCTGAGTCCTCAACAGGGTTAGGATTTAGGGGCTTCTTCAGAACCGGGAGTGAAAACAACCATAGGTCAAAAGAAAAGCTATGGCACCCACAAAAAATAATAATCACAAATGAAAACTATGTTAACTCTGAGTCCCAAAGTCGAAAAATTGCCTTGAATCTGTCTCTAGAAAGCACCCAAGGCCTCACTCTCTGGGTTCTGGGTGCCCTGGAAATGGCAGGAGGCTCTGAAAAGCGCGTGGGGGTGCCAAACTATGGGGGCTAGCCTGCCCTCTGGCGGGGGGAGGGGGGTACCTCCTGTGGCGCTGTCCCGGCCTGACCCCCTGCGGACAGGGTGTGGCACAGCATCTGGGGTGGTCCTGGTGCCCTGGGGTTGGCGGGAGGCTGGGGCCCAAACATCCCACGCCCAGCTCCTGGACCGCGTTTTCTGCTTCAGGTGAGGGCGCGTCGTGGTGTCACTTTACCTGTGAGCAGAGGGTCCTCCAGAGAAGCCATTGGGCGGGGAGGGGCAGCAGGCGGCGGGAACGGGAACAGGACACCACGGCCTCATGAACTAGGCTGGAGCATGAGAGTGCAGGGGCAGCGAGTATGGTGGGTCCTGCAGTCCCGAATGGGCTGCAGCACAGCACCCTGGCGCTGCGCGCCCCTCCTTCCCGCCTGGGCAATTAGCAAAGCCCCTTCTCCCGGCCGACCCCGACCCGCCCCCGCCCCCGCCCCCCTCCCTCCTGAGTCCTCTGAGAGCTCACTTCCAGCTTTGGAAATTAGCAAAGACCCTTCTCTACGCTGGCCCCACCCCCTCACTTCTGAGGCCGGAGTCCATGCTGGGGTGCGGGGCTAAGCCCTGGCATGCTGCTGCATTGCCAGCGCCTGCGCTGGGCAGCCGCCTAGCCTGGCTCCCTGAGCGGGTGTCCACGCGCAGCCTGGCTGCCAAAAGATCATCAGTCCTAAATGCCGGCTGCACTCTTGGGTCAGTTTGCTGGCTTCCAGTTTGCGCCCAAAGCCAGGAACCAGCTTCCCCAACACAGGCCTGGGCTGAGATGCCTGCCTGGGATCTGTCTGAGCAGTCTCCTCCACTCCAGGCAGGGATGGCACTTCGACCTGGATGTTTGGGTTTTTGGTTTGTTTTTTTGGTCATTGGTTATTACATGACCTCCAGGGTAGGTGCTCCACAAAGGGAGTGAAAACAGGACGGCATATATAGCATACAGCCATTCTAGAAAAATAGCTTGGGGTTCTCTCGGGAACGCGGCATTGGTCCTTGCACTATGGTTTAATAGAAAAGGGATTATGCACCAAGTTACTTAAATGAGCATAGGTTGAAATCGTTTACTGAGAGTAAATATTTTAAATAGTTATATTTTAACTAAATCTATTATCAATCATAAATCTATTACACGAAGGTTACAGACAATTTAAAAGAGAGAGCTTTCTCTTCAGGGTTTTAAATAACCCCTGTCTGTCTTGGCACAAGAAATGCAAAGATAGGAAATGGTTTGTAAAAGATCATATAATAGCTTTTACTAATTCTATTTATTTGACAGACAGAGATCACAAGTAGGCAGAGAGGCAGGCAGAGAGAAAGATGGGGAAGCAGGCTCCCGGTCAAGCAGAGAGCCTGATGAAGGGCTCGATCCCAGGACCCTGAGATCATGACCTGAGCCCAAGGCAGAGGCTTAACACACGGAGCCACCCAGGCGCCCCCAGATGAAATACATTTCTGACTTAGAAACTTCAGATAGAATTATTTTGTCCATGATGACAACTGAAGAAAATGTGTCATCCCTAAACCTAACCTTAAACCCTACCAACGCTGAAACCTAAGCTGACCTTAAAGCCCAAACTAGAACCCTGAATCCCAAACCTGGAATGGAACCCAAAGCCTGTACCTGAGCCCTGGATCCAAGCCCTGAACCACGAACCCAAACCCTAAACCAGACCTCCAAGTCATGAAACCTGAACCCAAATCTCAGCATGAAGTCAAACCCCAAATTTGACCTTGAACTTTATCCCATAAGCCCTGAGTCTTAAAGCCTAAATCATAAACTTAAAGCCCTAAACTATAACTCTGTTCCCTTGTCCTTCACTCTAAACCCTCACCCTAACACTAAACCCAAAGCCTGATCTAGAACTCTGACTAAAACCTGAACCTGTACCTGAAAGACCCCTGCCCTGAAAAGTCCCCTCCCCTGGAAGATAGATAGGATAACTAACCGCTTGTTTGCTTTTCTGTGAACCGCTGGCTTTTAGGCGTAGATTAGGTTATTAAGAGAGAGGCGGGAAGGGGGAACAAGCTGATTGGTTATGAGGGCCTGCGCGCGCGAAGGGAGAGGCTGGAGAGGGGAACAAGAAGGGGGAAGGGAGGAATGCCATCATGGCGTCTCCATTATTTCTATAAGCCAAGCAGTTACAGAAGGGCAAGAGAGCAATTAGTCACGCAATAATAACCTAATCTACGCCTAAAAGCCAGCGGTTCACAGAAAAGCAAACAAGCGGTTAGTTATCCTATCTATCTTCCAGGGGAGGGGACTTTTCAGGGCAGGGGTCTTTCATACCCAAATTCAAATGCTTCACCACACTTTGCTTAGGCACTTGCCATTGATGGATATTTGCAGTTTCTACCTTTTGATTCTTGTGAACATTGTTTGGGTTGGGGGCTAGGGTTAGGGTCTTGGATTAGGGTAGGGTCCAGGCTTGAGACCAAGTTGAGGTCAGAGTGTGGGTCTGCATCAGGGCCATGTTCAGTGACACTGTTTGGGTCAAGGACTGTTGTAATTCCACATTGTTTCCAATTCATTGTTCCTTAGCTATTTGGGGGGAAGTTGGGGGGTATTGGGCTCCATGCAGCTTGAATTTCCGGAATGAAATGGCATCAGCTGGACCCCAGGAGGGAGCAGGACCTTCCACTGAAGGGTGAGCTCCCACAGTCCTGCACTGCCTTGCACCGCCTGCAGAGGGCGCCAGACCCCAGCTCCCGCCCTGAGCCCAGGCTGCACAGCCACAGCTGGGACCAGAGCCCCGCCTCTTCAGGACCCACTGTGGAGACTTCTGGAGAATGTGGGGCGCCTCCCACCCTGACAGGACAAGCTGAGGAGGGTGTGGCTCTGCATCCACACTGACCGGACCCGTTGTGGAGGACGCGCCCACACTGGCAGCAGTCCAACCTCCTAAGGACCAGATGCTGGAGGAGCTGAGGAGAAGCCGCCTGAGTGCACTGTCAAGGGGTTCGTGGTCTCAGGACCCCACAGAGAAAGGGAGCCCTATGTAGACACTGGGGCTTCCGTCGTTTTGTGTGAGGAGACGTGGACTCCTGCTGTGCTGTGCGCGGGGCTGTGGGGTACCCCCTTTCCGGGCTCGGGTGCTCCTAGGTCCTCATCTGTGTTTGTGTGCTCGCGGATTCGGTTCCTGGGGCTCCTCAGATGGTCTGAGGTCAGGGAGCGTCCCCCTGCTTCGGTGCTTGTGCTCTCCCCACCTCAGCCCTGCGGGGTCCTTCCCGTGTCCACACCCACTCCAGGCTTGCGCCGAGTCCGGAAATTCGGGAGCCAGAGTGAGGACTCTGTAGACGGTTTTGGGGAGAGTAGGTATTTTCCCAGTGTGGGTTCTACCCTGAGCACAGTGCCTCCCCATCTCCGTGTGTACCCCTCCCTGTCTGTCGTCATTGTTGCAGGGCTGTCAGATGACAGGTCTGTCACCTTCTTGGTTCAGGGGCCTCCCGGGTATCTTGCTGTCTTGGATGCAGGTGTAAATGAGATCGTTCTCAGCAGTCTCTTTTTGATGGTTCCTTCCGAGCACCTAGGAGTGCCACTAATTTGTGCATATTGATTTTGTTCCTTGCAAGTTTTTGAATTTATTAGTTCAATTGGCCTTAAACTCAATCTGCCAGTTATTTGACCAGCAGCATGGGTTTAATTGGGAAGAGCAGAGAATGGCAGTCTGGGCTGAGCAAGCTAAGGTCCCATCACAGGCAAGTGCGAGAAACAAAGGAGAGGAACATTATTTCATGGAGGAGGAAGAAGTTGGGAAGGGTGCTTGAAGGAAAGTCCCTTGGAGAAAGGCAGGGTGATGGAGAATTCTCACCAGCTGAGCTGCAAAGCTCCTACAAAAAGTCAGGAGATGAACCTCCAGCTTCCCGTGTGAGGCCTGGAATTGGTGAGTCTCTCCTGTGGGGGATTGCAATGTGGGGTCTGTAATGGGCACTGAGCACCAGGCGCTCCCTTCCAGCCTCCCCTTCTGGCATCCCCAGTCCACTTTACTGGGGCTTCCCTTCCTGCTTTTGCACAGTTCTAACCAGCTTGTGGTGGAACGTTGTGGAAAAACTGAAATTCCAAATCCACTGCTTCTACTGCACCTGAGATACAGGGGCCCATGATTTAATTCTCCCACGAGTCTCTTGCTAACATGTGTCCTCTCCATGTTGGGTGACCTGGATTTGGGAGGGCTTGGCCTCCATCCCAAAGTCTGATGTTCTCTCTGCTTCCGTGTCATCGTGCTAACATGGATATTTGGAAGATTCATTTCCTCTGTGGTGATTTCAAAGTGCAGTCAGCTTGTTATAGCAGCACAAATACGTGCTGTCTCCACACTCAGATTCCCCAGCCGTCATTTCTTTACCACGTTTGCCACTTCACACGGGATGCTTCAGTGTGTTTGATCCCACACCAGGACAATGTCCTGCAGAACCACCACATAACCTGAAATGAGGAGATCATTACAGAAACCATCCAAGGGTTAGTGTTAGGAACCAGGGACATGGCAGGGCTGATCTGAAGACCCCATGGAGAGCTGTCTGGGTGGCTGAGTTGACAGTGGAGGTGAGGGTGAGTGTCTGGCTCTGGCTTTGTGTCCAGGAGTCAGCTCTGTGTGGGTGTGTCCTCATCTAGGCATGCAGATTTCTGCTCCTCTGAATCCTTTCCGGAGTTCCAAATGGCACAGTTTCCTTCTGGGCAGCAGGCTGAGTCCTCTGGGATTGCCCATGTGTCCCCAAATTGTAGGGCACCTACTGCAAGGCCTTTGGGGTCAGAATCTTGAAAAGCAAACCAAAGGTTATGGTTAGGGACCACAACATGGCAGGCCCGATCTGCCAGCACTCTGTCCATCTTTCTGGGGGAGGGGGCAGTCGAGGGATTTGTTCAGGTTGAGTGTCAAGCTCCAGGTTTGCATCCAGGGGCCTGCTGAATATGGGGCTGTCCAGAGGTAGGAATGCAGATTTCAGTTCCTCTGAATCCTTTCTGGAGTTCCAAATGGCATGGTTCCTTTCAGGGTGGCAGGGTTAGTCCTATGGTGTTCCTCACTGTCCCCAATCTCTGAGGCTTTGGAGCCAGGCCGTCGGGGACAGACAAACACAGGCTGGAGAGCTTTAATGTCAGAAATGTATTTTCGCACAGATCTGGAGGCCAGAAGTTCCAGATCAAGGTGCCAGCAAGGTTGGTCTCCAGTGAGCTTTTTCTTGTTGTTCTATAGATCACTACCTTTTCAACTGTGCCCTCAGATGACCTCTTCTCTGTGGGCCCCCAGAGGGGAGGTAGGGGGAGTGCTTTCATGTGTTTCACCCTTATGAGGACACCAGTCCTAGCAGATTAGGACTCCTGTGACCTCACCAAGCCTTCAGTACCTCCTTCTAGGTAGGCCCTATCTCCAGATGCAGTCACACTGGAGATTAGGAATTCTTCATATGACTTTTGTGGGGACACAATTCAGTCCATAACAATTAGTACAGGAGAAAAGCCATGGAGAGAATTCTAGAGGAGTCACACGTTGATGTTATAAGGTAAGTGGGTATAAAAGAGCACCTCTGAAGTCCAATAGGTCATTAGAGCTAGAGGCTGACAGGAAAGTCCCGTACGTGCCACAGTTTTGAGTTTGATGCAAGCGCAACTCTGAAGGGAAGATATTTGGGAGGCCTTGGCCGACCACTACTTCCAGCCAGGGGTGATTCTGGAGGGAGTATCTCTCGGAGTGCTGCCTAGAATCAAGACTTTGGGGTTGGAAAAGTGCCACTTCCAAAGCTGGAGAAGGATGGTGCTGTAAGTTACTTGAAGAGTACTGTTCTGGGAGATAGGAGATCTGGGGTGTCTTCTTTGTTCTGCTGCTGACCAGATGTGAAAATGCAGATTAACTCCCTAACCATCTCAGTTCTACCACCATGTGCTGCTGTCATGTGTCCCAAGCCCCAGAGTTAGTTTGATCCATAAGCAGAAGCCGGTCTTTTAGTTCCCAATCTCTTAATCGGGCTGATCGTCACAATATATAGCGGACACGTGACAGCCACCGGGGAGAAGTAAGGGTTGTCTTCCCCTCAGGGAGAGTGGAAAAGCTCTAGGAGAGGGCATACCCGTAGACCAAAGGCAGCCAGTGCTGGGGAGTGGAGCCACGGGGAAGAGTGTGCTGATGACAGCCTTGTGGAGGGAGGGCAGAAAGAGCCACCACCATGACACTTGAGTTACAGATCGAGCTTGGGGATAGAGAAGGGATCAGGGCACGGTAGAGCAGCAGCTGGCAAAGTGATTCTGTTGAGCTTAAGCTCATAGTGCCTTAGCGAATTAGAATGGGAAATGCCTTGCTATTGTCTGTGACTCTGTGATTGTGTGAGTATGAGTGACAGAGTGGGGACAAAGAGAGAGGGAGAGAGAATACATTAAATTTTAAAGAAGGACAATAAGGGACGCCTGGGTAGCTTACTCAGTTAAGCATCTACCTTTGGTTCAGGTCATGATCCCAGGGTCCTGGGATTGGATCCCATACCAGGCTCTAGTGGGGGGCCTGCCTTCCCTCTGCCTGCAGCTCCCCTTGCTTGTGATCTCTCTCTTCCTCTGTAACAAATAATAGTAAAAAATAAACAAGGGCGATACGTTATGTTTACTTTTGTTTCTGATGCCAGACATGGGTTCAGAGGATTGAAGAGGGAGATCCAAGGAGCTAGCCTCTCAAGAGGAGTGAATACCTAGTCACTGGTAAGACCCCTCTTCCTGCAATACAATATGGCTCCTGTGATCTGGGTCCTGTTAAATGCCCCTCGCCATCCTTCACCCGATAGTTTGATTCTTCATTGCGTTCAGTGTGGGGAACTGGGAGAAGCTATGACACTTGGCCCTTTGTGGAGGAATGTTAGTAGTATAAATAGCAATAGTTATCAGTTCTGGAGCACTTCCATGACTCTGCTGCAGGCACTCTGCTGTGACCTGGGTTTATAGCAGTGAGATAAACATAGAAATAGATGTGGGCTCTGTTCCCAAGAATCTGAAACCCACTATTCTCCTTGTCCCCTTCCCATTCTGTCTTCTTCAGCCCTTGTGCAATCCCACCAAGCAGGAAGCTTGCTTCTCCCCTTCCCTCTCCTGCTCCCCCTGCTTGTGCTCTCATTCCCTCTCTCTGACATGTAAATAAATCAAATGTTTTAAAAAATTATAAAAAAGGCAAAACAAATAACCATTTTTGGAGAGTGATTTTCTGAATGCAGTTATGGGCAGTGCTGGGTACTGAAGAAGACGCTCTGCTGACCAGAGGAGTGGGGAAATTACAGAACAAATTCCACAGGTCATTGAATATATCACATTCATCACCCCACCCATAGCACTCATTAATCTCTAGCCCAGCCAATATGTTGGTTATAAAAATGAGCTTTCTCCAAACTGACAGGAAGTTCTCGTTTTAGCAATGTAAATCATTCTGATCTTTATCACTAATGTGATCTAATCCTGTCTAGTAAAGAAACTTGAGAGTTCTATATCTCTGTAAGCATTTAAGAAAAACAATGGACTCTACTCTAATTACTTTTTAACTAACTTGACTTGCCAAAGGAAGGAGAAAGTAAATATCAGAAATCTTACCACTAAGCACAAGTTGCAAGTTATACCTGCCAAAATGTGGTTCAAAATATAAGTAACCAGTCTCCTTAGAAGCCTTTTACCTTCTTATATCTGTTATGTTGGGTAAATGAGTAGTTACTAGAATACAGCTGGCTCAGTGATCACAATTCAGCTTACCCTCAGAAATATAAATAGATTACATGTTTAGCCCGGTAACTGGACACTGATATAGAATTATTCACTGGCTGATTCCTAGATCAGAAACCACAAAAAATTTTTCTTTTTTATGGAAGTATGGCTGTTACAATAGTCTCACCTGTACCTCATAGTGATTGACTTAACTACTCTATACGTTACAACTCTAGATGTAACATTTTAATAAAACAACAATATCTTTGATGGTATCATGGAAATGTAAGTGCCTTGTGCACTTTTCTTAATGTGTATAATTACCTAAACATCATAGTAAGTAAATCAAGGCCATTGTCAAGCTTCCGTCAAGGAGAGTCCTTAACTAGAGGGATTTCCCATTGCTCTCAGGATGATAACCTCTGAGTTACAGGTTCCGTTAGTTGGCCACACACATTTGGAGCCTTGTGGACTTTCTGACAGCTGAGCAGCATATCTGTTTCAAGC
This sequence comes from Mustela nivalis, assembly GCF_964662115.1. NCBI lineage: Eukaryota > Metazoa > Chordata > Mammalia > Carnivora > Mustelidae > Mustela > Mustela nivalis. The sequence goes on along the minus strand of NW_028135999.1, from coordinate 140,208 downwards.
ATTGTGATCCCTGTTCTTACTGCAAGAGTGACAGTTGTCACTTTTCCTTTGACCCCTGTCTTTAGGAAAGTGTCTGACTCAGAAAGTCGAGTCAGTACCCCCCAAAAATATTTTCAGGAGAACCACCTCAAAGATGATCACCTGAGATACTGTCAAGAAAAAAAAAAACTGAAATTCTAAGCAACATCCATAAAAAGTATTTTCATGTTGATAAGGAAAGATTTTCCCCTAAATACCAGAGAGGCTCCATGAAAGTGAGATTTTTACCTATTTTGTTCACCGTGTCACCAGTCCCTAGAAGAGCGCCTAAGACATCACTCAAGATTAGGTTGCTTTGAATGAATCAAATGAATGAATGAACTGTAGCCTTTGATAGTGAGGTAGTTTATGGTCCTTAGGCAAGAGATGTGATTTGTGTTGGGATTTCAAGAATGGGAGGTGCCGAAGAGAAAATTGAGAAGCTAAATAGAAAATATGCAATTTACTGACTGGAGTAGTTCTGAATATATTTCAAACATAATTAAACTATGGCTGTGGGTCTATATGCGTTTTCATAATTTTCCCTTGAAAATGTGAGGCATACAGATGTCATCTCCAATGAATTCTCCTTGTCCGTATACAGAATCACCAAAAAAAAAAAAAAAAAAAAAAAAAAGGCATTCTGACAGTCTTCAGACCATCCACTCCAGGATTGTGACTCTTTCTTCTCCATGTTCTTTCTGACATCATGGACTTTCAGGTTGACCTCTCTCATCTTGGGTCCCACTCTCATTAGCTGTAGAAGTCATGCGATGTTTGTGATGTGAGGGTGGCAATACTCTCTGACTTTTGGTTACAATATGTCTTTGAAAGCCAGTGTTTATTCTGCTTTTACAGCATTTCTCCATTTGAATTGGCCACCTTTTAAGTGGTCAGTAGCCACATGTGGCTACTAGCCATGGGACTTGGACAGCAGAGGTGTGGAAAGTCCGCACATTCTTCCACTCAAAGGATATTGTGAGTTATGCTACATCTTTTTTTTTGAAGTGCCTTTTTTAGATATTTAAATTCAATTAGCCATTAGATAGTACATCATTGGTTTCAGAGAATTCAGTAACTCATCAGTTGTGGATAACCCTTGGTGCTCATCACATCACGTGTCCTCCTTAATGCCTATCACCCAGTTTCTCCATGTCTCCCACTCCCCTCCCCCCCAGCAACTCTCAGTTTGTTTCCTATAGTTAAAGGTGCCTCATGGCTTGTCTCCCTTTCTGATGACTCCCATTCAGATTTCCCTCCCTTCCCTCTGATCCTCTGTACTACATCTTAATCTCAACAGTCAAGCAGTGGTAGTAATTCAGTCATGGAGTCATGCATATTCTAAATCTGATGAGGTGGATTCCCATACTGCCTTTGTCTCTTCCAGAGCGCTTACATTTGTTATATTATTGCTGCTGTGTTCATGTTTCTCGTTCACTGAATGTCTGATAAAAGAATTAGTAAAATGTGTGACTGCAGAAAATACAATGGTCATGGATGATGAAGATTTTCTCCTTGACCAGACTCGAGTCAAGTTCCTCTGAGTCCTCTTTCTGTCTAGCCTTGACCTTAGGCTCCGCCCACTTAGCCCAGTTTTAGCAAGAAATCTGCTTGGTCATTTTTCAGCAATCTTCTATCCTACTCTTGATATCTGATCAAATTCCTTATCTCTCACCCCTGGTATCTTACCACTTTTTTTTTTTTAAGATTTATTTATTTTGACAGAGAGAGAGCCTGAGCAGGGGGAATAGCAGAGGGAGAGAGAGAACCAGACTCCCCACTGAGCAGCAAGCCCAATGCCAGGCTTGATCCTGGGATCAGATCATGACCAAGCCAAAGCCAGAGATTTAACCAACTAAGCCACCCAGGTGCTTCAGTATCTATAACCCTTAATATCTGATCCCATCCCTTATTCCCAGGGCACCTGGTTGGTGCAGCTGGTTGAACGTTTGACTCTTGGTTTCTACTCTGGTCATGATCTCACGGTCCTGAGATTAAGCCTCACCTCAGGCTCTATGCTCAGTGAAGAGTCTGATTAAAATTCTCTTTCCCTCTCCCTCTACCCCTACCCCTGCTCCCTCTCTCTAAAATGTATTAATAAGTCTTTTAAAAAATTCCTTATCCCCTGATCTCAATAGTTTATGACCCTAGCCTTCCTTCAACAATATTACTGTCCAGATGGTTTAGCCAGAATCCCTTCATCCTTACCCTTGATGTTCCATCTTAATTTTACATTCAGTGATCCCCACCATGCTCTTTAGCTGTAAATCTCCATTTGTCTGAGCTGAGCCAGATTTCTCTCCCATACTATACAATAAAATCTCATCATAGTAGCATCCCTTGATTAAAATCTTCCTTACTCTCTTTAATGGGTGTCACAATATTTTTTTTTTCTTTAACAGTCAGGAGGGTGCTAATGGAGTACCATGACAAAAGGCCTAACTTCCTATAATGGACATTTCTTTGGTTTACCTGACAAACACTCTTTCTCTCTTCTAAGGAAAATTTCCGGTTCTCAGTATAACTGCCAACTGGCCCAGGGGTGGACAAGTGAGGCAGATGAGACCAAAATGAAAATTCTGTTGAGACACTGGACCTTGAGGATTCAAGCCAAGGACATAAAAGTGTTGGTACTCCATTATTCTGATGGTCCGTTAACTCTTGCTTTTTTGGTTCCTGTGTCTATCACTGCCCCTGCCTTTTTGAAGATAATGACCATTCATCTGAGTACACGGTTCACAGAATCCCTTTGCAGTGGCCCATGCGGGCCAAGTTAGTAGAACATAATAGATCTCTGTAAGTTTTTAAAAAATGTCTTTGTCCCTGTTGCCCATGGCCATTAAAGACCAAAGGTCGGGGGTAGGGGGATATTGGAAAAGGTGAAGTTATAGTTACTCACTGATTTTTTGATTGGTAGAGAGAAAGCAACACCTACATACAGGGCCAGTGGGTGAGTGGAGGAAACATCTTTGGCTCTAGGAGGAATGGGGGAAGGAGGAATATTAATAATCTTTGTCTTTGGAACTGCCCCTGAAGACTTCCCCACACAGGAAAATGACCTAGCGTGACTCTCCTAAACTTCGGCAAGCCCCTTAAATTTAACTGACTTCTAGATCTGATACTCCCTGCTGGATAACTCTGATCATTATTGGATTGTTACTTATTTTATTTTAAAATTATTTTTAAAGAAAATTTTAATCTAAATACAATTAATTAACATATAATACTAGTTTCAGACATACAGGTTAGTGATTCATCAGTCTTTTGTAACACCCAGTGCTCACTGTATCACATGCCTTCCTTAATGTCCATCACCCAGTTACCCCATCCACCCATCCCTCTCCCCTCCAAGAACCCTCAGTTTGTTTACTGTGATTAAGAGTCTCTTCTGAGGGGTACCTGGCTGGCTCAGTGGGTTAAAGCCTCTGCCTTCAACTCAGGTTATGATCTCAGGGTCCTGGGATCGAGCCCCACATCAGGCTCTCTGCTCCCTGGGGAGTCTGCATCCTCCTCTCTCGCTCTTCCTGCCTCTCTGCCTACTTGTGATCTCTGTTTGTCAAATAAGTAAATAAAAATCTTTTTTTTTAAAGTCTCTTCTGGTTTGTCTCCCTCTTTGACTTCATCTTGTTTTATTTTTTTCCTTTACTCCCCTATGATTCTGGTTTGTTTCTTGAACTCCACATATGAGTGAGATCATATGATAATTGTCTTTCTCTGACTGACTTATTTCGCTTGGCATAATACCCTCTACTTTCACCCCTGTCATTGCAAATAATTGCCATTTATTTTAACTCGACAGAGAAGGCCACTAGAAACAGCAGGTGATGGCCCCAGCTCCTGTTCCTCCATGCAGAACATCTGTCAACACCTGTGGACATCTTTTCCTCCCCCCATTCCTATGAATGTTGCTCAGTTGTTACATGGCATGGACAAATGCTGTTGGCTGGTGGCATGGACACACTGGACAAGCTTGGCCTTCGGTAAAACAAAGACTGGCTTCAATTACTCAAACTGAAACAGGAATGCTTGGATGAACAAGCCTGCCAGGAAGTCCCACTGGAGGTACTCAACCTGTGCCCCTTCCCTCCTTGGACCAAGAACCTGAACTTGAGAGATGAATGGCTTATCCAAGGTTATGGCAAGGTTACACAGACCTGAAACTAGACACAGGTGTACATGCCTATTGATCAAGGCTGGCTGAGAAATCGAACTGCCTCAAATCTTGATTCTTTTTGCCACTTCTTATTCTCTGACCCTGTTTTTCATAGATTAGGATGTAGGAATAATAAAAATATCAGCTAATGGGGTATCCTGACTTTTTGATCTTTTAGTTCTTGTCAGACATTTACCATAATGCTTAGCACATGGATATGTGTGTGCACACACGTGCACATGCATGACACTCAAAAAATTGTTCTCTGATATTAACTTTATCAGTGCACTTTGCATCCACCACCAATTGGCTGTTTTGTCACAAACTGATTAAAGCAGAACTGTCAAGTGAGGAACTTCAAAGCCAAAGCATTAAGTGCTTTGAAAAACCAGCACCTGGGAGGATTTGTCTCAGCATCTGTGATTAGAAGGCAGCAAAAAGAGACTTTGGGGACACAGTTCACCCCTTCATGAAGCAGCCATTCAGAACTTTCTCCGAAGGGCTAATGGCTAATCTTCCAAAGACCAGCAAGAACAAGCTTATGGTCTGTTAAAATCAGATTTTTAAAAGATTTTTATTTATTTATTTGAGAGAGAGAGAGAGAGAGAGAGCATGAGAGGGGAGAAGGTCAGAGGGAGAAGCGGACTCCCCATGAAGCTGGGAGCCTGATGCAGTCCTTGATCCTGGGACTCCAGAATCAAAATCAGTTTGATTGACTCAATACAGTCAGGGAGGACAGTCCTCAGGAGTCACAGAATGCTGGTTGCCATGAGGGAGGAGTCTTTTACAAAGTCTGGGCTCTCACAGAAGGAGTCTGAAGCACGTGTATGGAAAGCAGAGGTCAGTTCTGGATTAGAAGCTCTTTCTGAGGGGAAATGAGTAGAAGCAGGGATTAACCAGGACTTGGGCTCTGCTTTATTCAGTTCAAGTTGCTGCAACAAATGATGACAGACTGGGTGGCTGAAACAGCAAAACATGTACTATTCCTTGCAGTTCTAGAGACTGAGAAGTCCAAAAGCAAGATCCTGGGAGATCTGATATCTAGCAAGAGACTGCTTCATTATCTACAAATGCCCATATTTCTGTTGTAGACTTGCATGGATGACAGCTGGCAGAACAATCTCTCAGGTCGTTTCTCAGAAGTGCTTTTATCTCATTCACAAGTGTTCCAATCTCATGACCTCACCACCTCTCAAAGCCCATACCTCCTGATGGCACTCCTTGAGGGTCAGGGCTTCAACATCTGAATTGGGACAAGACACAAACATTCAGTCCATTAGCAAGTGTTGTCATGAGGACAGCATAGCTTATCAACTGGGTATCCCCAGGAATCCATGGGACTAGCAAAGCAGAATCTGGGGGTGTCACTGGTAGGAAAGCAGGAGGTCCCCAAGAGACAGTCCTCATAGCATTTTACAGAGACAGCAGGACCCTTGAGAAACAATAGTTTCCGTGACCCATACACCAGCCTTTATCTATGCCTGTCCTCCCTGCTGGATTCACAGCAAGCCTACTTCTTTCTTTTCCAGTACAAATGGATTTCCACTCTCTGAATCCTGATGAATTTTTGCTCTTTTGCAGTTAGTAGGTTGTCCCTCAGGATTCTGCATGTCTGGATTTGCAATCGTGGAAACTGCCAAAGGTCTAGGGACCTGCATGGCAGAACCCGGCCTCTACCACTATTGCCCAAGGTAGGGACTCTGGTCCCTTGAGTGTCCTGTGCTGCTGTCAAAGGTCTGTGTGCATTGGCTTATTGTTTTTTTTTTTTAATGTAATTGCTTATACGTGTGTTTCATCATGCTCAAGTGGCCTTTCTGTGAAAAAGTGGCCAAGCTACACCTAGAAGTCACTGAAGAAAGTTCTAAGAACTCCTGGTTAGTATGAGGCTAGAGAGAGAGAGAAAGAGAGAAAAGAAATCTGCCTCTCTGCATTTTGCAAGTCCCTGGGCAAAATCTGTTGGCTGTGCACTCCTCACACGAAGATTCCAGGCAGGGAGACCCTCCTGAGCCTCATCTCCCTGAGTTCCTCTTCCAGAAGCAATCCCTAGTTTGAGACCAGGGTTAGCCACAGACCATGGAGCACCAGGGGGACAGGCTGGTACCTCCTCACGGTTGGGGTACAAATGGGCTCAGCTCAGCAGGTATAGGGGTGCCCTTGGCCCCTCTGGTGGGCTTTGCAGTGCCCCAATCTCAGGAAGAAAAAAGGCTGGCTCAGGTGACATATTTTTGACTGGGAAGGAGCTGACAGCAATGGAAATAAACAAGTAGGGAATGATGTTGTAAAGTTGGAGGGTTTGTCCTTTATATCTCAGCTTTCTCTCCTATCTTCCCCTGCTCTGTAGTGTGTTATCAAAGAAGTTTTTGGCATGATATTCCTGTTCACTGATTAACTCTTGAGCTGTGTCTTTTCTGCTGTTCAGCTCATCTGGTGAATTCTTTTACTGTAAAAAGTATCTTGCCCTTGCAAGGGCAATGGCAAGACCTGAGAAATCCCAGAGATTTCAGCTTGCCACCCAGAAGGAAACCAGGCTATTTGGAATGCTGGAAAGGATTCAGAGTAGGGGAAATCGTCTTGGACATCTGAGACCACCCCCACATTCAGCGGTCCACTGGACACAAACCCAGACCTTGATACTGATCCTGAAACATGCTCTCAACTCAGACCCCTGTGATCCTCGCCACAGTGCTTTCAGATCAGTGCAGCCATGCCCATAGGCACAAACTCTTAAGCCTAGATTCTGTCCTGAGAGGTGTGTCCCCGACGGCCTGGCTCCAAATCCTCAAAGATTGCGGACAGTGAGGAACACCATAGGACTCACCCTGCCACCCTGAAAGGAACCATGCCATTTGGAACTCCAGAAAGGATTCAGAGGAACTGAAATCTGCATTCCTACCTCTGGACACCCCCATATTCAGCAGGCCCCTGGATGCAAACCTGGAGCTTGACACTCACCCTGAACAAATCCCTCGACTGTTTCCTCCCCCAGAAAGATGGACAGAGTGCTGGCAGATCGGGCCTGCCATGTGGTGGGCCCTAACCATAACCTTTGGTTTGGTTCGGTTCTCAGGATTGTGACCCCAAAGGCCTTGCAGTAGGTGCCCTACAATTTGGGGACACATGGGCAATCCCAGAGGACTCAGCCTGCTGCCCAGAAGGAAACTGTGCCATTTGGAACTCCGGAAAGGATTCAGAGGAGCAGAAATCTGCATGCCTAGCTGAGGACACACCCACACAGAGCTGACTCCTGGACACAAAGCCAGAGCCAGACACTCACCCTCACCTCCACTGTCAACTCAGCCACCCTGACAGCTCTCCATGGGGTCTTCAGGTCAGTCCTGCCATGTCCCTGGTTCCTAACACTAACCCTTGGATGGGTTCTGTAATGATCTCCTCATTTCAGGTTATGTGGTGGTTCTGCAGGACATTGTCCTGGTGTGGGATCAAACACACTGAAGCATCCCGTGTGAAGTGGCAAACGTGGTAAAGAAATGACGGCTGGGGAATCTGAGTGTGGAGACAGCACGTATTTGTGCTGCTATAACAAGCTGACTGCACTTTGAAATCACCACAGAGGAAATGAATCTTCCAAACAACCATGTTAGCACGACGACACGGAAGCAGAGAGAACATCAGACTTTGGGATGGAGTCCAAGCCCTCCCAGATCCAGGTCACCCAACATGGAGAGGACACATGTTAGCAAGAGACTCGTGGGAGAATTAAATCATGGGCCCCTGTATCTCAGGTGCAGTAGAAGCAGTGGATTTGGAATTTCAGTTTTTCCACAACGTTCCACCACAAGCTGGTTAGAACTGTGCAAAAGCAGGAAGGGAAGCCCCAGTAAAGTGGACTGGGGATGCCAGAAGGGGAGGCTGGAAGGGGGCGCCTGCTGCTCAGTGCCCATTACAGACTCCACATTGCAATTCCCCACAGGAGAGACTCACCAATTCCAGGCCCCACACGGGAAGCTGGAGGTTCATCTCCTGACTTTTTGTAGGAGCTTTGCAGCTCAGCTGGTGAGAATTCTCCATCACCCTGCCTTTCTCCAAGGGACTTTCCTTCAAGCACCCTTCCCAACTTCTTCCTCCTCCATGAAATAATGTTCCTCTCCTTTGTTTCTCGCACTTGCCTGTGATGGGACCTTAGCTTGCTCAGCCCAGACTGCCATTCTCTGCTCTTCCCAATTAAATCCATGCTGCTGGTCAAATAACTGGCAGATTGAGTTTAAGGCCAATCGAACAAATAAATTCAAGATCTTGCAAGGAACAAAATCAATATGCACAAATTAGTGGCACTCCTAGGTGCTCGGAAGGAACCATCAAAAAGAGACTGCGGAGAACGATCTCATTTACACCTGCATCCAAGACAGCAAGATACCCGGGAGGCCCCTGAACCAAGAAGGTGACAGACCTGTCATCTGACAGCCCTGCAACAATGACGACAGACAGGGAGGGGTACACACGGAGATGGGGAGGCACTGTGCTCAGGGTAGAACCCACACTGGGAAAATACCTACTCTCCCCAAAACCGTCTACAGAGTCCTCACTCTGGCTCCCGAATTTCTGGACTCGGCGCAAGCCTGGAGTGGGTGTGGACACGGGAAGGACCCCGCAGGGCTGAGGTGGGGAGAGCACAAGCACCGAAGAAGGCTGATGCTCCCTGACTGCAGACCATCTGAGGAGCCCCAGGAACCGAATCCGCGAGCACACAAACACAGACGAGGACCCAGGAGCACCCGAGCCCAGAAAGGGGGGACCCCACAGCCCCGCGCACAGCACAGCAGGAGGCCACGTCTCCTCACACAAAACGACGGAAGCCCCAGTGTCTACACAGGGCGCCCTTCCTCTGTGGGGTCCTGAGACCACGAACCCCTTGACAGTGCACTCAGGCGGCTTCTCCTCAGCTCCTCCAGCATCTGGTCCTTAGGAGGTTGGACTGCTGCCAGTGTGGGCGCGTCCTCCACAACGGGTCCGGTCAGTGTGGATGCAGAGCCACACCCTCCTCAGCTTGTCCTGTCAGGGTGGGAGGCACCCCACATTCTCCAGAAGTCTCCACAGTGGGTCCTGAAGAGGCGGGGCTCTGGTCCCAGCTGTGGCTGTGCAGCCTTGGCTCAGGGCGGAGCTGGGGTCTGGCGCCCTCTGCAGGCGGTGCAAGGCAGTGCAGGACTGTGGGAGCTCACCCTTCAGTGGAAGGTCCTGCTCCCTCCTGGGGTCCAGCTGATGCCATTTCATTCCGGAAATTCAAGCTGCATGGAGCCCAATACCCCCCAACTTCCCCCCAAATAGCTAAGGAACAATGAATTGGAAACAATGTGGAATTACAACAGTCCTTGACCCAAACAGTGTCACTGAACATGGCCCTGATGCAGACCCACACTCTGACCTCAACTTGGTCTCAAGCCTGGACCCTACCCTAATCCAAGACCCTAACCCTAGCCCCCAACCCAAACAATGTTCACAAGAATCAAAAGGTAGAAACTGCAAATATCCATCAATGGCAAGTGCCTAAGCAAAGTGTGGTGAAGCATTTGAATTTGGGTACAGGTTCAGGTTTTAGTCAGAGTTCTAGATCAGGCTTTGGGTTTAGTGTTAGGGTGAGGGTTTAGAGTGAAGGACAAGGGAACAGAGTTATAGTTTAGGGCTTTAAGTTTATGATTTAGGCTTTAAGACTCAGGGCTTATGGGATAAAGTTCAAGGTCAAATTTGGGGTTTGACTTCATGCTGAGATTTGGGTTCAGGTTTCATGACTTGGAGGTCTGGTTTAGGGTTTGGGTTCGTGGTTCAGGGCTTGGATCCAGGGCTCAGGTACAGGCTTTGGGTTCCATTCCAGGTTTGGGATTCAGGGTTCTAGTTTGGGCTTTAAGGTCAGCTTAGGTTTCAGCGTTGGTAGGGTTTAAGGTTAGGTTTAGGGATGACACATTTTCTTCAGTTGTCATCATGGACAAAATAATTCTATCTGAAGTTTCTAAGTCAGAAATGTATTTCATCTGGGGGCGCCTGGGTGGCTCCGTGTGTTAAGCCTCTGCCTTGGGCTCAGGTCATGATCTCAGGGTCCTGGGATCAAGCCCTTCATCAGACTCTCTGCTTGACGAGGAGCCTGCTTCCCCATCTTTCTCTCTGCCTGCCTCTCTGCCTACTTGTGATCTCTGTCTGTCAAATAAATAGAATTAGTAAAAGCTATTATATGATCTTTTACAAACCATTTCCTATCTTTGCATTCTCATGTGCCAAGACAGACAGGGATTATTTAAAACCCTGAAGAGAGTGCTCTTGCTTTTAAATTGCCTGTAACCTTCGTGTAATAGATTTATGATTGATGATAGATTTAGTTAAAATATAACTATTTAAAATATTTACTCTCAGTAAACGATTTCAACCTATGCTCATTTAAGTAACTTGGTGCATAATCCCTTTTCTATTAAACCATAGTGCAAGGACCAATGCAGCGTTTCCAGGAGAACCCCAAGCTATTTTTCTAGAATGGCTGTATGCTTATATATGGCGTCCTGTTTTCACTCCCTTTGTGGAGCACCTACCCTGGAGGTCATGTAATAACCAATGACCAAAAAAAACAAACAAAAAACCCAAACATCCAGGTCGAAGTGCCATCCCTGCCTGGAGTGGAGGAGACTGCTCAGACAGATCCCAGGCAGGCATCTCAGCCCAGGCCTGTGCTGGGGAAGCTGGTTCCTGGCTTTGGGCGCAATCTGGAAGCCAGCAAACTGACCCAAGAGTGCAGCCGGTGTTTAAGACTGATGATCTATTCGCAGCCAGGCTGCACGTGGACACCCGCTCAGGGAGCCCGGCTAGGAGGCTGCCCAGCGCTGGCGCTGGCAATGCAGTAGCATGCCAGGGCTTAGCCCCGCACCCCAGCCATGGCTCAGGTTTCAGAAGTTAGGGGGCGGGGCCGGAGCAGAGAAGGGTCTTTGCTAATTTCTGAAGCTGGAAGTGAGCTCTCAGAGGACTCAGGAGGGAAGGGGGGGGCGGGTCGGGGGCGGCCTTGAGCAGGGGTTTTGCTAATTGCCCAGGCGGGAAGGAGGGGCGCACAGCGCCAGGGTGCTGTGCTGCAGCCCATTCGGGACTGCAGGACACACCATACTCGCTGCCCCTGTGCTCCGACGCTGCAGCCTAGCCCCTGACACAGCGGTGTCCCGTTCCCGTTCAGGCCTTCAGGCCGCCTGCTGCCCCTCCCCGCCCCATGGCTTCTCTGGAGGACCCTCTGCTCACAGGTAAAGTGACACCGCGACGCGCCCTCACCTGAAGCAGAAAACGCAGGACAGGAGCAGGGTGTGGGGTGGTCGGGGCCCAGCCTCCCGCCAACCCCAGGGCACCAGGACCACCCCGGACGCCGCACCACACCCTGTCCGCAGGGGGTCGGGCCAGGACGGCGCCACAGGAGGTACCCCCTCCTTCCCCCCGCCAGCCGGCAGGCTAGCCCCCATAGTTCCGCACTCCCACGCGCCTGTCAGAGCCTCCTGCCATTCCCAGGGCACCCAGAACCCAGAGAGTGAGGCCTTGGGTGCTTTCTAGTGACAGATTCAAGGCAATTTTTCGACTTTGGGACTCAGAGTTAACATAGTTTTCATTTGTGATTATTATTTTTGTGTGGGGGCCGTAGCTTTTCTTTTGACCTATGGTTGTTTTCACTCCCGGTTCTGAAGAAGCCCCTAAATCCTAACCCTGTTGAGGACTCAGAAAGCTCTCAGAGCAGCAGTGCTGGGGGACAGTGTGGACACATGGTTTGGTTTCTCCTCTGGCCTGCTTCTGTGGCAGCCCCGCTCTGTCCTCCTCAGACTTCAGAGCAATATCTGAACAAGTGGAGAAGCGACCAGGGGGTCAGGAAGGTGGCCACCGAAGAGTGACTTCTCTGGAGGGTGGCTGAGCTAGCAAGTGAGCATGTTAATCCAGCTCTGCCTGCATTAGCGATGGAGCTGAACAGGAGCCAGGGAAGGGGAGGAGGAGCAGAGAGCAGGGACAAAGGAACCAAAGAGGAGATTCAGATGAAGGGAAGTAATGGGGAGGAAAGAGAAGAAACTCTAGAAGACAGGCATGTAGAAAGGAAAAGGGATGAAGTGGGCATTGGGAAAGGGCACCACCAGGGAAGGAGAGAGGGGAAGGAAAGAGGGAGGAAGAGAGGAAAGGGGAAAGGGAGAAGGGAGGAGTCAGCATGCTAGGGCTCCCCCTGCATCTGAAGAAGAGGTGGCTGCTCCAGCTTGTCAAACAGGGTGCTCACTCTTTGGCCCCAGTTTCTGCTCCCAGTGCTACTGGGCTTTTCAAGGAAGGCAGGCTGTCCCTTGGGACCCACTGGAGCCCACAGGAGGGTGGGAGAATTAAGATGCCACCAGGTCCTGTCCTGAGCTGCTCCCAGCCACCAGCCTCACCACATGGTGCAAGAGGGACCCCAGAACAAAGGAGGGACACAGGCCAGCATGTCTGCTGGTGGCCCTGGGCACTTAGCTCATCGCAGTGAACCACACGGCCTCCTCAACCCACGCTTTCAAAGCCTCCTTCTTCGCTTCTGGCTTTCATGTCTGTAGGAACATGAGCCAGATCTAACTCATCTTCGACAGACAATTCTGACTCACCCCGTGTCAGATTTTTATGAGTGGCTGTGATAGAGTAAGATAGCAATGCTCCAACAAACGGACTGTTTCCTCCCACTTGACCTCAACAGTCTTATACATTTTCTTAGCGAAAACATCTTGTCTCCTTCCATTAAGCTACTAACGTGGTCTAGTAGTATACATGCGCCTTCGGTAGATGCGAAGCGATACAGAGGTCCTTTTTTTTTTTTTTTAATTTTACAAGGCAAAGTCAGTGAACACATCCAACTTGACCAATACGTCTCTAAAATGTCAATCCAGGCAAAGCTTTTTCTGCCTACAGTTTGGAGGCTACGTAGTGACATTTTTAAAATGCTTTCAGTCCCTCAGTGAGGCTCTTAGAAGCTAGCCAGGGCTTACTACGTGCCAGGCACTGTGTCAGGTGTTGGAGCTAAAGGGAAGGAGAGCTTGGAGGCTGGCTGGGGAAGGACATCCATGACACAACCACAGCTAGAAACGGAGGCCAGTGCTAGAAAAGAGAGAGCAGGCTGCATGGAGAGTGTGTACCATGGGGCTTGTGAGCTCACGAATAAGTGGGAGTAACTGGAGTGGGGAGATGGGGGAGAGAAGAGGGTCTTCCCATCAATGGGAATCACCTGTGCTTGGAGGCAGGTGCCATGAGAGGTCTCCACAGGAAGAAGGAGGCAGTGTGGTTGAAGGGCAGAGAGATGGGGCAGAACAGGCATCAGTCAGTTGGAGTTGTATGAATAGACTGATGGGAGGATTATGGGTGCCTTTGGAGGACTGAGAATTTGTTAGAAGATCAGTGCAGATTTCTATGGAGACAAATGCCAGGAACTGATAGGTCTTTGAAAGGTCACTCTGGCTGCCTTTTGGCAAAGGGGTTGGTAAAAGGCACTTGCAGGTGTGAACACACCAGGTGGGAGGTGAGTGCAGGAAATCGGGTGAGGGAGCATGGGAACTTGGTCCCGGGGTATATAAGGGAGAATAGCCTTTAAGGAGTTCCACAAATTGGCACCAGCTGTGGCTTCATTACAGAGCTGGAAGGGGGAGGTGGGTGTGTCCTGGAGGTTACAGAAATTACATGAGAAAGGGAAGTCTTTTTAGATCTCTTTTTCAACTAGAGGAACTCTCACCTTATTGATAGAATTCCAGAGTGGGAACCAATGATATGAGGACATCTTTGAAATGTCTGAATATATTCTTCGACATCTTTGAAAGTGACGAGGAGACCTTGGCCTTAGGAGGCCTTGGCCCTCTTTGTAGCCAGAAAGATTTCACGTACAGATTTGAGTTCTCCATTTTAAAGTCAAGGAGTCAGTCCTTCCAAAGGACACCTCCTATCATTTTACCCTCTCATCATACCTCACGTGCTGGCATCTCCAAGACCCTCTGTTCCAGGTTGAGAGTATCCACTTTGGCCAGGCTGGTCTTGCCAAGAACACCACCACAGGAAATCTAGAGCCTATAATGCTATTAATAACATCATCTAGGACTGTGTTTGCTGCCCTCATAGCCTCTTCCCACCATGACTCACTGAAGCTTTTAACACATTGTATCCATTAAGCTATAGTTCCCAAAGGTCATCTTCTCTAGTGCCATTAATTTTTAGGGGACCAGGCAAACCTTAAACTTGTCCCCCCTAATTGGACCCCTGTTCCCCCACAATCTATTTGAAAGCCTTTCACCATGATTCTTGAATGAGATCTGAGACCACTGCTGGTACCTAACACTTCTTGGCACCTTGTCTGTTAGGTTCTTGGAAGAGGAGATGGCTATGGAGGTGAGTGGGGATGGGAGTGGGAGGATTTCTCCCTTCACTTTGCTTTTTGTGTTTTCAAATAATGGGTTTTGAGGGGGCGGGAAAGTTTAACCAGACCATTTATTTTCCATCTCCCATCGATAAAAAGTTTACCACTCCCCACTGGAAGAATTTATATCTTTCCTTTGAATCTACAGAAAAATCTCCCAAACCCAGACCACCACCATGTGCATTCAGCCATCTTCTGATTCACCTCCAGATTGTCTCCTCCTAACTGCTCAAGCCACAGGTTAAGGGTGAAATGTTCAATGCCCGAGCAATTAAGTGGGGAACACGTTTATCTAAGCAATTGCATGCAGCTCTCTATCTGCATACAGGGGGTCTCTCCCAAGCCTTTCCAACCTCAGCAAAAGAAGACAAAGCCCCAGCAGTCTGGGGTATATATCATTCATTCATTCCTGTGTTCAACACTCATGGCGGATCCCCACCAAGACAGTGGGAGAGCAAGGACTGGAGAAATCCTGGAAGCTGAAGTCTGAGGAGGATTTCAAATTCAAGTCAGAGATGAAAGAAACATCTGGACTTGGTCCTCAGGTACATGCAGTATTCTGAACTGAGGCTAGAACCAGAGACCATTCTAATGAAAGGCCTCTACAGGTGGGCTCTCACAGGTGGGCCCCAACTCAGTTTCGTGTATATTCATTCATGAAATAGCTCTTTGGGTCAACATGCAGAGAAAACCATTTCAGAAAACTGACAATGAGGAGAGGAAAGGGAAGCCAAAAGGCTTGTGAATGGGGAGAGAGGAGGAGCCAGGGCAGAAAACCAAGAATCCCTCCCTGCCCTCCTTGCTGCCAGGGAGGTCTGAGGGACTAGTTTCCACCTGGGATCCCAAGTCCAAAACAAAAGCAGCGGGGCCACGGCGGGGGAGGGAAGGGGGTCCTCAGCACGGGCGCATGGGGCTGCGGAAAGATGGGGGCTAGCGTGCCTGCTGGCGGGGGGCACCGCGCAAGGCGCTGTCCCCAGCCCGACCCCATGAGGACCCGGGTTTGGCGCAGCGTCCGGGGTGGTCCCGGTGCCCTGGGGTTCCGGGAGGCTGGGCCTCCACAACCTCCCTCTCCGCCCCCAGGTCGGGTCCGCGCTTTCTGCTCCAGGTGAGGGCGCGGCGCGGTGTCACTTTACCCCTGTGCAGAGGGTGGTCCGGAGAAGCCTTGGGGCAGGGAGGGGCAGCAGGCAGCAGGAGCGGGACAGCGGAGCCTCACATGGGAGCATACAGGCGGCGAGTCCGGTGGGTCCTGCAGTCCCGACTGGGCCGCAGCACAGCACCGCGGCGCTGCCCGCCCCTCCTCCGCCAGCCCCTCCACCTCCTCCCAGACTCTCAGCCACATCCTCTGTGAGCTCACTTCCAGCTTCGGCAATTAGCAAAGCGCCTTCTCCCCGCCGCCCTCCACCCGCCCCCGCCCCCCTTCCTCCTGAGACCTCCGCGAGCTCCCTTTTCGCTTTGGCAATTAGCAAAGCCCCTTCTCCGCGCCGCCCCGCCCCCCTCCCTCCTGAGGCCCCGCCCTGGCTGGGGCGCGGGGGGAAGCCCCGGGGGCTGCAAGCTTTGCCAGCGCTGGCGCTGGGCAGCCTCCTAGCCTGGCTTCTTGAGCGGGTGTCCACCCGCGGCCTGGCTGCAAAAAGATCATCAGTCCTGTTAACCCTGGCTGCACTCTCCCGTCAGTTTGCTGGCTTCCAGATTGCGCCCAAAGCCATGAACCAGCTTCCCCAGCACAGGCCTGGGCTGAGATGCCTGCCCAGGATCTGTTTGAGCAGTCTACTCATCTCCAGGCAGGGATGGCACTTCCACATGGATGTTTGGGTTTTTTTATTGTTTTTTGGTCATTGGTTATTATTACATGACCTCCAGGGTAGGTGCTCCACAAAGGGAGTGAAAACAGGATGCATGATATACCCCTCACCTCCCATGCTGTCTTTCTCTTAAATAATAAGCACTGCTGAACTATCTTAGATTCTGTACCTTCTCTCCAGCCATGAACCTATCACTGTCTTTAACTCTTGAAAACTTCATTAGACAAATTAATGTGGTGAAGGAAGCAATATGAGAAAGCCTATTAATCTGATGAGCATGGAACTGAACAAACCCTATAGATACTTTCCCTTTGATTTCTAGCCTATCAATACCTACAGTGAGTCACATACACTCAAGATTATTGTTTTTATTGTATACTTCATATATTCATTGATTTTGGACTCGTTATCATTTCGTTGAAGTGTTAAACTATGGTAATAAACAAACTTTTAATTAACTTTTCCTCCTATGATACAAATATAACTTGCACTTGAGCTTTAGCTAATTTTATGTTCTAAAATTGCCAAAACAAAATGATCAAGGTTTCTAGATTATTTACTGTCTTTTCTACTATATAATATTGTTCTATCTCTTCTGTATAAAGAAAATGAATGCTTGGGGCTCTTGGGTGGCTCAGTGTGTTAAAGCCTCTGCCTTCTGCTCAGGTCATGATCCCAGAGTCCTGGGATAGAGCCCCACATCAGGCTCTCTGCTCAGCAGGGACCCTGCTTCCCTTCCTTTCTCTCTGCCTGCCTCTCTGTCTACTTGTGATCTCTGTCTGTCAAATAAATAAATAAAATCTTTAAAAAAAGAAAATGAATGCTTGATAACTAAATGAATGATTTACTGAACAAATTAAATATGGCAATAGCATTTTATTTTATCATGCTTCACATATTAAACAATAATATTATATCACTAGTCTACAAATAATCTACTCGCATAGTCATTTGGAAGCTTTTAGCAAAAGAATTCTTCCTCCTGATTGTAGTATAAAAGCCACAGAAATATACAGAAGACTCCTAGGATAGAAAGTGAAATCCAGTTATCCGTGATGCCTTGAGGAGGACCTGACCTATGTATGTCCTGGGATGCACTAGTAACTGTTACATGTGATAGGATTATATTTAATATATACAGTTTCATTTACTTCACAAAGGACATATAAATTTGAGAATAAAATATTTGATGAATCTATAAAGTCTATATCTATTTGTAACTAATGTGGTAGAATTAAGATGTTAATTTGAAAAAAAATTCATTGAACACATTCAATTGTTTTTATATATATAAACAGCATTATTTATTTATGTAAATAAATGCATTGTCTGTAAAATCCATTTACTTATCAATCATAAGGGTAATTTTAAGTACTAAGAATAAGAAATATGTGAAAAGATAAGTGTTCAAGAGTGCAGTTTGTGGTAATTAATACAATATGATAGGCTCATGAAAAAGATATATTACTTGAACTTAAAAGCTTCTATAATTAAGCGATGACCACTTGAAATTTGTAATTAGTCTTGCTGCAGTTTTTCCTTGCACTTATTGCCCTTCCCCAGAAGTTCATTAAGAATTTCTGTGAATGTCCTTATGTTTAATCTCATTCATAGATTCCACTGCTGCTCACAAAACAAAGCCAAAAAGAGAGGTAACTCTATGTGGCACTCCATCCACAAGCAATACATTCATAAATAATTAAAAAGCTCTCTACTTCATTTGTTACCCATTCAGCTGATAATTTAAATGAGTAACTGAGGCCATTTTATCAGCACTTTTAATAGAATGCGACTCAGAAACTTCACAGTGTTATTTAAGAAGAAATGCTCACGTGTTAAGGTTTTTATTTTTTTAAATCAACAAAATAATTTTCAAATATTAAAAGCAAATGTCTCCTTTTCCTCCAAGTTTCCTTGCTATGTCAAAGTTACAAATAAATACATTAAAATCGTATTTTGAGTAGTAGATAAAAACAAAAGTTTTGAAACTGTGGGTTGAGTGTCTGGGTTAACTTGTATAAATATCTGAACTCAATGTATTTAGACTTTATTAGATTTTTTTTTTAGACTATTTAAAAATACATGCTGAGATAATGACAACATTATTTTATTCATTTTAATAAATAAATTATTTTATTTAATTATGTTTAGATATTTATTTATTAAATTAATGATTTAATATTTAATAATCTAAATTTGAAATATTTTAAATTCTAAAAATATTTATTTAATTAAATTGATATATTTAATATAAATATTTAATAAATTATTTAACCATTATTATAATTATGCAATACATTATGTATTGTGTAATAATTGCATTTTAATAAATAAATAAATGTATTATTTACATTATTTTATTATATTTTATTTCGTTGACAAAGAGAGGGAGAACGCAAACAAAGGGAGCTGCAGGCAAAAGGAGAGGGAGAAGTAGGCTCCCAGCTGAGCAGAAAGTTCAACCTGGGGTTCCATCCCACGACCCTGGGATCACCACCTGAGTCGAAGGCAGATGCTTAAGTGACTGAGCCATCCAGATGCCCAAGGCTTTGTATTCTTCGCTTCTAAATATTGATGCTCCTTCATCTCTGGAGTTAGTAAATTGATGTTGAGAATTCATATCAAAGAATTGATAGTAGCTGTTAAACAGAAACATGTAATTTAGGGGAAAAAAAAGAACAGAAGGAAGAGAAAGGCCAAAAGTCAAAAGCACATTAATATAAAATTTAATTAGATAAAAAAGCTGATATTCCTGAAGGGGGCTAATAAAAGAGCTGCAAAGAGCTGATAGGATTAGGAAAATTGTCCACTCCTGGTCATTTCATAATTTTAAACTATTCCTTATTAATAAATATACTTAGTTCCAGAAACACAAGCACATAGGAACATTTCCACCAAGTTTCCTCTAACAGCATTTACAAATTAGACGTTCAAACAATGCAGTTCATTACATGTTGCATCTGTATCTTAAAGTTTAAACACTTTCTGTGACACATTTTCTAACAATTAAAATTAAAATATATATATATATATATACCTTATCCCTAAATGGAAAAAAAAAATATATATATATACATAGAAACCTTATTCCTAAATGAAACCTTTCTTTGTTTATTAGCTTAAATAGGTAAATTAGCAACAACAACAACAACAAACAGCTAATATTATAAAGGTAGGAACAATTTACCTTTTCATTTATTGCTATTTTCTAAAAATTCCTATTTTATTTTTTTCTCAAGTCTGTCATAATAATTTTCTAAATCTCCTGCCTTATTCAATTTTTTTCTTTTAGTGGAAATCTCTATTTCATATTTATTTTCTCTTCCTCCACTCTTTGCTCTAATAATTCAATGTATTATTAGATTTTCTGTTTTTCTCTTTATCCAGATATATCTTTTCTTTCTTTCTTTCTTTTTTAAATAATTTGATTTGCTGGCATTTTACATCAGTACATGCTTTCTTATGGATGTTAGAAATGTCTGTGGAACTACTAGAAGAATAAACTTTTTTACCTTTAAGAAGTTTACAGTCTAGAGTGCCTGGGTGGCTCAGTTGGTTAAGTGTCTTCCTTCAGCTTAGGTCATGATGCCAGGGTACTAGGATCCAGTCCTGCATCAGCTGCCTGCTCAGCAAGGAGTCTGGTTCTTCCTCTCCCTCTGCCCCTCCCTCTCTCTCTCTAATAAATAAATAAAATCTTTTAAAAAAAGACTTACTGAAATCTGAGACTGAATTACTAAATTCAGTCTTAATAGAAGACAGCTAAACAAAGCAATGATCACAACTGGAAAATTTAGCGAGATCATGATTTAACATTTTTGGTTGACACAGGACCTCTTTCAGTAACAACTTTCCCTAAATATCAATTTCTTTGTAAGGCAAAAAATTTTGACAAGAAATCCAGATCCTTCTGATCGTTTTCATATCAATTTAATGTGACATCCTCAGAGTATATAATCAAATATGTAATTATTCTATCTGTTGCCTTGTATATTGCCTGTATCTTTTTCAGACTCAAAGTTCCATTGAGGTAGAGTTTTTTTTTTTTAAAGCAGAGATTTTTAAAGTGTTTGATATATACAAGATGCTTAATAAGTTTTTAAAAAACCTATGTATTACAGAAGCCTTAAACAGGCTTTAAAAAAAGAAGGTGATATTAGTGGTCATATCAAACAATTTTCAGGTTTCAGTCATGTAAATAACTACATTTCTCAGAGACAGAGAAACATACAAATGGTCTGGGTCCAGTAGGATAATGCTAGCATGTGTTGTAAATTCTTTTATATGACCTTATTCTTGCAAGAATTGGTTATGTGGCAGAAAAAAAGGTATCACTATCTTATACTTTATTATTTAAAGAGATTTATGGAAGTGTTAATTTCTTACACTACCCCTTTGTTTCAGTGGACCCAATTTCCGTGGTAATGGTGAGAGGAAAGTAGGCAATTTAGGCAGCAGCCAAAATCACCTACAAGGCACTATAAAATAAGGCTTGTTCTAGATCATGGGTCTATCCAAAGGGGAATGTTAAGGGGTGGAATGGATGATGGATGCATTGTGGACTTATAACTTTAAGATTAATACTGTTATGCCCCAATAATGGGTCTATGATTAAAGGAGCGAGACTGATGTAAAGCAAAGGTCAAGCAAAGCTTTATTTCATGCGAAGCATCAAGAATCTAACCGAACGTTTGGGGCCACACCTCTTATGAGAGAAGGCAACCCTTTGCTGTTTCACAGTCTAGCTTTTAAGGGCAAAGGCCATGCAGTCAGGCCTGGCCACGCACAGGTGACCAATGAGATTTTAACACACACAGGAAACTCCACAGTGAGGCTAGGTGACCAATTGAGGTTCAATTTACCCTAGTATAGACATTTGACCCAGCCTATTACACCTTGATTAGGATTAGTGCCAAAAAGGTTCCCAAAGAGCAGAGGAGTGGGGCATACTCATTAGTATCTAGGGAGACAATATGCAAACACCGCCCCCCCCCTCCGCTCATGGATGTCTCCACCTGGCCTGACCCACCCTTGTATATGGGCTTTGTTACCTGGAGCTGATTTCCAGGACTTGTTTTTAAGTGAATCCCCTGGGGGAAGGGGAGCAAGGACAGTTTAAGGGTTAACCTCAATGAAAGCCTCTTGCTAAAATATAAAAATATAAAATAGGTCCTTACATTACAACAACTCAGTAGGGAAAGTCCCAGTGTGGTGATAAAAGAAGTGAGGTAACTTGCATTGCACATTTTTTTTTAAAAAGTGTAAGTTGTATTATTCCGTGCCATGACATCATACTTTATCTTCATCTCTGTCTACTAGTTTAAAACTAGTTAAACAAATTCAACAATTTTTTAAAAAATATTTTATTCATTTATTTAAGAGCAAAAGCCAGAGAGAGAGAGAGAGAGAGCATGAGCAATATGGGGCTCGATCCCAGGACTCTTGAGATCCTGATCTGAACCAAAGGCAGACACTTAACTGACTAAGCAAATGAGACTCCCACAAACTCAACAATTTTATAAAATTTTTATTTGTTGGGGTGCCTGGCTGGAACAGTCAGTAAAATATATAAATCTTGATCTTGGAGTTGTACGTTTGAAATCCACCTTGGGTGTAGAGGTTTTATTTAAAAATAAAATCTTTTAAAAAATTTTTTTCATTTTTTTATTTAAGCCATTGTATGGCAGTGTTGATCACTATATTGTACACCTGAAACTAATATTAACCTTATTTTAACTAACTGGAATTTAAATAAAAACTTTAAAAATAAAATAAAAATAATAATCATAAAAATAAAAAAGAGGAAAAATTATTTGGCAGGAAATTTTCTTAATTGCATTATTATTTATTATTATCATAGTCTGTGTGTGTCGGTGGGAAGTGGCTGGTATTACAGTGAGTTCCATATCTGTGTTACACTGAGTTCCATGTCTGTAGTCAGTCTTTTTTTTCTTTTAGTTTATTTTCAGGGATCCAAAATTCATTGTTTATGCACCACACCCAGTGCTTCATGTAATAAATTCCCTCCTTAATACCCACCACTGGGCTCACCCAACCACCTGCCACCCTCCTCTTCAAAACCCTCAGTTTGTTTCTCAGAGTCCACAGTCTCTCATGGTTTGTCTCTCCCTCCGATTTCCCCCAGCACACTTCTCTCCATCTCCCAGTGTCCTCCACGTTATTCCTTATGTATTGAGTCTTATAAAAACTTTTATTTCTTTCCCTATTCTGCTTTGCATATGCTAACCTTAGATGTTAAAATGTTATAAACCTCTCCTGCCTGGTCCATTTTCTCTCTCTTCTCTCATGATTTCTCATGCTCTCCCTGCCAACCCCACATGCCTTACAATATCTGGATATGACTAATTTCTTCCTGAGCTACTTTATTCTACTCTGCCATATGGTTGCCCTTCCCTCTTCTGTACCATAACTTCTATCCCCTGCATTTGTGCTTTAACAATACCTAATTCTTTTCACTGCATCTGTATCTTTGAGGTCAATACTCAGTAGTGCAATCGCTGGGTCATAGGCTAGCTCTATTTTACTGGAAAGAAGGGCCATATGCACCCCAGTGTTCATAGCAGCAATGTCCACTATAGCCATTCTGTTGAAATAGCCAAGATCCCCTTCAACAGACAAACGGATAAAGAAGATGTGATCTATGGATACAATGGAATATCACTCAGCCATCAGAAAGGATGAATACCCAACTTTTGCATCAACATGGATGGGACTGGAGGAGATTATGTTAAGTGAAATAAGTCAAGCAGTGAAAGTCAATCATCATATGGTTTCACTTATTTGTGGAACCTAAGGAATAGCATGGAGGACATTAGGAGAAGGAAAGGAAAAATGAAGTGGGGGGATTGGAAGGGGAAATGAAACATGAAAAACTATGGACTCCAAGAAACAAACTGAGGGTTTTAAAGATGAGAAGGATGTGGGGATGGGTGAGCCTGGTGATGGGTATTAAGGAGTGCACATATTGCATGGGGCATTGGGTGTTTTACACAAACAATGAATCATGGAACACTACGTCAAAAACTAATGATGTATTGTATGGTAACTAACATAACATAATTAAAAAGAAAAGGAGGGGGACAATACCTAACACTCAATCTTTGCTAGTTTCTTGTTTACCTCCTTTTAAGAGTAAGCTCATTAGTGTTTTTTGTTTGTTTGTTTGTTTTTGTCTCAACTAAAAGAAGAAAAATAATACACATTATTTTGAAAACTTTTTGAACAGTGTACAAACGTTACTCAAGTCCACAATGTCTCATCTCTTCTTCCTCCTAACATGGCTAAGATGAAAAACCCTTTATCTGGGAAAAGATCATTCTCCTGCCACCTTGTGTAAGATTTTGGCTTTAGCTTAGATTATCCTTTCTTTCCTTTTCTGAAAATAAGTTGAAAATATTAATAGCCTCAGTTTCTTCTTCCAAAATATGACTGCTTCTTTACCAAGTGCAAAAGCAACCCATTTTGACCATAGTAAACAGCTTGGACCTACTTTTTTTGGCTCACTGTTTTAGTGAGACAAGTGGAGTGAAGATGACACACCATTTCCAAATGTATTAATAATTGGTAGACCATACTTCTAAATTGAAGATTTGTTGCCATTAAACTATGACCAGACTCGCTATAATTACAGAGGTAAATTCTTTATATTTACTATATTTGAAATTACCATATAATACCAAAATAAAATTATGATTATGTGAAGAATCTGTAATATTAAGAAGATGACTTTGAAATGATTGCTTATCTAAATGAAATTTCCCATTTTATAATCTTGTATAAGCTTCCGTTGTCATTTCCTATTTAAAATCTATTAGAAGGCACTCTTATTTTCCCTTAAGTGGGAAGTCAAATGTGGAACAAATTCATCCCAAAGGAACTGATTCTATATTCCACTGAAGACCAGGTGGCTTCCATGTGGCATTTTGCCTCTTGCATATTGTTCATCTCCTACAACAAATGGGGGTATGCTCTTTAGTAAACTAATTCAACTCAATTAGAGACATTGTCTTCAAGGGATAACATCATAGAGACTAGAATCAGAATCATACTTTTAGGAAAATTGGGCCCAGGATTTTTGTTTTGTTTTGTTTTAAGATTTTATTTATTTATTTGACAGGCAGAGACCACAAGTAGGCAAAGAGGCAGGGGGGGGGGGGAAGCAGGCTCCCTGCTGAACAGAGAGCCTGACGCAGAGCTTGATCCCAGGATCCTGAGATCATGGCCTGAGCCGAAGGCAGAGGCTTAACCCACTGAGCTACCCAGGGGCCCCTGGGGCCAGGTTTTGATGGCTTCTTTCCTCAATCTTATAAAACCTATTTGAACTCTACTGGATGCCAGAACTGCTTAAAAATATTTGGTCCCTTGTAATTTTAACCTTCCAGTATTCAATGCACCTGATCCATGTAATATCCTATAGTATTTTTGTCAAATGAATACTCTCAAAGTGTGTTTCTTGGGAGACACTTTTCAATTGGTTGCTTACATTTCTGCATTTATTATTTGTTCTAGGCCATCCTTTGAAGATGGTTGTATTGAATAGACTTGGAAGACAGAAATAGTATCTTTTTTTTTAACTTAACCTGTTGTGTTTGCAAATATTATCTGCCTCTGTTTTGATTCTTCTTGTGGGAACTGAGGCTCAGAACTGATATATAACTCCCACCCCTACACACACACACACACACACACACACACACACAAATACACACACACACACAAATACTGTTAATATTCTGGCTACCTCTATTGCTGTGAATAATAAACTATATTATTTCTAAACCATGAGTCTGCGTCTTCTATCAACACCCAAGAAACTACGGCAGACTCATACACCAGCTTTCAAATAAGGGAAAATAATCTCAGATGCTTTATATTTTTTGATAGTGTTACCTACTTCTGAACATATGACTGAACACATATAAAGCTGGAGCCCTTTCCATTTAGAGCTTCTTCTGTGGAAGAACTATGCATTCACTAGTAAACAAAAGTAGATTCATCTTTTTTTTTTTTTCCTCCTGACACCATTTCCTCTCTCACACTGTTGCTCAAATTGGATGGAGTCTAAGGTCCTTTGAGGAAATTTTTGTTTAATGACTCAAAATAAAATAGGAAGAGTCTAAAGTGCTAAAAATACTTCTAGATAAAAGGTATAAGATAATGCCAGAAAGGATAGTAATTTTATCTAACAACTGCCTGTTCACCCCTTTTTTGTTCATTAACTAATCTCCAAATTCCTGACTAAATCCCTTTTGTAAGCCAGAATGTGAGCTAAAAACTGGGATTTTAAAAATTTTTCATTTGAAATCCAGTTAGTTAACATATATGGTTGTATTAGTTTCATGTGTACAATATAACATATAGCACTCAGTGCTCATCATGACAAGTGCTCTAATTAACCCCCATCACTTATTTAATCCATCACTCCTTTCAGATCCTGTCAAGTAACCATCAGTTTGTTCTCTGTAATGAAATGTCTGTTTCTTGCTTTGTTTCTCTTTCTGTCTTATTATTTCCCCTTTGCTTGTTTGTTTTGTTTCTTTTATTCCATATATGAGTAAAGGTATTTGTCTTTCTCTGACTGACTTATTTCACTTTTAGCATTATACTGTCTAGTTCCAACCATGTTATTGCAAATGGCAAGATTTCAGTCTTTTTTATGGCAGAATAATATTCCATTGTATATACATACCACTTATTCTTTATTTATTCATCAATTGATGGATACTTGGGCGCTTTCCATATCTTAGCTTTATAAATAATGCTGCTATAAACATAGGGGTGCTAGAATCCCTTTGAATAAGTTTTCTTATATTCATTGGGTAAATACACACCAACAGGATTGTTGGATCACAAAGGACTTCTATTTTTATTTTTATTTTTAAATTTTATGGAAATTCCATACTGTTTTCAAATATGGCTGTATCAGTTTGCATCACCACCAACAGTTCACAATTGTTACTTTTTTTTTTTAAGATTTTATTCATTTGACAGAGAGAGATCACAAGTAGAGAGAGAGAGAGGAGGGAGCAGGCTCCATGCCTGGCAGAGAGCCCGATGTGGGACTTGATCCCAGGACCCTGAGATCATGACCTGAGCTGAAGGCAGAGGCTTAACCCACTGAGCCACCCAGGCAGCCCCCACAAGTGTTACTTTTTCACATCCTCTCCAACACCTTTTGTTTCTTGTAGTGTTGATTTTAGCCATTCTGACAGGTGTGAGGTGGTATCTCTTTCTAGTTTTGCTTTGCAATTTCCTGATGATACATGATGATGGACATCTTTTCATGTATCTACTGAACATTTGAATGTGTGCTTTGGGGAAACACTTGTTCATGTCTTCTATCCATGGTTTTATTGGATTATTTGTTTTTGGATGTTGACTAAAAACTGGATATTAAGTAACACACAAGACAGGTTTCTTGAGCTTAAATTTTATTTGCATGAGTATCATTAACAGGAAAAAATATGCATATGTGTATGTACAAGTGTGTTTATGTATACATCTATCTATCTATCCTCTATCCCATGTCTTCTAATTGTGGTAAATCCTGTAAGGTGGGGAATGGGATAGTCTGAAGAAATATGCTTCTGGATATGCTGGGTAAGCAAATTTAATTGCACTCAGATGCATTGGATATAAGTGAATCACTCAAATGAGTTATTTAATATTATATAGAAACAAATTAAAAGTTTATGTAGTTGAAAATAATAGGTAGTTAAAATAATTTTTTTGTTTGTTGTTTTTGTGTCTTTTTTTGTTTATATATACTATGGTGTGAATGTTTATGTCTCCCAAAATCATATTATGGAATCTAACTCTGGAAGTGATAGTATTAAAACTTAGGGGCCTTTGGGAGGTGATTAGGTCATAAGTGGGATTACAGTCCTTTTAAAGGAGACCCCAGAGAGTTCTCTTGATTCATTCATCATGTACGTTTACAGTGAGAAGATAGCCATCTATGAGGAAGTGGGCTCTCCCTGGATCTGCCCATTCCTTAATCTTGAACTTCTCTGTTCTAGAACTGTGAGAAATAAATTCCTGTTCTTTATAAGCTATTAAGTCTATATCATGTCCGTTATAGCAGCCTGCATGCAGAAGGACACTATGACCTAAAATGAGAGCAATAAATATAAAGTTTCAGTAAAGTCAGTTGGTACAATGTTTTGTTTTTTTTTTTTTACTTAGAGAAGACATGCTGCTTCATGTTAAACCTTGATATTGTATATGTTTCTTGAAGGGCCACTTCTTACTCCTTTGTGTGTTTTCCACAAAGTCCAGGATGATGCCTTACATAAAGGTAATATTTTATAAATACTGTTGGAAATATATACTTCTCTAAAATCTTATTTTGCCTACAGATTACTTGGATCCACTTTGCCTTGTGTAGAATATTTGAAATATTTTAAGAACAGAATGTCTCTCTAAATAACATTTAGAATCATCATTAGTTTATGACTCCTGACTCATTTGTTTATGCAGTGATACTTACTGCAAGAACACTGAAGTTTGTAATATAATTTTGAATTAATCACCAAGCTAGTTTATTTTAACTTATGAAAAAATAATTTCTCATGTTGGTTTAATTCTGCTCTTATGTTATGGTCATGACATTTTCATTAAAATAAAGTAGAAAATAGAAGTAAATAATTAATGAAAAATAAAAAATAATAAATAAAAAATAAAAGCAAATCTCTTGTGAAATGTTAAACTTTTCTTACTTATTTTGTTTTGCTTTTCCTCTACCATGCTGGCAAAGCTGTATGTTGCAGATAAGTATAATTTTCTAGGTGGTAGGTTTGTTACTTTTACTAAAATTTTCAAAATATAAAGAGTTGAATAGTCATGGATTGTTTATTAAACTCCTTATCTACACATATAAAAATAAAACAATGATGGTGACCTGGGTATTTCTAAAATTGTATTCTGTTTTTCCATATTATGGTTTACAATGTAATTAATAAAGATTCTGCATATATTAACATCCATCCCCTTCTATCTCATCTGTATGTCCATACAGAGCATGTATGATTTCTATTCATTTCTATGTTGTGGTGAAGAGATTGTCTGAAGTAGCCTATATTTATGCAGGTAGATCTTAAGCTACGGTGCTCTTGTTTATTTGCTTGTTCGTGATCAGTATGTCGGAAAGATGATAACTATTGCATCAGGTGTGACGATTAAAAAATATTATTGGTGCCTGATACACTGTGATGAAATAGGTAAGTCAATTCATAATTTGTTAATTAAATTAGAAAAGAAATTCCTTTGGATTTGTTCTTTATTAAAGTTTTTTTTTAACGAATTCCTTGGGATGTTTTTTGTGTAATATATATCACATGCCTCAACCTTTAAATTTGAATGTAGAAAAGAGTTATCAGAATGAGCCTAGAAAATATTGTTATGGGGGCGCCTGGGTGGCTCAGTGGGTTAAGCCGCTGCCTTTGGCTCAGGTCATAATCTCAGATTCCTGGGATCGAGTCCCACATTGGGCTCTCTGCTCAGCAGGGTGCCTGCTTCCTCCTCTCTTTCTGCCTGCCTCTCTGCCTACTTGTGATCTCTCTCTGTCAAATAAATAAATAAAATCTTAAAAAAAAAGAAAACATTGTTTTGAAATATTTTTGTTCTGTTATATTATGTTAACTTAGGAAATAATGGTAGTTATTTTTATTAGCATTTCCTACTTTCCACATGCCCTTACAGATGAGATATCATGTTTTTCCTACTCTTTTTATCGTGGTTGTTATATTCTTCATGATCAATAACAATCAATAAAAATTCATAACATTAATTTTCTTTGGGAAAGTGATATTTTAGCAAGAATCCATGACCAAAAATTTTAGCTGTTGTTCTTCCAGGAGATGAGACTATCAATGTTCCCGAAATTTCAAGAAATAGAACTTATTAATTGTGTTGGTTGATGTTTATTGTCTCTGAACTTAGAGGTGCATAATTCAATTTAAAATTTATTTTGGGGGCGCCTGGGTGGCTCAGTGGGTTAAAGCCTCTGCCTTTGGCTCAGGTCATGATCCCAGGGTCCTGGGATCGAGCCCCGCATCGGGCTCTCTGCCTAGCAGGGAGCCTGCTTCCTCTTCCCTCTCTCTCTGCCTGCCTCTCTGCCTACTTGTGATCTCTATCTGTCAAATAAAATAAATAAAATCTTAAAAAAAACGGAGTGGACATTATGGGGGTGCTTATCTGAAATTGAGGGACATTATAAAAAAATAAAAAATAAAATTTATTTTGAATTGAAAACAAGATCTTACTGAAGTTTAGGCATCCCACTTTATATCAGGCCTCCAGTACATTCTAATTTATTTATAGAAAATATCATAAACATGAATGACACTTTTCCTATTGCATTTATATGAAACTACAATGACTCATAGATGTCAGATTTGAAAAGCACTACCTTTCTATAATTTCTGTTTCCTAGGAGGAATGGATATACCATTTTAGCTCAATTATCCAACAGTATTCAAAACCACCATGAATTTTAAAACATAGTTATTACACCCTAAAAATCAAGTATGAAAATGTATAAACAACCAAATCTCTATCTGTAAATGAAATACTCCCACACAGACGGGTTTTAAAACTTTCTAACTTAAGGAATTTGATAGCACAGACTCAGGGTAGTAGTTTCAGTGCCTACAGTATACTTTCAGGGAGAGAGTAATGTAAGCTCTGAGTCACTTTCTGCCCAGAGATGACCTAATAGTGGTTCTGGCATTGTTTGTTTGTTTTTGAAAATACGTTCCTGGGCGTCATTCAGAAAATGCAGAGTTTGGCATCTATATAAATTAAGGATGATCTTTTTGAACTTTTGTCTTTCATTACATCAAATTACCATAATTGGACAGAAATTCCACTAAATTAAGCATTGTTAGGAAATGTGTAAATTGGAGCTACTCAAATTAGTTGCTCTTTGAACTATGTGCTGTTGGTTCAGGATTAGATAAGGATTTTGAAGGCAAACCTAAATCATTGCTTCCTTTTTTGAGAGATTCTCAGCATATTTTCTTAAAATTAGCTGAAATAAACAATGTGTTTAGTCGCAAAGTGATTTGCATTTTTGCACAAACTCCCTATCTCCTTGAGAATTATAACAGATATTTCATGAAACATCATTGATCTTTACTTTGTTACACTGCTGTAAAGTACATTCAGAGTTGCCAGTTAAAGGTGTTAGTGTTGAGATGAAATGTCATGCATTTTTCTTCACTTCCATGCAAATGAACACAGTAATTTATTAAGACACAATGAAGAAAAAAAAATTGACAATGAGTTCCAGATTTTAAAAATCACTTGCCATTCAATCCAAATTGTGAGTTTGATCGGTTACCGAACACTTTATAATGCACCCCCGGTAATTTTACAGAGATTACTTTTTTCTTACCAATTCTTGATTATTCTGTCTTGCAATGCAGAGAAAGCTAACTAATTTAAAATAAACTTCCGTTAATTTTGATTGTTATAAACTTAAAATTGACTAATTTCCATATACAGAGTTTAAAATGTTCACAATTTACATTAAATATATATTCTGTGTATACCTTGGAAAAATTATACTGAAAATTGAAATTAAAATGATGTTGTATATAGCTGCAAGAAGCCGCCTGTCCCATTTCATCTTACTATATAAGTTGTGTCAGGTAATTTATAAAATCCCTGCTGCATAACAAATCTATTTTTTGTTGGAATTGGTATAAGAGTTGGTCTATGAGTGCCTCTGCAACTGTATTTTTCCTAAGTGGCTTCATGGTCTTGAACTGAGAAAGTTCAGAGCATTAAACATCAAAGTAATATATTTTGACATAATTAGACATCAAGGAAATGCAATTAAAATGACACTGAGATATCACTACACACTTACCAGAATGGCTGAAATAAAATATAATGACAAGCCCAAAAGAAAAAAATATACCATTTGATGATACACAATGGCAAGTTGTACCATAACTTAACCATCTCTGACTAGTGTAGTGTTAAATTTGTTTTTCTAAGCCATGTTTTGGGTCACTTACCACTTTTCAAGGATATAAAGTGCTATCATTTTACTTAAAACTGTGAAATTTGGTCAGATTTAAATTTCAATTTATGTTAAAACATTCTGTAAACTGTGTTAGACTTTGACATTTGTTCCCTCAGTTCAGTGAATAACACTATATCATATTCTGAAAAATACGCTAATTTTTTATTATTTTGAAAAATATCCCTTTTTCCTCTTATGGTAATTATGAATATGAATTAATAGTAGAATTTGATATGGTCCAGTATGACCATAAATACTTTATTGTATATTATCAAATTTAATAATGAATATAATGTACTTCTTTGGACAATTTTTAAAGACCAGTCTACTCTTAAAACAAAAAAAATGGAGATGCACTTCTTTAGTTCACACAAATTTCATTTTATTATATATGACCTCAGATAAATTTCAACAAATCATAATTTATTAAAATCATGTCTACTTAAAAATCTCATAGAAGAGTTAAACCATCAAAAATAAATATAAACACACACAACACACACACATCACCCATGTATTGGCAAATCACAATTGCTGTAACAATACATTAGGCATTCCACAGTTAAGGGCTATCAAAATTTCCATCAGTGACAAAAAGATTTGTATCCAAATGGACTGATTTTCCAGAATCCAAGAAAAAGTCTCCTAGGATTTATTTAAAGATAAATATTTGAACAAATACTTCTTAAATTTAGGAAATTCAGAACATACGATTAAAGAATATTTGCAGTGCAGACTATATTCAATCCTTCCTTCAAAATGTGCCTTTGAGTACATAATTCTGTTTTCTCGATCTCAATTGAGCTGTCTTCCAAGGAAGTTTTCCAAAATGTGTGTCTCTGTGTGATAAATGTTCTAAGACCTAACATGCTTCATTGTATTTTTACTGTGCTCTCAAATTTAATCAATAATTTGGATTGATGTATAATACCTAGTTTCAAATATCTTTTCCATCTATAAAAACTCCCAGCTGTCTCTTTATATGCTATTACTATTGAGAATTGTGCTGTCAGTATTATTCTTGTACATTTTAGGTGATCTGTTCTTCTCTTGGGCATCATTTATGCTCTTCTCTGTTTTTGATATTCTTAAAACTCACCATAATGTATACGAGTGGTTTTTAGTGTGTGTAGTTTTTGTTTTGTTTTGTTTCTGATATCTCATGTTTGGCATCATTTTAAGTCTGGTATCTTTTATCTTTCTTTAATTCTCCAAAATTTATCTCAGTACTTATTTAAATATTTTCTTTATTTTTTTTTTCTCTTCTGCTGTATTTGGGCAGAAGTCATTAATTTGTTTGTTTTTCCCAACTCATTTATTCATTTTACAGCTATATTCATCTTAGTCTCCATTTATTGTATTCTTTATTTCAACAATTTTCACTTAATTTATATTCACAGTATAGTATCTTTCTTTTCCTTGTATATGTATATCATTATTTTATCATATACTTTTAAGCTATTTTTAAAAATATTTTATTTATTTATTTGACAGTGAGAGATCACAAGTAGGCAGAGAGGTGGGCAGAGAGAGAGGAAGAGAAGCAGGCTACCTGCTGAGCAGAAAGCCCGATGTGGGGCTTGATCCCAGGACCCTGAGATCATGACCTGAACGGAAGGCAGCGGCTTAACCCACTGAGCCACCCAGGCGCTCCTTTTAAGCTATTTTTTAAAAGTACAGTCATTCTTTTTTTTTTTTTAAGATTTTATTTATTTATTTATTTGACAGAGAGAGATCACAAGTAGACAGAGGGCAGGCAGAGAGAGAGAGAGGGAAGCAGACTCCCTGCTGAGCAGAGAGCCTGATGCAGGACTTGATCCCAGGACCCTGAGATTATGACCTGAGCTGAAGGCAGTGGCTTAATCCACTGTGCCACCTAGGCGCCCCTAAGCTATTTTTTTAATTCCTGTTCCAATAACACTTGGATTGGCATATAAAGTTAACCACATCATATTTTTTAGGTAAGTAATTGTACTTTTTATGTGCATAGTTATTTTGGTCCATGAGTTCAGCTCTTCTTAGGATCATCAAATCTCTGTAAAGTCTGGGTATGCTAGGATTTTCTAAGCAACAATAAAATACATTGAAACCTGGTAGCTTAATTATAATAATGTTTTCTTTCTCAATCATTCATAATAGTATTCCATTCTGAGTAGCTTCCTTCTATTTTGCAGCTTTAGTGTTTGGAAAAACTTGAAATGTGATATTACTGTGATAATGTGAATTAGTCAGGGTTTTTCAGAGAATCGGGAAGAGAAAAAAAGGAAGATATTCTCCAGGGCCAACTCTAGAAGTGACTATTAAAACATCTGTCCAAATTCAATTGAACAAAACTCAGAAATGCCATCTCCAGTGAAATACAAAAAAGATTATATATAGTTCTGGGCACACACATCTCATTTGACCCAATGATGTATATCAATGAAAGACTGAAGGCCAATCACCACTCCATGGGAGAATTTAAAAATAAATTTACTAATGAGGCCAAGAATTCAGAATCACCAATACTTCAGAACTAATAATAACTGCCTTCACTTGATTTTATTCTATAAGATAAATCCTATGATCAAGTTTCAATTTTAAATTCTTACAATTTTAAATTCTTAAATCCTTATGAAGAAGCATCATTTGGAGGGAGCAGTTTTCATAATTTATCATCCATCAGCTTTTTTTTAAAGATTTTATTTATTTATTGGACACAGAGAGAGAGAAAGAGAGAGAGAGAGAGATCACAAGTAAGCAGAGAGGCAGGCAAGCAGGGAGGGAAGCAGGCTTCCTTTTGAGCAGTGCCCGATGTGGGGCTGGATCCCAGGACCCAGAGACCATGACTTGAGATGAAGGCAGAGGCTTAACCCACCACCCACGTGATGAGAGAGCCACTCAGGTGCCCCTCATCCATCAGTCTTAATTGATTGGAGGAAAATGTGTGGAGGAATAATGCCTTAGGGAGCTAATCTCTCTAAAGAATTTTCAAGTCTTTACCCCTTGAAGGTTTTTGTAAAGTTCTGATAGCCTCTAAACATCTAGTGGATTTCTACAGTGACAGGCCTGTTAAAACCTGTCTTCAAACCAGGAATAGAGCTTGAAACATACCAGTCAAGGGCAACTTTTGAGTCTTTTAAGGAATTTATCATCATTTCTTTCTTTTTGGTTAATATCTGAAATAGTTCCATATTACACTGGCATAATTTCTCCAGAGCTGACTTTGAAGGAGGCATTCAGTTCCAGCTAGTTCCATATTTTGGCAAGAACTATACTTCTATATTAAAAAAAAAAAACATATTTTAGGGCACCTGGGTGGCTCAGTGGGTTAAAATCTCTTCCTTCGGCTCAGGTCATGATTCCAGGTTCCTGGGATTGAGTCCTACAGTGGGCTCTCTTCTCAGCTGGGAGCATGCTTCCATTCCTCTCTCTCTGGCTGCCTCTCTGCCTTCCTATGATCTCTGTCAAGTAAATAAATAAAATTTTTAAAAAAACATATTTTATACCAGTTATCCATGTTTATTAACTAAGATATCACAATACAAATAATACAAACAGTTGCTCTTTATTAATACCTTCAACCAAGATAAAAAAATATGTCATATTTTCTCCAAAAATTTTATATCATCTGATAGGTCAGATATATATATAAATTACTTATAAAGTTTTAAAAATATCAGCAAATATTTTCATTTAAATGCAAATTTGAAAAAAAATCTACTTTTCCAAACACGACTTTTTATCCTATTTATTTTGAATTTTGTCAACAACTGATAAAATGTTTAGCGAGACTATAAATGTTAGATCGAAAAAAATGATTAATAGATGTAGGTTCAAATTATTATGTTCCATTAAAAATGATTTAGTCTTTGATGAACATCTGTTTGGTAATATGTTGTATCCAGATATAGTAAATTAAAGACATATATAAAATTATAGGGAAATGACATCTTCCGTTCCATTATGAGTAGAGCTTTTAAAATGCTATTTGTCACAACCTGTCATCTTGTCATTATGTAGCATTATGTAGCAATTAAAAAATGTATACTCTTCACTTAGAAGTCTTTTAGAAATCTAAAATATGACTTTCTATGGTTTGTGTCTCCATATTGCTTTATTGCCAGTTAAAAAAAATCCACATGCTTTGATTCAAAGGTAATAAATTCCTCTTATTTGGAAAAAGGATGTTTATTTTTGTTCTCTCACCCTTAGCAGGTGGTTTCATTTTAGCACACTTCAGAGTTATAATTTCATGCTTATTAAAAATATTTATTTTGATCTACATAGATGAATGAAACTTTTATTTTATTAAATTATTTGCCAAAAAATCTGTGAGTTTTAAAAATGTATTTCCTTTGAAGGGTTATTTTAGAGCATTCAAAGAGGATCTAAGAGTGTGGTATTATGCAGTTTTTAAGTAGGTATGAAATGGTTAATTATAGGATTGTTTCTTTAGGCTTATGTATATTGTCCATTATATGCTATAAAATATTTTGAAAGTAAATTTAAAGTATGTTTTATGTAGTTTATTTTTTGGAAAAAAATATTGAAATGACTTATGAAATTCAGTATACTCTCAACATTGATTTATTTTGAAATTTACCAGTTGTCTACTGAACTATTATATGGCAGATATTACTTCAGACTACACTGGTAAATGAAATACTTGGCTTTGTAGAACTTTTATTTTAATGGGTGAGACAATTCAAAGCTATAAACCTTAATAAAAATGGCATAGTGCATTCAAAAAGGAAGAGTACAATGGGGAAAAAGAAAAATTCGATCAGGGTGAGAAAAATCAAGGTTGCTAGGCAGGGGATGGGGAGTTAAATCTTTTAATAGAAAGATCAGGGTACTTACAATGAAGCTGACAATTGAACAAAGGTATGGAAAGGTGATGAATTTGCGCAGAACTATCAGCAATAAGGTCACTCCAGACAAAGGAATTGGCTATCTTGAAGGCCATAAGGTTGGATCATGCCTGGCATATCTGAGGAATAGCAAGGAGGCCACTGTGAGTGACTGAAGAGTAGCAGGGAAAGAGGTCACAGAGGTTAAATGAGTGGCTAGATCATGTAAAAGCTTCGAAGTCATTGTAAAACTCTGGCTTTTATATTTGGAAACTTACTGTGTGATAGAATTTTTGCTAATAACTGAGAGTTCAAATGTCCATAAAATTTCAAGGATTCTTATTCTAGTAAGACAGAATAAAGAGAAAGAGTTCATATTTTCACATGGTGTAAGAAATGCTCGGAGATCCAAGTGTAGGAAGCTATGGGAGCACAGAAGAAGGCACTAAAATCACACCATATATTTGATGACTGTGACTATATATAAATTTGTATTTTCTAGATTTTTTGTAGTCATGGAATCACACAGTATATACTATTCATGGCCTGGATTTTCTTTTCTCGGCATCATTACTTTGAGAATCTCCAATTGTCTTTGCTCTATTGATGGACATTGATGAACATTTCCACTGTTTTCAATTCTTAAAAATAAAGCTGCTATGAAATTCACATACAAGTCCTTGTATGAACATAGGGATTGTTTCTCTTGGTGAAATGCCTAGAATAAAATGGCTATTTGTGTAACTGCAACATATTTTTCATTTAAAAAAATTTTGAAACTATTTTCCAAAGTGGTTGTATCATGATATATGCCAACAACAGTTTAGATTTTTTGTTTCTTCTCAATCTAGCTCAGACCAAGTACAATTAGCCTTTATAATTTTAGCCATTCTAATAGATATGTAAGCATGTCTCATTATGATTTTAATTTGTATTTCTTTAATGTTTAAATGTTGAGAAATTGGCCATGTGCTTATAAGCCATCCATATACTTTTGGTGACATGTCTCTTCCATTATTTCCTTCACATGTAAAATTGGATACTCTGTTTGGTTATTAGTAAGGTTTTTTATTTTTATTCATTTTTAAATAATCAGAGTAGATGTCCATTATCAGATATTTAATTTGCAAATCCCTTCTCCATCTTTACGGATTCTCAATGGAGCTTTGATAGCTGTGTCTTTCAAGAAATATGCTACTTCTTTCCTGGTACACGGAGGTATGACTAGAACATTATCAATGTTGACCTTTGCAAAGAAAATCATGGCTTAAGATATATGTAGTCTGCAGTTGTTGGGAGTGTTCACCATCCTTGCCTCTAACTCATCTCTCACTGCCCACACATTCAGGTATAGGGGAATATTGATTGACAAAATATTAATTGCCAAATAACACTAGTTAGAGAATAAGAAAAATGCAGGCACCTGATTATATAATATTCCTTAAATAAAATATGTTTTTATAAGTGCTATTGGAAGTAAATTCCTCAATACTTTAATCACACAGAATGATGGAATCCTAGATTTTTTTTCCTTGTATTTACTAAGAAAATGATCATGCCTCAAGTATATTAAAATGGAATAGGGAAAATTAAAAATTGCTTTAAGTCGATTTGCGTGTGTTGTGCGTATGTGAGAGAGAAAGTGAGAGAGAAAGAGAAAGAGAGAAAAAGAGAAAGGGAAAGACAGAGAGGTGGCTGCAGTGAATTGATGAGTTGCAGGATAGATTTTAAAGTTTTTTCTTTTGCTTTCTACATTTCCTTTTCCTTAGGTTCAAGAGAACAATCAGTAATATCTCAGATGCCTGCTGGTAACATCAGCAGAAAGAGTTAGAGGTTCCTAGAAAATTAAAGAAGAGATATAGTTTTCCTGACATAAGAAAAGTCATTTTTTGTCCCCAGCTATTTTCAATGATCTATACCCCACCTGTGTACTTGCCCCAGCACACTTCTTCCAAAAATTCCTGGGAGGTTCTTACAAAGAAATGCAAAAACCTCACTCCTAAGGATTTTGAGGGAACAAGGCAATGGGAAAACTAACAGTCACCACCAGACCAGGAAATAGCCTAAGCTATTGAGACAATAAATCAGTGGTAAAACTCCTAGTGCTATTTCAAAAGCAATCAAGGCCTTTCATTCCTTGTCCCAGAAAATGAGCCCAAGACCCCATCTAGTTTCTATCTGCTCTTGAAGCCTGCAGAGTTCCTTTCCCTTGTCCAACAGTTACCTCTGCTTTATTCTAACGTTGAAGTTTCTGCCCTCGGTGGAATACAAGCTTCATTCAGGTGAACATGCAATACATATTGCACAAATACATATGTGGATGTGCATGCATCCACAACCTTATGACCAACCATACACGGGATAATAAAACTCTCCCTTCTGAGTATTCATCTTAAATACTAAATAAAAATCTCTCTCCTGTTCAAACAGTCAAGGCTTTGGAACTTATTCCCTGTGAACTCCTTGTATGTTGTAAACAAAGATTCCTTTGTTTGATAACTCCACCTGTTTCTGTGATTCACCAAAGACTGACCTCAGTTAGTTCAGTTACTGTAATGTAATATCAAGCATATCTAGTTAGTTGATCATTTTGTTCAAGTCTTACATATCTTACCAATATGATGACCATTTGTCTATGTAATCTTAAAATAAGTGTGTTGAAATTATTTTCCATTTGTCGTCCAAGGTAGAAGTTATGATTTTTGTTCTTAGTTTTTCCCTATATATCCCCAAATCTGTTGTTACGTATTAAAATTCAAGAATTATTATAATCCCAGGGCGCCTGGGTGGCTCAGTGGGTTAGGCCGCTGCCTTAGGCTCAGGTCATGATCTCAGGGTCCTGGGATCGAGTCCCGCATCGGGCTCTCTGCTCAGCTGGGAGCCTGCTTCCTCCTCTCTCTGTCTCTGCCTGCCTCTCTGCCTACTTGTGATCTCTCTCTGTCAAATAAATAAATAAAATCTTAAAAAAAAAAAGAATTATTATACTCCCTGATGAATTCATCCTTTTACTCTTCTGTAATTTTGACTTGATCTTTATGTCTGATAATGAAATTTGCTTTAAAATCACTTTTCATTATCTTGATATAACCACCAAAGTTATAGTGTGATTAGAGTTAATATAGCATATTTTTTCTTTTACTTTTTAAAGCACTTCTATATTGAATCCTGACAAAGAAACAAAACAGCTTTTTAACTCTGGAAGCATCTTTCTAAATTATCCTTTTTTTTTTTAAATGAAGCAGTAGCAATTTTTGTTAAGGGACCTAAACTGAAAGTAGGTTTAGAAATTTATTTATTTTTTTATTTATTTAGTAAAAGATTTTATTTTATTTATTGACAGCAAGAGAGAGAGAGAGAGAGAGAGAAGAAGCACACAAACAGGGGGAATCATGTGCAAAGGGAGAGGAAGAAGCAAGCTCCTTGGGGTGCAAGTAGTCCCATGCAGGGCTGGATCCCTGTACACTGGAATCATGACCTCAGCCAAAGGCAAACATCTGCTTAAACAACTAAGTCATCCAGGCACCCCTAGAAAATTTAAAAAAAAAAAGGCCTTTTAAAACATTTTGTTTCTTTTTTGTTTTTTTTTTAAATATTTTATTTATTTGACAGACAGAGAGACAGGAAGAGGAACTATAAGCAGGGCAGAGGGAAAAGGAGAAGCAGGTTTCCCACTGTGCAGAGAGCCTGATGTGGGGCTTCATCCCAGGACCCTGGGATCATGACCTGAAAAGAAGGGACACTTCTTGGAGGAAGCCACCCAGACACCTCTTTTCTTTGTTTTTAATATATGGCAACTGATGCTTCCCAGCCACGAGGAGCATATTACCCATTGATTAAATCTTTGATAACAACCTATTTAAAAAGGTGTGTAAATATATACTTACTCAGATTTATACACTTTGTGTTTTCTTCATAGTTTGGGGCTGGACCCCATGGTCACAACACTGCTTCCAGTCTTTGCCTTCCCATCTTTTGATACCAGGTATTTGGTCAGCAAAGCAAATTAGTATCAAAATTGATAAGCCCTTGGCACCATATCTCTGGAGCAGGGCTTGCTCTTAGCCAAGGCCCAGAGCAGTTGACCTCCCCTCACTAGTGCTATAGCCCCAAGGACTAGGTCCCTGCCACCAGAACTCAGTCTTACATGTTATGCTAAGCAGACAAAACCAAACCAGGAAAGCTCCGACAGCTTTCACTGGCATGCCTCATCTCCAACTCTCTCGACGTCTAGGCAGTACCAGATGACAGGGAGGGGTCTTGGTCCAACATATGGGAGGGAAGGAAGTAGCCACGAGCAAGTACCTGCCTCTCTGTTCCTTTCTTTCATGAGCAGGTTGTAAGGAGGAGGAAGAGGAAGGGGAAGAGAGGTGAACTTCAAGGGGTGAAGGCCTCAGGTAGGCAGCTGGCTCCTGCCAGTAGGAAAGGGACAAAGGAGAAGGCAGTGAGTCTTGCAGGGAGGGTGGGGGGTAAGGGTTACAGCTTATGACGGAATCTGGACAGGAGTAATAGGGATACTAGTCATTTGAGTCCACCATTGGCAAGCTGGGCTGGGTGTCAGGGCAGATAGGCCTCCCTGGGCAACGGCACATGAGAGAAGGTGGAATTCTTCTCTGAGGAGCAGGTGAAGCTTTGGGTGTTGGGAAAGCATAGACAGTATTGTTCCAGGGCCAAGGACAGGTCCGGGTACTCCTGGTTGGAGGTCAAGGCCACAGTATGATCCAGGTCTTCTACCAGCAGCTTGAAGGTACCACATGCCAGCCACCCCTCATTATTGTGTATAACTCTCTGGTGCACTTATTGGCTTATCCATCAAATGACTCCTTCAGCAGCTTGAAAACCACCTCCACAGGCACTCCAGGATATGGGAGGCTTCCAGAGTGAAAATTTTGCACAGGATCACCCCCAAAAGACCAGAAGTCACTCTGGTGGATGTAGATCTGGTCAAACATGGCCTTAGGGACCATCCACTTCACAGGCAGTCCACTGTTGGTTCTCATTTTATAGTAACTGATGTGGTGATATCTCTGGCAAGGCTGAAGTCTGAGATCTTCATCATGTTGTCCTTTGTCACCAGCACTTCCCTGGTGGCCAGGTCTTGGTGTATGCACTTCTTGGAGGCAAGGTACTCCATGCCTCAGGCTACCTGGTAGGCAAAGTATACCGGGTGCTTGGAGGAGAGTTGCTCTGCTGCATTGTGGCTGATATTGTAACAGTACTCCAGGTCAGGAGGCCTCTGGGCCTGCAGGTACTCCTGTATGTTGTCTTTGGAGGCATATTCCATGATAGTGTACGAAGGACCATCCTGTGTGCAGGACCCAGCAGGTTGATGGTGTCCTTGTGCTGTCCAATCATCTTCATCATCTCCATTTCTGAGATTAGGTTTGACAGGTCTTTCTCTGCTGCATCTGACTTCAACATCTTCACAGACACTTTAGTCAAATGGTTGGATTTGTCTTTGTCCAGCCCAATGGCCTCCTCCAACACCACCTGCCCAAAGTAGGCCTCTCTTAGGGGTCTGCCTAAACTGCCTACAACCAGCCTGCCTCAAGGCAGTTATGAACTCTAGATTATCCTCAAAAACATTAAACCACAAGCTAAAAATTCTCTTCACTAGGTCTCTGTCGCAGGTCTAATTTTCTTATCTTTCATCATTTATCTTTTTCCTAATTCTTATTTTCAGTATAGTTTATTTGGCTTCCAGGTGTTTCCCCGGGTTTCTGTATGCTGTTTCATAGGGAAGAATTATCCTGTCATAAAATTATTTCTTGAGCATTCATTACATCTCTCGGTTAAAATGGGTTCTTTTATGGTATTGATTCATTTGAGTTTTCTCAAAATGGGAAGAATTTTCAAAATGGTGTTTTCCTCAAGGTTCAGAGTATGTCTTAGCCTCATCTTTACTCTTTTTGAAATTCACTTTTCAAATTCTTGTCCCTCTTTTTATCTTTTTAAATTAAAATGTTTCCTTTTACTATTTTTTTATTTGAGTGTAGTTGATAGTCAGTGTTACATTGGTTTCAGGTTTTCAAGATCTCCATACATTATTCTATGATCACTACAAATATAGCCACCATCTGTCACCATATAACACTATTATAATATCATTGACTATATTCTCTACACTGTCCCATATCTCTTTTTAAAATCTCTGATTTTTATGTTTTCTGTTATTCCACTTTTCGACCTCATTTTACTTGGTTACTTTAATAAAATATGCCTGATTACACACTCTATGCTGAAAACCATAGCATTTGATTTATAGTAGTCTCCTATTTCTTCTTCTTCTTCTTCTTCTTCTTCTTCTTCTTCTTCTTCTTCTTCTTCTCCTTCTTCTTTCTTCTTCTTAATTAACATATAATGTATTATTAGCCCCAGGGGTACAAGTCTGTGAATCGCCAGGTTTACACACTTCACAGCACTCACCACAGCACATACCCTCCCCAATGTTCATAACCCCACCACCCTCTCCCTAACCTCCCCACCCCCCCCCCGGCAACTCTCAGTTTGTTTTGTGAGATTAAGAGTCTCTTATGGTTTGTCTCCCTCCCGATCCCATCTTGTTTCATTTACTCTTTTCCTGTTCCCCAAACCCCCCACATTGCACCTCCATTTCCTCATATCAGGGAGATCATATGATAGTGACTTTCTCTGGTTGACTTATTTTGCTAAGCATAATACCCTCCAGTTCCATCCATGTCAACGCAAATGCAAGATTTCATTTCTTTTGATGGCTGAATAGTATTCCATTGTGTATGTATATATATATATATATATATATATATATATTTCATTTGTTGATGGACATCTAGGTTCTTTCCATAGTTTGCCTATTGTGGATATTAATGCTATAAACATTTGGTGCACGTGCCCCTTTGGATCATATACAGTCTTCTTTACCTCTATCAGAACCCCAGGAAGCTTTATTTATTTATTTACTCACATAAACAGATGATCCAACACAACGTTTTTTGATGTTCCAATGTATTATAATGTCTTACCGCTTAACACTATGCTTACTGCTCTCTTTCACTGTCTGACTAAATCCTCATCATCACTATGCCATTTAATGAGAAAGAACATTTGAACTCAGAGTTCTCTCCATATCAGGGAATGAAGACTCCACCCTTCTGTTTGTGCAGGTAAAATAAATGTTGATGTCTGTCCTGCACATACCCCATCCTGTTCACCAGAATATTCACCATCAAAATATATACACAATGAAAACCATACCTCACCACTTCTATTACCACCCAGCATGCTAAAAACACCATCATATGTTCCTGAATTATTGACTTGATTGATAACCCCACTTCCACACATACTGCACTCCTTTCTCCATGCAAATTTATTTTGGTACAGAATTTAACCTAAAAATCAAGTCATATGATTTTATTCTGCTGTTGAAAGACTTTTGGTATCTTCCCCTTTCATATTAAATAAAAACTGAAGGCGTTTCAATGTACTAGAAGGTCATACATCAATACGTTCTTCCTCTCTCCACCACTATGAACTCCTCATTGGCCTCCTTGCTTTTCCTCAAAAGTAACAGACAAGCTGTTCACACAAAGTCTATATACTTACTTGCTCTGCCTAGAGCAATCTTTTCCTTTAATATTTGTATAACACTCTCCTTCACTTCCTGGGTCTTTGTGCAAATAACATCTCATAAATGAGATATAACCACCCAACACAAAATAAAATTAACTTTCATCCCAGCATTCTCCAATGGCTTTTACCTTTCTTGTATTTCTTTGTATCACTTATCACCATCAACCATCAATCATTATTCTATTACTGGTTTATTTTCTTATTTGAGACAGAGAGAGAGAGAATTGGGAGGGTGCGCAGAGGAAGAAGAAAACACCCCACTGCCTAGAAAGCCTGCTGGGGAGTTACATCCCAGGACCCTGAGATCATGACCCAAGCCAAAGGCAGTCACTCAATGGACTGAGCCACCCAGGTGCCCCTCTATTATTGGTTTATTTCACTATTATATTTCAAAAGAATGTGAGCTCTTTGTGGTCAGGTATTTTATATGTTTTATTAATTGAAGTATTCTCAGAAAGGTAGCTGGCAGATTGTAAGGGCTCACTAAACTGTATTTTGTTGTTATTATTGGGCTCCTTTATGGGCTTTACCTCTTACGCTAGAAGTCTATCCTTCAGATGTAAGCGATAAGAATAGAGCCCTGCTGCCTGTTCAAATGTGTAAAAAGCCTGTATTAAGTGGATATTTTAAAAGCTAAATGAATGGCTTAATAGTTGTATATAGGGGAAAAGGGAACATATTTTCCACAGTTTAGAAGTGGAGTTCTTTTATAGAGTTCTTGTACAAGCCTACACTATGGAACGATAATGGGCAGTTGTACATTACAATTATACAAACACTTTGGTAATTTATATCCTTTTTTTGTAATTCTTGACTGGATCATTTAATTCCTTAGGAGCATTATAGCATTTCAACTTTTCATGTTCAATAAACTTATTGGGGTTG
The DNA here is from genome assembly GCF_964662115.1 of Mustela nivalis. NCBI lineage: Eukaryota > Metazoa > Chordata > Mammalia > Carnivora > Mustelidae > Mustela > Mustela nivalis. The sequence goes on along the minus strand of NW_028135999.1, from coordinate 95,492 downwards.
CTACCTTTTTTATTCAAATGGAGAAATAGTCATGATTTAATCTAAATAAAGTGTTATTGATTGTGTTGTTTTCTAGGAATGAGTCGCACATGCTAGTTTAAAAGTTTTGTTAAATTCCCAAGTCTGTCACTGATAAAAGCCTTTTGTAGATTAGTAACTTGATCAAAACGGAAAAGTTATGTATCACCTATTGTTATACTATCTTTGTTTCCATCTTGCATTGTAATAACACCCATCTTAACTCTATTTAAGACAAATCATTGCCAGATGGATTTCTGGCATTGATTGCAGGATATGAAATCTAGTATAACTAAAAGTTTTTGGTTTTAGTAGCATATAAATCAATTTAGAAAAATATATGTATTTGAATATAAGATAAAGTTTTAAATTATTTGGCAATAATAAACTAAACTTTTTTTTTGTAAATTTTTATTTTCTAAAATTTCATTGAGCTCTCTTGCAATAAGAAACAAGTTACAAAAAATTAAGGTTTATTTACCCCAATTCAAAATTATTAGGAATATAATCATAGAGGTTGAAGTATTTAAAATATTGAACCCAAAATGTTTTATTAGGTAAATTCATGAATGCTGAGCATTCACTGTTAAAATATACTAATAACATTGATAGACTTGTAGAAGCCTAAAATCAAATATTTATTAAATATTTATATCCACATCTTTTCATAGCTTGGTAATTCATTTCTCTAGCATTAAATAATATTCCATTGTTTGCATGCACTACACTTTCTTTGACCTTTCACTTATGGAAGGATATCTTGGTTGCTTCCAAGCTTTTGTCAGTTATGAATAAAACTACTATAGACATCTTTGTGGGTATAGATTTCATCTTCTTTGGATAAATACCAAGAGCTGCTACTGCTGAATAATCTGGCAAGAATATGTTTAGTTTTGTAAGAAACTGCCAAGTTGTTTTCCATTCTTTATTCTCAATACACATGGAAGAACATTCCTGTTGCTCCACATCCTCACCAACATTTCGTGTTCTGTTGTCAGTGCTCTGGATTCTGGGTATGTACTGGTGTCTCTTTTTTGTTTTAATTTGCATTTTCCTGATGACATGTGATGTGAAGCATCTTTTTATATGCTTATTTGCCATCTGTAATATTTTCTTTGGTGAGGTATCTGCTAAGGCCTTTGGCTCATTTTTAATCCGGTCTTTCCCCCATTGTTGAGTTTTTAGGGGTCTTTGTGTATTTTTGATTAACAGTCCTTTGCCAGATGTGTATTTTGCAAATTTTTTCTCATAGTCTGTGCTTTGCCTTTTCATTCTCTTGGCATTGTGTTTCACAGAGTAGACATTTTTAAATTCAGTGCTTGTGCTTTTGTAGCTAAAGTTATTGCGAAAACCAAGGTCATTTAAATTTTCTTCTATATTACCTTCTACATGTTTCATGTTTAGGTTTATAATCCAATCTGAGTTCATTTTTGTGAAGAGTGTAGGATATCTGCCTGGATTTATTTTATTTTATATTTTTAGATTTAGCTTCACCATTGCTACAGAACCATTTGTTTAAAAGATTGTATTTTGCTCTCTTGTATTGCTTTTGCTTTTCTATTAAATATAAAATATAATTGATAATATATATTCTGTTGCTTTAATCTAGTCTCTCTGTGGTATTACAATATCATGCTTACAATTATCGTTATGGTAAACTTTTTTTTAAGATTTTATTTATTTATTTGACAGAGAGAGAGATCACAAATGGGCAGAGAGACAGCCAGAGAGAGAGATGAGGAGAAGCAGGCTCCCTGCTGAGCAGAGAACCCAATGCCGGACTCGATCCCTGGCCCCTGGGATCATGACCTGAGCCGGAAGGCAGAGGCTTAACCAACTGAGCCACCCAGGTGCCCAATCGCTTTAGTAAACTTTGAAGTCAGTCCTCAGTCTTTGTTCTCCTTCAACACTATGTTGACTATTGTGAGTCTTTGCCTCTCCATATAAACTTTAAAATAAGTTTGTTAATATTAAAAAAAAGAACTTGCTGGAATGCATTAATTGTATAGATAAACTTGGAAACCAGTGACCTCTTGAGCTTAGCAGGAGATAGACCATGGACATCAGTTGTCACAGTGGTGCCTCTGGCAGAACCTATTGCAAATCCCTAGGCAAAATGAGACCTCAAGGATCTGAGAGAATGTCTAAGAAGTACTTGATACATCCCTTGGGTATGGTTTATTGAAGTGTCCACCTGTCTGAAAGCTGGGGAATCTAGATAAGGGAGGGAAAATTAGTTATGATAAAACATATCAACAAACATCAATAAATTTTGTAAAACTAATTGTCATGGCTCATATACAATATGACCAACAGAGGGACCATCAGAAGGAAAGCATCAGTTATGTTTATTGTGAAATTTTTTATTCAAAATAAAGCAATGTGAGGGGAAGACACAATGAGAAAATTACCATTTTTTAAATGGTAAACATCTTACAAAATGGAATAGGTTTTATATTCTAAGTAGTATATTGAAAAGTAAAACATTGGGGCGCCTGGGTGGCGCAGTGGGTTGGGCTGCTGCCTTCAGCTCGGGTCATGATCTCAGGGTCCTTGGATTGAGCCCCGCATCGGGCTCTCTGCTCCGCAGGGAGCCTGCTTCCCCCCCCCTCTCTCTCTCTCACTGTCTGCCTCTCTGCCTACTTGTGATCTCTGTCTCTCAAATAAATAAATAAAATCTTTAAAAAAAAAGAAAAGAAAAGTAAAACATTAAAAAATAAAATTTCAATGAAAAAAATTATTTAATTTTTAAAAAGGTTAAAAATAGCAGAACCATTTTTCTTATAACTGGAAAATACACTGTATATACATCTATCAAAATAACTTGTCATGGGGGAGCCTGGGTTGCTCAGTAGGTTAAAGCATCTGCCTTCGGCTCAGGTCATGATTCCAGGATCCTTGGATCGAGGCCCACATCGGGCTCTCAGCTCAGCAGGGAGCCTGCTTCCTCCTCTCTCTCTCTGCCTGACTCTGCCTTATTGTGATCTCTGTCAAATAAATAAATAAAAACTTTTATAATAAATATTTGAAAAATAACTTGTCATGTCTGGAATCAGGAGCATATGGAAAAAAATAATATCTGAGGACAATACTTCTGCCATGTTTTGTGCCTTGCTAATATTTTTAAACAGTCAGGCAACTTTTAGCCTTATTGAAATACCTGCTAAGATACCTGCAGTGCCTTTTGGAGCCCTATGACTATAAAAATTAATTGCAAATATTCAAAATGTTTACTATGGTGTCACTATTTAGGGCCACCACCAAGTATGTTTCAGAAGTAAGCATAACTGTTACTCTTCCATAAGGCAAAAGGGCATATTTTCAGGAGTTCCATCTGCTGTACCAGGAGGTGAATCAAGTAATGATTTTTGTCTATAAAATAATTCACTTTTCAATCTAACATTCCTCATTCCACATTATAATAATAAAAACTAGGAGGAGACTAAAACAAACAAACAAATACAACTACAACAACCAGCTTTTCCTACAGTGGAAAAGTAAATATAACCTTAGGAGTAGCCTAAAATTTATTTTTAAATATTTTAAGATAAACGTTTTTGTTAGAAAACCATATATTTTATATTACTAAGAAATAACAGGCAACGTTTTATGAACTTCTAAAAAGTCTAGTTACTTGTATTTATCTATTAACTCATCTCTTTATGAAGTAGAACATGATCACACCTCTTGTATCTACCCAAGTTTGTATGCTTTGGTTGTTTTATGTTTGCTATTTCCTTGCTTAATTTTTACAATATTTGATACATAATAGTATCTTTAAGTCCATCTATGGTTTCACAGAATTTGTTTGAACTTCATAAAAATGTACCATACTTTTTGCACTGTCCTTGTTTTACTTCTCTATTAGCTTTCCAAGTTTTATTCACTTTAGAGTGTGTAGCTATCATTTATTTTTACTCCTCCATAATGCTATGTTTACAAATTTGTATTTATCTGTACTTTTAAAAATATCTTAATTATATACCATTTCTCATCTCACGTAACACTCATGTTACTTCTACACTTATCAGATATTATGTAACTGAAAACCACAACTCAGCAACAATAGAACACCATTTTTCAAAATTAAATGGCTTACCAGAATTCTTTAATTCTATCCTTTATTTGTATTAGATGACCCTTTATTCTGGTATTTGGCATTGTTCATATGGAGGAAAGCTTATAAGTTGATATTCCATAAATAGAAGGATTTTTATGATCGATTAATTATTTTCATTTAGAATGCATAGAATATGGTTGATTTAATATTTCTTTCTTACTCTCTGCCTGGAACATAGTGCTATCTATGCAATAGCCACTAAAATATTAAGTTAATTACCTAGACTTTAAACTGCATATTAATAGGAATAGCATACAGAACTCTTCTCAGATTGGGACACCTGGGTGGCTCAGTCAGTTAAACGCCTGAGCCTTTAGCTCGGGTCATGATCTTAGGGTCCTGGGACTCAGTTCTGCAACAGATTCCCTGCTTAGCCGGGAGTTTGCTTCTCCCTCATCCTGCTGCTCCCCCTGCTTGTGCTCTCTCTCACTCTCTCTCTTACAAATAAATAAAATTAAAAAAATAAATTCTTCTCAGATAGCTAATATAGAATATCGTCTTTGTATTCATCAAAGGGAAAGTGCCATATAATAATGAAATCCAGACTACTTCAAATTCATTTTTTAACCAGTAAGAAAGTACTGGAAACAAGCCAAAAATGTCTTCAATGAATTAAAGAAATAGATTGATTTTCAATATCTTAATGTTTCTAATGTTAAATTGCAAGATTTTTATACTAGATATCAGTGTAAATATTCATTATACAAGGATATTCTAAAAATAAACCTGAGAAAACTACTTGACATATATGATGACAAAAACCAATGTCAGTTTGGGTAAAACTTACAACACCTACCACCTGAAACTCTTGTTCTATATGGTGCCATCTTGTGATGCTGGGCAGCGGCAGTGAGCCACAGCTTCCAGTCAGCTAGAAGATTACAGGGGTGAACACCTGATATTCTTACAAGCATTCTATATATAGAATATATATATTCTTCTTTTTTTAGTGTAATATTTAATAAATTGCATGTGATATTTGATACTTTGTTATAAAATAGGCTTTGCTTAAGATGATTTTGCCCAAATGCAGGCAAATGTAAGTGTTCTGAGTATGTTTAAATAAGCTTAAGGTAAGCTATGATATTTGATAGTTTTGGGGTATTAAATGCATTTTCAATTTTTTATGTGTTTCTCTGTACATAGCCCCCTTGTAAGCTGAGGAACATCTCTATATGTATATGTAGCCTTGGTATGGCTTACATATTATTGGCATGAAACATCTAGAACAGTACGTGTGCCATAGAATTGTCTACAACATCAAACAAGTTTCTTGAAAACTTGTGCCAAAGGGGTTATGTCTTTAAGGATTCTTATTTCAGAAGGGTTCTCTCAAACGTAAGATTTTTCAGAAGTTAAGTGAAAATCTGACCAAACTAAACATTTTTCCATTTTCCCTAGTGAGCAAAGATAGCTAAAATCTATCTGCCATTTTCAACACTGTACTCAACGATTGTAATTCTAATTTAAGAACAGATTATTTATATCAAAACCACATGTTGGCCTAATCTTATACAATATTCATAAGTCACACTCAGACCCTTGGACACTTTTATTTGTTGAGTCTATATGGTACTACGGACATTCATCTTTTTTGACCTCATAGCTTCATGTATGTCTATACTTTTGAAAATACATGCATCATAGTTCCATTGTAAAATGTCTGGGTTATAAAATGTGCTATGCTATCAAAATGGTAATAAGAACATACAAATGACCTGATGTAATGAACTGGACCAGATTGCCAGATATCACATTGCATACCAGAAAGATTCAGTGGTAAGTTTTAAAATGGCCAGCTATACACTGACTGAATTATAACTCATTTAGCTTCTTTCTTTGTGTACAGTATTATACATTAGTCAGTATTATAGTAGATAAGTACTTTGGACAGATGTAAATATGCTGTAATAAAAAATGTTTTTCTTCTTTCTTTTAGTCCTTTTTACTTGTAAGACTAGCCACAAATACCACGCCTCCCCCAAAATAATTTGCAATCCAAATTTATCTCTAAATGAATTTATTGCACAGAAAAATATGTATATATATATATATATATATATATATACACTTACAGAAGACATGTTCAAAAATAGTTACACAACAGCAGGGCCCTAAATGTAAGCAGTATAATTGTTTTGTTTTGTTTTGTTTTATTTCTTTTAAAAAAAGAGGTTATGTGAAATATTAGGATTTTATTTCCAGGCGTAGTATTTCAAGACAGTTAACTACACCTATGGTGTCAACATTGTAACCATATGACAAAGTATCAGTCGTACAAGATATCATTCTCTTTTACCTCTATCTTTCTGCCAGAAATGTGGGCTTAATAGTGAGAACTCCAACAGCAATTTTTGCAACTGTGAATAAAAAGCCATGAAAACCTCTAAGATAGTTCACTTGACTTTCTTAAGACTCTGAACCAACACCAGAAAACACTCTCTGTAGTCTTCTTGTTAAATGAAAAATATGGTTAAACCACTTTTGACAGTCTACTACCTACAGCAAACTGTAAATCTTAATTGAAATATGTCCTCTCTGCTGTGCTTAAGCAACTGAGTCCTGAGCTTTTCAGGTTTTCAGTCTGAAAGAGTACACCTCGGGTGCTCTGAAAGGGAAGAGAAACGACACCCTGTTCTCCATATAAATTAAAGAAGAGAAATCTGTGCATTTAAGTGGGCCATATAAAATTTATCAAGCAGTTATCTCCTAACTCCTTCCTATCCAAATTACCTGATATGCTCTCCCTACTCCTTTATTCCACGTTACTGCCTTTTCACAACATGTCTTCTGTTATTTCCTTCTTGCAAGCTAGTTTTGATTTCTGCATCTAAAAAAATCAACAATCATTGTGTATTTCAATTCCCATTTTCCTCAAATGCATTGATTCTTCTTATCTATTACTCTTTTCTCATACTCAGTGTCTTTGTCTTTATGGGGTTTGTACTTTGCTTTTCCCCATCCTTTACTGCCATTATATAATCAATCTAATAACTTCTTAGAGAAAGTTAAAAATTCCCGCATAGCCACACGTGAACACAAAGTCACTGATTTTTAGCAAACCTATAAGATAGTCAGACATCCATTCAATTTCTTTTTTTTTAAGATTTTATTTATTTATTTGACAGAGAGAGATGACAAGCAGGCAGAGAGGCAGGCAGAGAGAGAGGAGGAAGCAGTCTCCCTGCTGAGCAGAGAGCCTGATTTGGGGCTCGGTCCCAGGACCCTGGGATCATGACCTGAGCCGAAGGCAGTGGCTTAACCCACTGAGCCACCCAGGCGTCCCTCCATTCAATTTCTTAACTGAGTCCCAAATGCATCCTGACTTCTAACCTAAACCTAAGCTCTACTTCTTACACGTTGTTATATGACCAAATTCTTTCAGTTCAGTATTTTGTAACATTTAAATATTAATCAGTTGATGCTTTGTTTGTGTATTTCTATGAAAATAATTTGAATACTGTAGATTTATTGTTATATTTATAGGTTTATAATCAAAGTTTCATCAGTTGAAGTTTTTGGAAATTTCAGATATAATGATTAACCTAAAATGATACTGCCTCAAATCCCTCTGATATCAAGGCCCAACACCTGATTATAGCCAAACCTGTGGTGGATAGTTCCATGGGAAATTGCAGTTACTTAACACTAATAGCATCTCATGTTCTCTCTCTCATTTTAGAATGTCTCCAACACAACCTGAAAGTGTAGGAGAGTTAATGTCCTCTGAGGACAGCTCTCAGTGAAGTGGAAATAAGAACCATAGGTAAAATTGTCAGTTTTCAGGTCTTCATGAGGACAACTTAAAGAAGTTTCTCAGGACCTTTCAGTAAAAGCAAGCCTTCATTTTCTATCCACAACAATTATATCAACAATGTACCTCTTTGACAAAGTTGCTTCTTCACTGTATCACTTTCCCATTCTTTTCTACCTTGGATAATCTCCCAGATAAACTAACAGTACTCAAATCCTTTGTCCTACTCTTTGCTCTCAGGATAAATGGAGCCAAAAGACTTAGATTAATATCAAGTTCTGAATGGGATCTTAGAGCTATTTCTGTCCAGATTTTCATAAACATAGGGACCTTTGAATTATCAGGCTATAAATAAGTTCTAAATGGAGGGGGCAAAAGCAAAAAGTAGAAATTTTTATGTTTGATTTTTAATCATGATTAATTGACTTTATTGATTATTATAAATACTAACATTATAAAAGTGTGGATCTTTGTAAAACAATGTCATATTGTAAGAAAGAAGTTGCATAATCCTTTTGAGAATATTAAACCAAGTGTTCAGGTGCCATCTAATTTCTTGTTTAATCCAGAACTTTGGTGTGCATCATCTTGAGGAATAGGATTTTGAAGTCCAGACAGACTAAGAGAAAACTGATCCAAATGTGTGTGTTTATATTTCTGCTTTTGTTGTAAAAATCAAAGTGTGATTGCTGGTTTAAAATGGTAAAACTAATAATGTTCATGGACTCGATTATAAATTTTCTAATTGTATGGGAAGAATCCAATAAACATAGAATTAATTGATTTGCAAATCCTCAAAGAGCTACAGGATCAGGTAGTGGTATGTTCTGATTCAACAGCATCATAATGCAGCATTTTATATGTGTGGCTAATGGATATTTTCATGAATGTTGGCTAGCTAGTCAGCCAATACAGAGAAATATTAGGTAGCGTAATTACTCACAGTTGTGTTTAATAAAATGAGAGAAAATTATCAAATGACACTAATAATAATAATCCTATAGCAGGCTAAATATTCAATGATAATTACAAGTATTAATCTAGCTTTCTTCCCTGATTATGACTCTGCTCTCCTTTATCATAATGGGAGTAGCAGATTGTCTGCAGTGAATTGTGAAAACGCAGCAGTGACTTTGGCAGTGAAGGCCTCCCATCAATTTTGATAGGTTAAAATGATTCTGGTTGGTCTTGAGCAAATGTGTCAATTTTTTTTTTCTGTGTGTGTCATAAAAGAAAGAAGCAATAGTAAATTCTTGCTGTTATTCCATGGAGCCAATAAAATCATACTGCCAACAAGAGGCTGTTGACACCATAGGTGTAGTTAACTGTCTTGAAATACTACGCCTGGAAATAAAATCCTAATATTTCACATAACCTCTTTTTTTAAAAGAAACAAAACAAAACAACTATACTGCTTACATTTAGGGCCCTGCTGTTGTGTAACTATTTTTGAACATGTCTTCTGTAAGTGTATATATATATATATATATATACATATTTTTCTGTGCAATAAATTCATTTAGAGATAAATTTGGATTGCAAATTATTTTGGGGGAGGCGTGGTATTTGTGGCTAGTCTTACAAGTAAAAAGGACTAAAAGAAAGAAGAAAAACATTTTTTATTACAGCATATTTACATCTGTCCAAAGTACTTATCTACTATAATACTGACTAATGTATAATACTGTACACAAAGAAAGAAGCTAAATGAGTTATAATTCAGTCAGTGTATAGCTGGCCATTTTAAAACTTACCACTGAATCTTTCTGGTATGCAATGTGATATCTGGCAATCTGGTCCAGTTCATTACATCAGGTCATTTGTATGTTCTTATTACCATTTTGATAGCATAGCACATTTTATAACCCAGACATTTTACAATGGAACTATGATGCATGTATTTTCAAAAGTATAGACATACATGAAGCTATGAGGTCAAAAAAGATGAATGTCCGTAGTACCATATAGACTCAACAAATAAAAGTGTCCAAGGGTCTGAGTGTGACTTATGAATATTGTATAAGATTAGGCCAACATGTGGTTTTGATATAAATAATCTGTTCTTAAATTAGAATTACAATCGTTGAGTACAGTGTTGAAAATGGCAGATAGATTTTAGCTATCTTTGCTCACTAGGGAAAATGGAAAAATGTTTAGTTTGGTCAGATTTTCACTTAACTTCTGAAAAATCTTACGTTTGAGAGAACCCTTCTGAAATAAGAATCCTTAAAGACATAACCCCTTTGGCACAAGTTTTCAAGAAACTTGTTTGATGTTGTAGACAATTCTATGGCACACGTACTGTTCTAGATGTTTCATGCCAATAATATGTAAGCCATACCAAGGCTACATATACATATAGAGATGTTCCTCAGCTTACAAGGGGGCTATGTACAGAGAAACACATAAAAAATTGAAAATGCATTTAATACCCCAAAACTATCAAATATCATAGCTTACCTTAAGCTTATTTAAACATACTCAGAACACTTACATTTGCCTGCATTTGGGCAAAATCATCTTAAGCAAAGCCTATTTTATAACAAAGTATCAAATATCACATGCAATTTATTAAATATTACACTAAAAAAAGAAGAATATATATATTCTATATATAGAATGCTTGTAAGAATATCAGGTGTTCACCCCTGTAATCTTCTAGCTGACTGGAAGCTGTGGCTCACTGCCGCTGCCCAGCATCACAAGATGGCACCATATAGAACAAGAGTTTCAGGTGGTAGGTGTTGTAAGTTTTACCCAAACTGACATTGGTTTTTGTCATCATATATGTCAAGTAGTTTTCTCAGGTTTATTTTTAGAATATCCTTGTATAATGAATATTTACACTGATATCTAGTATAAAAATCTTGCAATTTAACATTAGAAACATTAAGATATTGAAAATCAATCTATTTCTTTAATTCATTGAAGACATTTTTGGCTTGTTTCCAGTACTTTCTTACTGGTTAAAAAATGAATTTGAAGTAGTCTGGATTTCATTATTATATGGCACTTTCCCTTTGATGAATACAAAGACGATATTCTATATTAGCTATCTGAGAAGAATTTATTTTTTTAATTTTATTTATTTGTAAGAGAGAGAGTGAGAGAGAGCACAAGCAGGGGGAGCAGCAGGATGAGGGAGAAGCAAACTCCCGGCTAAGCAGGGAATCTGTTGCAGAACTGAGTCCCAGGACCCTAAGATCATGACCCGAGCTAAAGGCTCAGGCGTTTAACTGACTGAGCCACCCAGGTGTCCCAATCTGAGAAGAGTTCTGTATGCTATTCCTATTAATATGCAGTTTAAAGTCTAGGTAATTAACTTAATATTTTAGTGGCTATTGCATAGATAGCACTATGTTCCAGGCAGAGAGTAAGAAAGAAATATTAAATCAACCATATTCTATGCATTCTAAATGAAAATAATTAATCGATCATAAAAATCCTTCTATTTATGGAATATCAACTTATAAGCTTTCCTCCATATGAACAATGCCAAATACCAGAATAAAGGGTCATCTAATACAAATAAAGGATAGAATTAAAGAATTCTGGTAAGCCATTTAATTTTGAAAAATGGTGTTCTATTGTTGCTGAGTTGTGGTTTTCAGTTACATAATATCTGATAAGTGTAGAAGTAACATGAGTGTTACGTGAGATGAGAAATGGTATATAATTAAGATATTTTTAAAAGTACAGATAAATACAAATTTGTAAACATAGCATTATGGAGGAGTAAAAATAAATGATAGCTACACACTCTAAAGTGAATAAAACTTGGAAAGCTAATAGAGAAGTAAAACAAGGACAGTGCAAAAAGTATGGTACATTTTTATGAAGTTCAAACAAATTCTGTGAAACCATAGATGGACTTAAAGATACTATTATGTATCAAATATTGTAAAAATTAAGCAAGGAAATAGCAAACATAAAACAACCAAAGCATACAAACTTGGGTAGATACAAGAGGTGTGATCATGTTCTACTTCATAAAGAGATGAGTTAATAGATAAATACAAGTAACTAGACTTTTTAGAAGTTCATAAAACGTTGCCTGTTATTTCTTAGTAATATAAAATATATGGTTTTCTAACAAAAACGTTTATCTTAAAATATTTAAAAATAAATTTTAGGCTACTCCTAAGGTTATATTTACTTTTCCACTGTAGGAAAAGCTGGTTGTTGTAGTTGTATTTGTTTGTTTGTTTTAGTCTCCTCCTAGTTTTTATTATTATAATGTGGAATGAGGAATGTTAGATTGAAAAGTGAATTATTTTATAGACAAAAATCATTACTTGATTCACCTCCTGGTACAGCAGATGGAACTCCTGAAAATATGCCCTTTTGCCTTATGGAAGAGTAACAGTTATGCTTACTTCTGAAACATACTTGGTGGTGGCCCTAAATAGTGACACCATAGTAAACATTTTGAATATTTGCAATTAATTTTTATAGTCATAGGGCTCCAAAAGGCACTGCAGGTATCTTAGCAGGTATTTCAATAAGGCTAAAAGTTGCCTGACTGTTTAAAAATATTAGCAAGGCACAAAACATGGCAGAAGTATTGTCCTCAGATATTATTTTTTTCCATATGCTCCTGATTCCAGACATGACAAGTTATTTTTCAAATATTTATTATAAAAGTTTTTATTTATTTATTTGACAGAGATCACAATAAGGCAGAGTCAGGCAGAGAGAGAGAGGAGGAAGCAGGCTCCCTGCTGAGCTGAGAGCCCGATGTGGGCCTCGATCCAAGGATCCTGGAATCATGACCTGAGCCGAAGGCAGATGCTTTAACCTACTGAGCCACCCAGGCTCCCCCATGACAAGTTATTTTGATAGATGTATATACAGTGTATTTTCCAGTTATAAGAAAAATGGTTCTGCTATTTTTAACCTTTTTAAAAATTAAATAATTTTTTTCATTGAAATTTTATTTTTTAATGTTTTACTTTTCTTTTCTTTTTTTTTAAAGATTTTATTTATTTATTTGAGAGACAGAGATCACAAGTAGGCAGAGAGGCAGACAGTGAGAGAGAGAGAGGGGGGGGGAAGCAGGCTCCCTGCGGAGCAGAGAGCCCGATGCGGGGCTCAATCCAAGGACCCTGAGATCATGACCCGAGCTGAAGGCAGCAGCCCAACCCACTGCGCCACCCAGGCGCCCCAATGTTTTACTTTTCAATATACTACTTAGAATATAAAACCTATTCCATTTTGTAAGATGTTTACCATTTAAAAAATGGTAATTTTCTCATTGTGTCTTCCCCTCACATTGCTTTATTTTGAATAAAAAATTTCACAATAAACATAACTGATGCTTTCCTTCTGATGGTCCCTCTGTTGGTCATATTGTATATGAGCCATGACAATTAGTTTTACAAAATTTATTGATGTTTGTTGATATGTTTTATCATAACTAATTTTCCCTCCCTTATCTAGATTCCCCAGCTTTCAGACAGGTGGACACTTCAATAAACCATACCCAAGGGATGTATCAAGTACTTCTTAGACATTCTCTCAGATCCTTGAGGTCTCATTTTGCCTAGGGATTTGCAATAGGTTCTGCCAGAGGCACCACTGTGACAACTGATGTCCATGGTCTATCTCCTGCTAAGCTCAAGAGGTCACTGGTTTCCAAGTTTATCTATACAATTAATGCATTCCAGCAAGTTCTTTTTTTTAATATTAACAAACTTATTTTAAAGTTTATATGGAGAGGCAAAGACTCACAATAGTCAACATAGTGTTGAAGGAGAACAAAGACTGAGGACTGACTTCAAAGTTTACTAAAGCGATTGGGCACCTGGGTGGCTCAGTTGGTTAAGCCTCTGCCTTCCGGCTCAGGTCATGATCCCAGGGGCCAGGGATCGAGTCCGGCATTGGGTTCTCTGCTCAGCAGGGAGCCTGCTTCTCCTCATCTCTCTCTCTGGCTGTCTCTCTGCCCATTTGTGATCTCTCTCTCTGTCAAATAAATAAATAAAATCTTAAAAAAAAGTTTACCATAACGATAATTGTAAGCATGATATTGTAATACCACAGAGAGACTAGATTAAAGCAACAGAATATATATTATCAATTATATTTTATATTTAATAGAAAAGCAAAAGCAATACAAGAGAGCAAAATACAATCTTTTAAACAAATGGTTCTGTAGCAATGGTGAAGCTAAATCTAAAAATATAAAATAAAATAAATCCAGGCAGATATCCTACACTCTTCACAAAAATGAACTCAGATTGGATTATAAACCTAAACATGAAACATGTAGAAGGTAATATAGAAGAAAATTTAAATGACCTTGGTTTTCGCAATAACTTTAGCTACAAAAGCACAAGCACTGAATTTAAAAATGTCTACTCTGTGAAACACAATGCCAAGAGAATGAAAAGGCAAAGCACAGACTATGAGAAAAAATTTGCAAAATACACATCTGGCAAAGGACTGTTAATCAAAAATACACAAAGACCCCTAAAAACTCAACAATGGGGGAAAGACCGGATTAAAAATGAGCCAAAGGCCTTAGCAGATACCTCACCAAAGAAAATATTACAGATGGCAAATAAGCATATAAAAAGATGCTTCACATCACATGTCATCAGGAAAATGCAAATTAAAACAAAAAAGAGACACCAGTACATACCCAGAATCCAGAGCACTGACAACAGAACACGAAATGTTGGTGAGGATGTGGAGCAACAGGAATGTTCTTCCATGTGTATTGAGAATAAAGAATGGAAAACAACTTGGCAGTTTCTTACAAAACTAAACATATTCTTGCCAGATTATTCAGCAGTAGCAGCTCTTGGTATTTATCCAAAGAAGATGAAATCTATACCCACAAAGATGTCTATAGTAGTTTTATTCATAACTGACAAAAGCTTGGAAGCAACCAAGATATCCTTCCATAAGTGAAAGGTCAAAGAAAGTGTAGTGCATGCAAACAATGGAATATTATTTAATGCTAGAGAAATGAATTACCAAGCTATGAAAAGATGTGGATATAAATATTTAATAAATATTTGATTTTAGGCTTCTACAAGTCTATCAATGTTATTAGTATATTTTAACAGTGAATGCTCAGCATTCATGAATTTACCTAATAAAACATTTTGGGTTCAATATTTTAAATACTTCAACCTCTATGATTATATTCCTAATAATTTTGAATTGGGGTAAATAAACCTTAATTTTTTGTAACTTGTTTCTTATTGCAAGAGAGCTCAATGAAATTTTAGAAAATAAAAATTTACAAAAAAAAAGTTTAGTTTATTATTGCCAAATAATTTAAAACTTTATCTTATATTCAAATACATATATTTTTCTAAATTGATTTATATGCTACTAAAACCAAAAACTTTTAGTTATACTAGATTTCATATCCTGCAATCAATGCCAGAAATCCATCTGGCAATGATTTGTCTTAAATAGAGTTAAGATGGGTGTTATTACAATGCAAGATGGAAACAAAGATAGTATAACAATTGGTGTTACATAACTTTTCCGTTTTGATCAAGTTACTAATCTACAAAAGGCTTTTATCAGTGACAGACTTGGGACTTTAACAAAACTTTTAAACTAGCATGTGCGACTCATTCCTAGAAAACAACACAATCAATAACACTTTATTTAGATTAAATCATGACTATTTCTCCATTTGAATAAAAAAGGTAGCAACCCCAATAAGTTTATTGAACATGAAAAGTTGAAATGCTATAATGCTCCTAAGGAATTAAATGATCCAGTCAAGAATTACAAAAAAAGGATATAAATTACCAAAGTGTTTGTATAATTGTAATGTACAACTGCCCATTATCGTTCCATAGTGTAGGCTTGTACAAGAACTCTATAAAAGAACTCCACTTCTAAACTGTGGAAAATATGTTCCCTTTTCCCCTATATACAACTATTAAGCCATTCATTTAGCTTTTAAAATATCCACTTAATACAGGCTTTTTACACATTTGAACAGGCAGCAGGGCTCTATTCTTATCGCTTACATCTGAAGGATAGACTTCTAGCGTAAGAGGTAAAGCCCATAAAGGAGCCCAATAATAACAACAAAATACAGTTTAGTGAGCCCTTACAATCTGCCAGCTACCTTTCTGAGAATACTTCAATTAATAAAACATATAAAATACCTGACCACAAAGAGCTCACATTCTTTTGAAATATAATAGTGAAATAAACCAATAATAGAGGGGCACCTGGGTGGCTCAGTCCATTGAGTGACTGCCTTTGGCTTGGGTCATGATCTCAGGGTCCTGGGATGTAACTCCCCAGCAGGCTTTCTAGGCAGTGGGGTGTTTTCTTCTTCCTCTGCGCACCCTCCCAATTCTCTCTCTCTCTGTCTCAAATAAGAAAATAAACCAGTAATAGAATAATGATTGATGGTTGATGGTGATAAGTGATACAAAGAAATACAAGAAAGGTAAAAGCCATTGGAGAATGCTGGGATGAAAGTTAATTTTATTTTGTGTTGGGTGGTTATATCTCATTTATGAGATGTTATTTGCACAAAGACCCAGGAAGTGAAGGAGAGTGTTATACAAATATTAAAGGAAAAGATTGCTCTAGGCAGAGCAAGTAAGTATATAGACTTTGTGTGAACAGCTTGTCTGTTACTTTTGAGGAAAAGCAAGGAGGCCAATGAGGAGTTCATAGTGGTGGAGAGAGGAAGAACGTATTGATGTATGACCTTCTAGTACATTGAAACGCCTTCAGTTTTTATTTAATATGAAAGGGGAAGATACCAAAAGTCTTTCAACAGCAGAATAAAATCATATGACTTGATTTTTAGGTTAAATTCTGTACCAAAATAAATTTGCATGGAGAAAGGAGTGCAGTATGTGTGGAAGTGGGGTTATCAATCAAGTCAATAATTCAGGAACATATGATGGTGTTTTTAGCATGCTGGGTGGTAATAGAAGTGGTGAGGTATGGTTTTCATTGTGTATATATTTTGATGGTGAATATTCTGGTGAACAGGATGGGGTATGTGCAGGACAGACATCAACATTTATTTTACCTGCACAAACAGAAGGGTGGAGTCTTCATTCCCTGATATGGAGAGAACTCTGAGTTCAAATGTTCTTTCTCATTAAATGGCATAGTGATGATGAGGATTTAGTCAGACAGTGAAAGAGAGCAGTAAGCATAGTGTTAAGCGGTAAGACATTATAATACATTGGAACATCAAAAAACGTTGTGTTGGATCATCTGTTTATGTGAGTAAATAAATAAATAAAGCTTCCTGGGGTTCTGATAGAGGTAAAGAAGACTGTATATGATCCAAAGGGGCACGTGCACCAAATGTTTATAGCATTAATATCCACAATAGGCAAACTATGGAAAGAACCTAGATGTCCATCAACAAATGAAATATATATATATATATATATATATATATATATATATATATACACAATGGAATACTATTCAGCCATCAAAAGAAATGAAATCTTGCATTTGCGTTGACATGGATGGAACTGGAGGGTATTATGCTTAGCAAAATAAGTCAACCAGAGAAAGTCACTATCATATGATCTCCCTGATATGAGGAAATGGAGGTGCAATGTGGGGGGTTTGGGGAACAGGAAAAGAGTAAATGAAACAAGATGGGATCGGGAGGGAGACAAACCATAAGAGACTCTTAATCTCACAAAACAAACTGAGAGTTGCCGGGGGGGGGTGGGGAGGTTAGGGAGAGGGTGGTGGGGTTATGAACATTGGGGAGGGTATGTGCTGTGGTGAGTGCTGTGAAGTGTGTAAACCTGGCGATTCACAGACTTGTACCCCTGGGGCTAATAATACATTATATGTTAATTAAGAAGAAGAAAGAAGAAGGAGAAGAAGAAGAAGAAGAAGAAGAAGAAGAAGAAGAAGAAGAAGAAATAGGAGACTACTATAAATCAAATGCTATGGTTTTCAGCATAGAGTGTGTAATCAGGCATATTTTATTAAAGTAACCAAGTAAAATGAGGTCGAAAAGTGGAATAACAGAAAACATAAAAATCAGAGATTTTAAAAAGAGATATGGGACAGTGTAGAGCATATAGTCAATGATATTATAATAGTGTTATATGGTGACAGATGGTGGCTATATTTGTAGTGATCATAGAATAATGTATGGAGATCTTGAAAACCTGAAACCAATGTAACACTGACTATCAACTACACTCAAATAAAAAAATAGTAAAAGGAAACATTTTAATTTAAAAAGATAAAAAGAGGGACAAGAATTTGAAAAGTGAATTTCAAAAAGAGTAAAGATGAGGCTAAGACATACTCTGAACCTTGAGGAAAACACCATTTTGAAAATTCTTCCCATTTTGAGAAAACTCAAATGAATCAATACCATAAAAGAACCCATTTTAACCGAGAGATGTAATGAATGCTCAAGAAATAATTTTATGACAGGATAATTCTTCCCTATGAAACAGCATACAGAAACCCGGGGAAACACCTGGAAGCCAAATAAACTATACTGAAAATAAGAATTAGGAAAAAGATAAATGATGAAAGATAAGAAAATTAGACCTGCGACAGAGACCTAGTGAAGAGAATTTTTAGCTTGTGGTTTAATGTTTTTGAGGATAATCTAGAGTTCATAACTGCCTTGAGGCAGGCTGGTTGTAGGCAGTTTAGGCAGACCCCTAAGAGAGGCCTACTTTGGGCAGGTGGTGTTGGAGGAGGCCATTGGGCTGGACAAAGACAAATCCAACCATTTGACTAAAGTGTCTGTGAAGATGTTGAAGTCAGATGCAGCAGAGAAAGACCTGTCAAACCTAATCTCAGAAATGGAGATGATGAAGATGATTGGACAGCACAAGGACACCATCAACCTGCTGGGTCCTGCACACAGGATGGTCCTTCGTACACTATCATGGAATATGCCTCCAAAGACAACATACAGGAGTACCTGCAGGCCCAGAGGCCTCCTGACCTGGAGTACTGTTACAATATCAGCCACAATGCAGCAGAGCAACTCTCCTCCAAGCACCCGGTATACTTTGCCTACCAGGTAGCCTGAGGCATGGAGTACCTTGCCTCCAAGAAGTGCATACACCAAGACCTGGCCACCAGGGAAGTGCTGGTGACAAAGGACAACATGATGAAGATCTCAGACTTCAGCCTTGCCAGAGATATCACCACATCAGTTACTATAAAATGAGAACCAACAGTGGACTGCCTGTGAAGTGGATGGTCCCTAAGGCCATGTTTGACCAGATCTACATCCACCAGAGTGACTTCTGGTCTTTTGGGGGTGATCCTGTGCAAAATTTTCACTCTGGAAGCCTCCCATATCCTGGAGTGCCTGTGGAGGTGGTTTTCAAGCTGCTGAAGGAGTCATTTGATGGATAAGCCAATAAGTGCACCAGAGAGTTATACACAATAATGAGGGGTGGCTGGCATGTGGTACCTTCAAGCTGCTGGTAGAAGACCTGGATCATACTGTGGCCTTGACCTCCAACCAGGAGTACCCGGACCTGTCCTTGGCCCTGGAACAATACTGTCTATGCTTTCCCAACACCCAAAGCTTCACCTGCTCCTCAGAGAAGAATTCCACCTTCTCTCATGTGCCGTTGCCCAGGGAGGCCTATCTGCCCTGACACCCAGCCCAGCTTGCCAATGGTGGACTCAAATGACTAGTATCCCTATTACTCCTGTCCAGATTCCGTCATAAGCTGTAACCCTTACCCCCCACCCTCCCTGCAAGACTCACTGCCTTCTCCTTTGTCCCTTTCCTACTGGCAGGAGCCAGCTGCCTACCTGAGGCCTTCACCCCTTGAAGTTCACCTCTCTTCCCCTTCCTCTTCCTCCTCCTTACAACCTGCTCATGAAAGAAAGGAACAGAGAGGCAGGTACTTGCTCGTGGCTACTTCCTTCCCTCCCATATGTTGGACCAAGACCCCTCCCTGTCATCTGGTACTGCCTAGACGTCGAGAGAGTTGGAGATGAGGCAGGCCAGTGAAAGCTGTCGGAGCTTTCCTGGTTTGGTTTTGTCTGCTTAGCATAACATGTAAGACTGAGTTCTGGTGGCAGGGACCTAGTCCTTGGGGCTATAGCACTAGTGAGGGGAGGTCAACTGCTCTGGGCCTTGGCTAAGAGCAAGCCCTGCTCCAGAGATATGGTGCCAAGGGCTTATCAATTTTGATACTAATTTGCTTTGCTGACCAAATACCTGGTATCAAAAGATGGGAAGGCAAAGACTGGAAGCAGTGTTGTGACCATGGGGTCCAGCCCCAAACTATGAAGAAAACACAAAGTGTATAAATCTGAGTAAGTATATATTTACACACCTTTTTAAATAGGTTGTTATCAAAGATTTAATCAATGGGTAATATGCTCCTCGTGGCTGGGAAGCATCAGTTGCCATATATTAAAAACAAAGAAAAGAGGTGTCTGGGTGGCTTCCTCCAAGAAGTGTCCCTTCTTTTCAGGTCATGATCCCAGGGTCCTGGGATGAAGCCCCACATCAGGCTCTCTGCACAGTGGGAAACCTGCTTCTCCTTTTCCCTCTGCCCTGCTTATAGTTCCTCTTCCTGTCTCTCTGTCTGTCAAATAAATAAAATATTTAAAAAAAAAACAAGAAAGAAACAAAATGTTTTAAAAGGCCTTTTTTTTTTTTAATTTTCTAGGGGTGCCTGGATGACTTAGTTGTTTAAGCAGATGTTTGCCTTTGGCTGAGGTCATGATTCCAGTGTACAGGGATCCAGCCCTGCATGGGACTACTTGCACCCCAAGGAGCTTGCTTCTTCCTCTCCCTTTGCACATGATTCCCCCTGTTTGTGTGCTTCTTCTCTCTCTCTCTCTCTCTTGCTGTCAATAAATAAAATAAAATCTTTTACTAAATAAATAAAAAAATAAATAAATTTCTAAACCTACTTTCAGTTTAGGTCCCTTAACAAAAATTGCTACTGCTTCATTAAAAAAAAAAGGGATAATTTAGAAAGATGCTTCCAGAGTTAAAAAGCTGTTTTGTTTCTTTGTCAGGATTCAATATAGAAGTGCTTTAAAAAGTAAAAGAAAAAATATGCTATATTAACTAATGAAAAGTGATTTTAAAGCAAATTTCATTATCAGACATAAAGATCAAGTCAAAATTACAGAAGAGTAAAAGGATGAATTCATCAGGGAGTATAATAATTCTTTTTTTTTTTAAGATTTTATTTATTTATTTGACAGAGAGAGATCACAAGTAGGCAGAGAGGCAGGCAGAGACAGAGAGAGGAGGAAGCAGGCTCCCAGCTGAGCAGAGAGCCCGATGCGGGACTCGATCCCAGGACCCAGAGATCATGACCTGAGCCTAAGGCAGCGGCCTAACCCACTGAGCCACCCAGGCGCCCCGGGAGTATAATAATTCTTGAATTTTAATACGTAACAACAGATTTGGGGATATATAGGGAAAAACTAAGAACAAAAATCATAACTTCTACCTTGGACGACAAATGGAAAATAATTTCAACACACTTATTTTAAGATTACATAGACAAATGGTCATCATATTGGTAAGATATGTAAGACTTGAACAAAATGATCAACTAACTAGATATGCTTGATATTACATTACAGTAACTGAACTAACTGAGGTCAGTCTTTGGTGAATCACAGAAACAGGTGGAGTTGTCAAACAAAGGAATCTTTGTTTACAACATACAAGGAGTTCACAGGGAATAAGTTCCAAAGCCTTGACTGTTTGAACAGGAGAGAGATTTTTATTTAGTATTTAAGATGAATACTCAGAAGGGAGAGTTTTATTATCCCGTGTATGGTTGGTCATAAGGTTGTGGATGCATGCACATCCACATATGTATTTGTGCAATATGTATTGCATGTTCACCTGAATGAAGCTTGTATTCCACCGAGGGCAGAAACTTCAACGTTAGAATAAAGCAGAGGTAACTGTTGGACAAGGGAAAGGAACTCTGCAGGCTTCAAGAGCAGATAGAAACTAGATGGGGTCTTGGGCTCATTTTCTGGGACAAGGAATGAAAGGCCTTGATTGCTTTTGAAATAGCACTAGGAGTTTTACCACTGATTTATTGTCTCAATAGCTTAGGCTATTTCCTGGTCTGGTGGTGACTGTTAGTTTTCCCATTGCCTTGTTCCCTCAAAATCCTTAGGAGTGAGGTTTTTGCATTTCTTTGTAAGAACCTCCCAGGAATTTTTGGAAGAAGTGTGCTGGGGCAAGTACACAGGTGGGGTATAGATCATTGAAAATAGCTGGGGACAAAAAATGACTTTTCTTATGTCAGGAAAACTATATCTCTTCTTTAATTTTCTAGGAACCTCTAACTCTTTCTGCTGATGTTACCAGCAGGCATCTGAGATATTACTGATTGTTCTCTTGAACCTAAGGAAAAGGAAATGTAGAAAGCAAAAGAAAAAACTTTAAAATCTATCCTGCAACTCATCAATTCACTGCAGCCACCTCTCTGTCTTTCCCTTTCTCTTTTTCTCTCTTTCTCTTTCTCTCTCACTTTCTCTCTCACATACGCACAACACACGCAAATCGACTTAAAGCAATTTTTAATTTTCCCTATTCCATTTTAATATACTTGAGGCATGATCATTTTCTTAGTAAATACAAGGAAAAAAAATCTAGGATTCCATCATTCTGTGTGATTAAAGTATTGAGGAATTTACTTCCAATAGCACTTATAAAAACATATTTTATTTAAGGAATATTATATAATCAGGTGCCTGCATTTTTCTTATTCTCTAACTAGTGTTATTTGGCAATTAATATTTTGTCAATCAATATTCCCCTATACCTGAATGTGTGGGCAGTGAGAGATGAGTTAGAGGCAAGGATGGTGAACACTCCCAACAACTGCAGACTACATATATCTTAAGCCATGATTTTCTTTGCAAAGGTCAACATTGATAATGTTCTAGTCATACCTCCGTGTACCAGGAAAGAAGTAGCATATTTCTTGAAAGACACAGCTATCAAAGCTCCATTGAGAATCCGTAAAGATGGAGAAGGGATTTGCAAATTAAATATCTGATAATGGACATCTACTCTGATTATTTAAAAATGAATAAAAATAAAAAACCTTACTAATAACCAAACAGAGTATCCAATTTTACATGTGAAGGAAATAATGGAAGAGACATGTCACCAAAAGTATATGGATGGCTTATAAGCACATGGCCAATTTCTCAACATTTAAACATTAAAGAAATACAAATTAAAATCATAATGAGACATGCTTACATATCTATTAGAATGGCTAAAATTATAAAGGCTAATTGTACTTGGTCTGAGCTAGATTGAGAAGAAACAAAAAATCTAAACTGTTGTTGGCATATATCATGATACAACCACTTTGGAAAATAGTTTCAAAATTTTTTTAAATGAAAAATATGTTGCAGTTACACAAATAGCCATTTTATTCTAGGCATTTCACCAAGAGAAACAATCCCTATGTTCATACAAGGACTTGTATGTGAATTTCATAGCAGCTTTATTTTTAAGAATTGAAAACAGTGGAAATGTTCATCAATGTCCATCAATAGAGCAAAGACAATTGGAGATTCTCAAAGTAATGATGCCGAGAAAAGAAAATCCAGGCCATGAATAGTATATACTGTGTGATTCCATGACTACAAAAAATCTAGAAAATACAAATTTATATATAGTCACAGTCATCAAATATATGGTGTGATTTTAGTGCCTTCTTCTGTGCTCCCATAGCTTCCTACACTTGGATCTCCGAGCATTTCTTACACCATGTGAAAATATGAACTCTTTCTCTTCATTCTGTCTTACTAGAATAAGAGTCCTTGAAATTTTATGGACATTTGAACTCTCAGTTATTAGCAAAAATTCTATCACACAGTAAGTTTCCAAATATAAAAGCCAGAGTTTTACAATGACTTCGAAGCTTTTACATGATCTAGCCACTCATTTAACCTCTGTGACCTCTTTCCCTGCTACTCTTCAGTCACTCACAGTGGCCTCCTTGCTATTCCTCAGATATGCCAGGCATGATCCAACCTTATGGCCTTCAAGATAGCCAATTCCTTTGTCTGGAGTGACCTTATTGCTGATAGTTCTGCGCAAATTCATCACCTTTCCATACCTTTGTTCAATTGTCAGCTTCATTGTAAGTACCCTGATCTTTCTATTAAAAGATTTAACTCCCCATCCCCTGCCTAGCAACCTTGATTTTTCTCACCCTGATCGAATTTTTCTTTTTCCCCATTGTACTCTTCCTTTTTGAATGCACTATGCCATTTTTATTAAGGTTTATAGCTTTGAATTGTCTCACCCATTAAAATAAAAGTTCTACAAAGCCAAGTATTTCATTTACCAGTGTAGTCTGAAGTAATATCTGCCATATAATAGTTCAGTAGACAACTGGTAAATTTCAAAATAAATCAATGTTGAGAGTATACTGAATTTCATAAGTCATTTCAATATTTTTTTCCAAAAAATAAACTACATAAAACATACTTTAAATTTACTTTCAAAATATTTTATAGCATATAATGGACAATATACATAAGCCTAAAGAAACAATCCTATAATTAACCATTTCATACCTACTTAAAAACTGCATAATACCACACTCTTAGATCCTCTTTGAATGCTCTAAAATAACCCTTCAAAGGAAATACATTTTTAAAACTCACAGATATTTTGGCAAATAATTTAATAAAATAAAAGTTTCATTCATCTATGTAGATCAAAATAAATATTTTTAATAAGCATGAAATTATAACTCTGAAGTGTGCTAAAATGAAACCACCTGCTAAGGGTGAGAGAACAAAAATAAACATCCTTTTTCCAAATAAGAGGAATTTATTACCTTTGAATCAAAGCATGTGGATTTTTTTTAACTGGCAATAAAGCAATATGGAGACACAAACCATAGAAAGTCATATTTTAGATTTCTAAAAGACTTCTAAGTGAAGAGTATACATTTTTTAATTGCTACATAATGCTACATAATGACAAGATGACAGGTTGTGACAAATAGCATTTTAAAAGCTCTACTCATAATGGAACGAAAGATGTCATTTCCCTATAATTTTATATATGTCTTTAATTTACTATATCTGGATCAACATATTACCAAACAGATGTTCATCAAAGACTAAATCATTTTTAATGGAACATAATAATTTGAACCTACATCTATTAATCATTTTTTTCGATCTAACATTTATAGTCTCGCTAAACATTTTATCAGTTGTTGACAAAATTCAAAATAAATAGGATAAAAAGTCGTGTTTGGAAAAGTAGATTTTTTTTCAAATTTGCATTTAAATGAAAATATTTGCTGATATTTTTAAAACTTTAAAAGTAATTTTATATATATATCTGACCTATCAGATGATATAAAATTTTTGGAGAAAATATGACATATTTTTTGATCTTGGTTGAAGGTATTAATAAAGAGCAACTGTTTGTATTATTTGTATTGTGATATCTTAGTTAATAAACATGGATAACTGGTATAAAATATGTTTTTTTAAAAATTTTATTTATTTACTTGACAGAGATCATAGGAAGGCAGAGAGGCAGCCAGAGAGAGAGGAATGGAAGCATGCTCCCAGCTGAGAAGAGAGCCCACTGTAGGACTCAATCCCAGGAACCTGGAATCATGACCTGAGCCGAAGGAAGAGATTTTAACCCACTGAGCCACCCAGGTGCCCTAAAATATGTTTTTTTTTTAATATAGAAGTATAGTTCTTGCCAAAATATGGAACTAGCTGGAACTGAATGCCTCCTTCAAAGTCAGCTCTGGAGAAATTATGCCAGTGTAATATGGAACTATTTCAGATATTAACCAAAAAGAAAGAAATGATGATAAATTCCTTAAAAGACTCAAAGTTGCCCTTGACTGGTATGTTTCAAGCTCTATTCCTGGTTTGAAGACAGGTTTTAACAGGCCTGTCACTGTAGAAATCCACTAGATGTTTAGAGGCTATCAGAACTTTACAAAAACCTTGAAGGGGTAAAGACTTGAAAATTCTTTAGAGAGATTAGCTCCCTAAGGCATTATTCCTCCACACATTTTCCTCCAATCAATTAAGACTGATGGATGAGGGGCACCTGAGTGGCTCTCTCATCACGTGGGTGGTGGGTTAAGCCTCTGCCTTCATCTCAAGTCATGGTCTCTGGGTCCTGGGATCCAGCCCCACATCGGGCTCTGCTCAAAAAGAAGCCTGCTTCCCTCCCTGCTTGCCTGCCTCTCTGCTTACTTGTGATCTCTCTCTCTCTCTCTTTCTCTCTCTCTGTGTCCAATAAATAAATAAAATCTTTAAAAAAAAGCTGATGGATGATAAATTATGAAAACTGCTCCCTCCAAATGATGCTTCTTCATAAGGATTTAAGAATTTAAAATTGTAAGAATTTAAAATTGAAACTTGATCATAGGATTTATCTTATAGAATAAAATCAAGTGAAGGCAGTTATTATTAGTTCTGAAGTATTGGTGATTCTGAATTCTTGGCCTCATTAGTAAATTTATTTTTAAATTCTCCCATGGAGTGGTGATTGGCCTTCAGTCTTTCATTGATATACATCATTGGGTCAAATGAGATGTGTGTGCCCAGAACTATATATAATCTTTTTTGTATTTCACTGGAGATGGCATTTCTGAGTTTTGTTCAATTGAATTTGGACAGATGTTTTAATAGTCACTTCTAGAGTTGGCCCTGGAGAATATCTTCCTTTTTTTCTCTTCCCGATTCTCTGAAAAACCCTGACTAATTCACATTATCACAGTAATATCACATTTCAAGTTTTTCCAAACACTAAAGCTGCAAAATAGAAGGAAGCTACTCAGAATGGAATACTATTATGAATGATTGAGAAAGAAAACATTATTATAATTAAGCTACCAGGTTTCAATGTATTTTATTGTTGCTTAGAAAATCCTAGCATACCCAGACTTTACAGAGATTTGATGATCCTAAGAAGAGCTGAACTCATGGACCAAAATAACTATGCACATAAAAAGTACAATTACTTACCTAAAAAATATGATGTGGTTAACTTTATATGCCAATCCAAGTGTTATTGGAACAGGAATTAAAAAAATAGCTTAGGGGCGCCTAGGTGGCACAGTGGATTAAGCCACTGCCTTCAGCTCAGGTCATGATCTCAGGGTCCTGGGATCAAGTCCTGCATCAGGCTCTCTGCTCAGCAGGGAGTCTGCTTCCCTCTCTCTCTCTCTGCCTGCCCTCTGTCTACTTGTGATCTCTCTCTGTCAAATAAATAAATAAATAAAATCTTAAAAAAAAAAAAAAGAATGACTGTACTTTTAAAAAATAGCTTAAAAGGAGCGCCTGGGTGGCTCAGTGGGTTAAGCCGCTGCCTTCCGTTCAGGTCATGATCTCAGGGTCCTGGGATCAAGCCCCACATCGGGCTTTCTGCTCAGCAGGTAGCCTGCTTCTCTTCCTCTCTCTCTGCCCACCTCTCTGCCTACTTGTGATCTCTCACTGTCAAATAAATAAATAAAATATTTTTAAAAATAGCTTAAAAGTATATGATAAAATAATGATATACATATACAAGGAAAAGAAAGATACTATACTGTGAATATAAATTAAGTGAAAATTGTTGAAATAAAGAATACAATAAATGGAGACTAAGATGAATATAGCTGTAAAATGAATAAATGAGTTGGGAAAAACAAACAAATTAATGACTTCTGCCCAAATACAGCAGAAGAGAAAAAAAAAATAAAGAAAATATTTAAATAAGTACTGAGATAAATTTTGGAGAATTAAAGAAAGATAAAAGATACCAGACTTAAAATGATGCCAAACATGAGATATCAGAAACAAAACAAAACAAATACTACACACACTAAAAACCACTCGTATACATTATGGTGAGTTTTAAGAATATCAAAAACAGAGAAGAGCATAAATGATGCCCAAGAGAAGAACAGATCACCTAAAATGTACAAGAATAATACTGACAGCACAATTCTCAATAGTAATAGCATATAAAGAGACAGCTGGGAGTTTTTATAGATGGAAAAGATATCTGAAACTAGGTATTATACATCAATCCAAATTATTGATTAAGTTTGAGAGCACAGTAAAAATACAATGAAGCATGTTAGGTCTTAGAACATTTATCACACAGAGACACACATTTTGGAAAACTTCCTTGGAAGACAGCTCAATTTAGATCGAGAAAACAGAATTATGTACTCAAAGGCACATTTTGAAGGAAGGATTGAATATAGTCTGCACTGCAAATATTCTTTAATCGTATGTTCTGAATTTCCTAAATTTAAGAAGTATTTGTTCAAATATTTATCTTTAAATAAATCCTAGGAGACTTTTTCTTGGATTCTGGAAAATCAGTCCATTTGGATACAAATCTTTTTGTCACTGATGGAAATTTTGATAGCCCTTAACTGTGGAATGCCTAATGTATTGTTACAGCAATTGTGATTTGCCAATACATGGGTGATGTGTGTGTGTTGTGTGTGTTTATTTTTATTTTTGATGGTTTAACTCTTCTATGAGATTTTTAAGTAGACATGATTTTAATAAATTATGATTTGTTGAAATTTATCTGAGGTCATATATAATAAAATGAAATTTGTGTGAACTAAAGAAGTGCATCTCCATTTTTTTTGTTTTAAGAGTAGACTGGTCTTTAAAAATTGTCCAAAGAAGTACATTATATTCATTATTAAATTTGATAATATACAATAAAGTATTTATGGTCATACTGGACCATATCAAATTCTACTATTAATTCATATTCATAATTACCATAAGAGGAAAAAGGGATATTTTTCAAAATAATAAAAAATTAGCGTATTTTTCAGAATATGATATAGTGTTATTCACTGAACTGAGGGAACAAATGTCAAAGTCTAACACAGTTTACAGAATGTTTTAACATAAATTGAAATTTAAATCTGACCAAATTTCACAGTTTTAAGTAAAATGATAGCACTTTATATTCTTGAAAAGTGGTAAGTGACCCAAAACATGGCTTAGAAAAACAAATTTAACACTACACTAGTCTGAGATGGTTAAGTTATGGTACAACTTGCCATTGTGTATCATCAAATGGTATATTTTTTTCTTTTGGGCTTGTCATTATATTTTATTTTAGCCATTCTGGTAAGTGTGTAGTGATATCTCAGTGTCATTTTAATTGCATTTCCTTGATGTCTAATTATGTCAAAATATATTACTTTGATGTTTAATGCTCTGAACTTTCTCAGTTCAAGACCATGAAGCCACTTAGGAAAAATACAGTTGCAGAGGCACTCATAGACCAACTCTTATTTCGAAATAAGAAGAAACATTACTACCCATTCCAACAAAAAATAGATTTGTTATGCAGCAGGGATTTTATAAATTACCTGACACAACTTATATAGTAAGATGAAATGGGACAGGCGGCTTCTTGCAGCTATATACAACATCATTTTAATTTCAATTTTCAGTATAATTTTTCCAAGGTATACACAGAATATATATTTAATGTAAATTGTGAACATTTTAAACTCTGTATATGGAAATTAGTCAATTTTAAGTTTATAACAATCAAAATTAACGGAAGTTTATTTTAAATTAGTTAGCTTTCTCTGCATTGCAAGACAGAATAATCAAGAATTGGTAAGAAAAAAGTAATCTCTGTAAAATTACCGGGGGTGCATTATAAAGTGTTCGGTAACCGATCAAACTCACAATTTGGATTGAATGGCAAGTGATTTTTAAAATCTGGAACTCATTGTCAATTTTTTTTTCTTCATTGTGTCTTAATAAATTACTGTGTTCATTTGCATGGAAGTGAAGAAAAATGCATGACATTTCATCTCAACACTAACACCTTTAACTGGCAACTCTGAATGTACTTTACAGCAGTGTAACAAAGTAAAGATCAATGATGTTTCATGAAATATCTGTTATAATTCTCAAGGAGATAGGGAGTTTGTGCAAAAATGCAAATCACTTTGCGACTAAACACATTGTTTATTTCAGCTAATTTTAAGAAAATATGCTGAGAATCTCTCAAAAAAGGAAGCAATGATTTAGGTTTGCCTTCAAAATCCTTATCTAATCCTGAACCAACAGCACATAGTTCAAAGAGCAACTAATTTGAGTAGCTCCAATTTACACATTTCCTAACAATGCTTAATTTAGTGGAATTTCTGTCCAATTATGGTAATTTGATGTAATGAAAGACAAAAGTTCAAAAAGATCATCCTTAATTTATATAGATGCCAAACTCTGCATTTTCTGAATGACGCCCAGGAACGTATTTTCAAAAACAAACAAACAATGCCAGAACCACTATTAGGTCATCTCTGGGCAGAAAGTGACTCAGAGCTTACATTACTCTCTCCCTGAAAGTATACTGTAGGCACTGAAACTACTACCCTGAGTCTGTGCTATCAAATTCCTTAAGTTAGAAAGTTTTAAAACCCGTCTGTGTGGGAGTATTTCATTTACAGATAGAGATTTGGTTGTTTATACATTTTCATACTTGATTTTTAGGGTGTAATAACTATGTTTTAAAATTCATGGTGGTTTTGAATACTGTTGGATAATTGAGCTAAAATGGTATATCCATTCCTCCTAGGAAACAGAAATTATAGAAAGGTAGTGCTTTTCAAATCTGACATCTATGAGTCATTGTAGTTTCATATAAATGCAATAGGAAAAGTGTCATTCATGTTTATGATATTTTCTATAAATAAATTAGAATGTACTGGAGGCCTGATATAAAGTGGGATGCCTAAACTTCAGTAAGATCTTGTTTTCAATTCAAAATAAATTTTATTTTTTATTTTTTTATAATGTCCCTCAATTTCAGATAAGCACCCCCATAAGGTCCACTCCGTTTTTTTTAAGATTTTATTTATTTTATTTGACAGATAGAGATCACAAGTAGGCAGAGAGGCAGGCAGAGAGAGAGGGAAGAGGAAGCAGGCTCCCTGCTAGGCAGAGAGCCCGATGCGGGGCTCGATCCCAGGACCCTGGGATCATGACCTGAGCCAAAGGCAGAGGCTTTAACCCACTGAGCCACCCAGGTGCCCCCAAAATAAATTTTAAATTGAATTATGCACCTCTAAGTTCAGAGACAATAAACATCAACCAACACAATTAATAAGTTCTATTTCTTGAAATTTCGGGAACATTGATAGTCTCATCTCCTGGAAGAACAACAGCTAAAATTTTTGGTCATGGATTCTTGCTAAAATATCACTTTCCCAAAGAAAATTAATGTTGTGAATTTTTATTGATTGTTATTGATCATGAAGAATATAACAACCACGATAAAAAGAGTAGGAAAAACATGATATCTCATCTGTAAGGGCATGTGGAAAGTAGGAAATGCTAATAAAAATAACTACCATTATTTCCTAAGTTAACATAATATAACAGAACAAAAATATTTCAAAACAATGTTTTCTTTTTTTTAAGATTTTGTTTATTTATTTGACAGAGAGAGATCACAAGTAGGCAGAGAGGCAGGCAGAAAGAGAGGAGGAAGCAGGCACCCTGCTGAGCAGAGAGCCCAATGTGGGACTCGATCCCAGGACTCTGAGATTATGACCTGAGCCAAAGGCAGCGGCTTAACCCACTGAGCCACCCAGGCGCCCCCATAACAATATTTTCTAGGCTCATTCTGATAACTCTTTTCTACATTCAAATTTAAAGGTTGAGGCATGTGATATATATTACACAAAAAACATCCCAAGGAATTCGTTAAAAAAAAACTTTAATAAAGAACAAATCCAAAGGAATTTCTTTTCTAATTTAATTAACAAATTATGAATTGACTTACCTATTTCATCACAGTGTATCAGGCACCAATAATATTTTTTAATCATCACACCTGATGAAATAGTTATCATCTTTCAGACATACTGATCACGAACAAGCAAATAAACAAGAGCACCGTAGCTTAAGATCTACCTGCATAAATATAGGCTACTTCAGACAATCTCTTCACCACAACATAGAAATGAATAGAAATCATACATGCTCTGTATGGACATACAGATGAGATAGAAGGGGATGGATGTTAATATATGCAGAATCTTTATTAATTACATTGTAAACCATAATATGGAAAAACAGAATACAATTTTAGAAATACCCA
Organism: Mustela nivalis; assembly: GCF_964662115.1. Classification (NCBI taxonomy): domain Eukaryota; kingdom Metazoa; phylum Chordata; class Mammalia; order Carnivora; family Mustelidae; genus Mustela; species Mustela nivalis. The sequence goes on along the minus strand of NW_028135999.1, from coordinate 63,494 downwards.
GGTCACCATCATTGTTTTATTTTTATATGTGTAGATAAGGAGTTTAATAAACAATCCATGACTATTCAACTCTTTATATTTTGAAAATTTTAGTAAAAGTAACAAACCTACCACCTAGAAAATTATACTTATCTGCAACATACAGCTTTGCCAGCATGGTAGAGGAAAAGCAAAACAAAATAAGTAAGAAAAGTTTAACATTTCACAAGAGATTTGCTTTTATTTTTTATTTATTATTTTTTATTTTTCATTAATTATTTACTTCTATTTTCTACTTTATTTTAATGAAAATGTCATGACCATAACATAAGAGCAGAATTAAACCAACATGAGAAATTATTTTTTCATAGGTTAAAATAAACTAGCTTGGTGATTAATTCAAAATTATATTACAAATTTCAGTGTTCTTGAAGTAAGTATCACTGCATAAACAAATGAGTCAGGAGTCATAAACTAATGATGATTCTAAATGTTATTTAGAGAGACATTCTGTACTTAATATATTTCAAATATTCTACACAAGGCAAAGTGGATCCAAGTAATCTGTAGGCAAAATAAGATTTTAGAGAAGTATATATTTCCAACAGTATTTATAAAATATTACCTTTATGTAAGGCATCATCCTGGACTTTGTGGAAAACACACAAAGGAGTAAGAAGTGGCCCTTCAAGAAACATATACAATATCAAGGTTTAACATGAAGCAGCATGTCTTCTCTAAGTAAAAAAAAAAAAAACATTGTACCAACTGACTTTACTGAAACTTTATATTTATTGCTCTCATTTTAGGTCATAGTGTCCTTCTGCATGCAGGCTGCTATAACGGACATGATATAGACTTAATAGCTTATAAAGAACAGGAATTTATTTCTCACAGTTCTAGAACGGAGAAGTTCAAGATTAAGGAATGGGCAGATCCAGGGAGAGCCCACTTCCTCATAGATGGCTATCTTCTCACTGTAAACGTACATGATGAATGAATCAAGAGAACTCTCTGGGGTCTCCTTTAAAAGGACTGTAATCCCACTTATGACCTAATCACCTCCCAAAGGCCCCTAAGTTTTAATACTATCACTTCCAGAGTTAGATTCCATAATATGATTTTGGGAGACATAAACATTCACACCATAGTATATATAAACAAAAAAAGACACAAAAACAACAAACAAAAAAATTATTTTAACGACCTATTATTTTCAACTACATAAACTTTTAATTTGTTTCTATATAATATTAAATAACTCATTTGAGTGATTCACTTATATCCAATGCATCTGAGTGCAATTAAATTTGCTTACCCAGCATATCCAGAAGCATATTTCTTCAGACTATCCCATTCCCCACCTTACAGGATTTACCACAATTAGAAGACATGGGATAGAGGATAGATAGATAGATGTATACATAAACACACTTGTACATACACATATGCATATTTTTTCCTGTTAATGATACTCATGCAAATAAAATTTAAGCTCAAGAAACCTGTCTTGTGTGTTACTTAATATCCAGTTTTTAGTCAACATCCAAAAACAAATAATCCAATAAAACCATGGATAGAAGACATGAACAAGTGTTTCCCCAAAGCACACATTCAAATGTTCAGTAGATACATGAAAAGATGTCCATCATCATGTATCATCAGGAAATTGCAAAGCAAAACTAGAAAGAGATACCACCTCACACCTGTCAGAATGGCTAAAATCAACACTACAAGAAACAAAAGGTGTTGGAGAGGATGTGAAAAAGTAACACTTGTGGGGGCTGCCTGGGTGGCTCAGTGGGTTAAGCCTCTGCCTTCAGCTCAGGTCATGATCTCAGGGTCCTGGGATCAAGTCCCACATCGGGCTCTCTGCCAGGCATGGAGCCTGCTCCCTCCTCTCTCTCTCTCTACTTGTGATCTCTCTCTGTCAAATGAATAAAATCTTAAAAAAAAAAAAGAAAAAGTAACAATTGTGAACTGTTGGTGGTGATGCAAACTGATACAGCCATATTTGAAAACAGTATGGAATTTCCATAAAATTTAAAAATAGAAGTCCTTTGTGATCCAACAATCCTGTTGGTGTGTATTTACCCAATGAATATAAGAAAACTTATTCAAAGGGATTCTAGCACCCCTATGTTTATAGCAGCATTATTTATAAAGCTAAGATATGGAAAGCACCCAAGTATCCATCAATTGATGAATAAATAAAGAATAAGTGGTATGTATATACAATGGAATATTATTCTGCCATAAAAAAGACTGAAATCTTGCCATTTGCAATAACATGGTTGGAACTAGACAGTATAATGCTAAAAGTGAAATAAGTCAGTCAGAGAAAGACAAATACCTTTACTCATATATGGAATAAAAGAAACAAAACAAACAAGCAAAGGGGAAATAATAAGACATAGAAAGAGAAACAAAGCAAGAAACAGACATTTCATTACAGAGAACAAACTGATGGTTACTTGACGGGATCTGAAAGGAGTGATGGATTAAATAAGTGATGGGGGTTAATTAGAGCACTTGTCATGATGAGCACTGAGTGCTATATGTTATATTGTACACATGAAACTAATACAACCATATATGTTAACTAACTGGATTTCAAATGAAAATTTTTTAAAATCCCAGTTTTTAGCTCACATTCTGGCTTACAAAAGGGATTTAGTCAGGAATTTGGAGATTAGTTAATGAACAAAAAAGGGGTGAACAGGCAGTTGTTAGATAAAATTACTATCCTTTCTGGCATTATCTTATACCTTTTATCTAGAAGTATTTTTAGCACTTTAGACTCTTCCTATTTTATTTTGAGTCATTAAACAAAAATTTCCTCAAAGGACCTTAGACTCCATCCAATTTGAGCAACAGTGTGAGAGAGGAAATGGTGTCAGGAGGAAAAAAAAAAAAAAGATGAATCTACTTTTGTTTACTAGTGAATGCATAGTTCTTCCACAGAAGAAGCTCTAAATGGAAAGGGCTCCAGCTTTATATGTGTTCAGTCATATGTTCAGAAGTAGGTAACACTATCAAAAAATATAAAGCATCTGAGATTATTTTCCCTTATTTGAAAGCTGGTGTATGAGTCTGCCGTAGTTTCTTGGGTGTTGATAGAAGACGCAGACTCATGGTTCAGAAATAATATAGTTTATTATTCACAGCAATAGAGGTAGCCAGAATATTAACAGTATTTGTGTGTGTGTGTGTATTTGTGTGTGTGTGTGTGTGTGTGTGTGTGTAGGGGTGGGAGTTATATATCAGTTCTGAGCCTCAGTTCCCACAAGAAGAATCAAAACAGAGGCAGATAATATTTGCAAACACAACAGGTTAAGTTAAAAAAAAAGATACTATTTCTGTCTTCCAAGTCTATTCAATACAACCATCTTCAAAGGATGGCCTAGAACAAATAATAAATGCAGAAATGTAAGCAACCAATTGAAAAGTGTCTCCCAAGAAACACACTTTGAGAGTATTCATTTGACAAAAATACTATAGGATATTACATGGATCAGGTGCATTGAATACTGGAAGGTTAAAATTACAAGAGACCAAATATTTTTAAGCAGTTCTGGCATCCAGTAGAGTTCAAATAGGTTTTATAAGATTGAGGAAAGAAGCCATCAAAACCTGGGCCCAGGGGCCCCTGGGTAGCTCAGTGGGTTAAGCCTCTGCCTTCGGCTCAGGCCATGATCTCAGGATCCTGGGATCAAGCTCTGCATCAGGCTCTCTGTTCAGCAGGGAGCCTGCTTCCCCCCCCCCCCTGCCTCTTTGCCTACTTGTGGTCTCTGCCTGTCAAATAAATAAATAAAATCTTAAAACAAAACAAAACAAAAATCCTGGGCCCAATTTTCCCAAAAGTATGATTCTGATTCTAGTCTCTATGATGTTATCCCTTGAAGACAATGCCTCTAATTGAGTTGAATTAGTTTACTAAAGAGCATACCCCCATTTGTTGTAGGAGATGAACAATATGCAAGAGGCAAAATGCCACATGGAAGCCACCTGGTCTTCAGTGGAATATAGAATCAGTTCCTTTGGGATGAATTTGTTCCACATTTGACTTCCCACTTAAGGGAAAATAAGAGTGCCTTCTAATAGATTTTAAATAGGAAATGACAACGGAAGCTTATACAAGATTATAAAATGGGAAATTTCATTTAGATAAGCAATCATTTCAAAGTCATCTTCTTAATATTACAGACTCTTCACATAATCATAATTTTATTTTGGTATTATATGGTAATTTCAAATATAGTAAATATAAAGAATTTACCTCTGTAATTATAGCGAGTCTGGTCATAGTTTAATGGCAACAAATCTTCAATTTAGAAGTATGGTCTACCAATTATTAATACATTTGGAAATGGTGTGTCATCTTCACTCCACTTGTCTCACTAAAACAGTGAGCCAAAAAAAGTAGGTCCAAGCTGTTTACTATGGTCAAAATGGGTTGCTTTTGCACTTGGTAAAGAAGCAGTCATATTTTGGAAGAAGAAACTGAGGCTATTAATATTTTCAACTTATTTTCAGAAAAGGAAAGAAAGGATAATCTAAGCTAAAGCCAAAATCTTACACAAGGTGGCAGGAGAATGATCTTTTCCCAGATAAAGGGTTTTTCATCTTAGCCATGTTAGGAGGAAGAAGAGATGAGACATTGTGGACTTGACTAACGTTTGTACACTGTTCAAAAAGTTTTCAAAATAATGTGTATTATTTTTCTTCTTTTAGTTGAGACAAAAACAAACAAACAAACAAAAAACACTAATGAGCTTACTCTTAAAAGGAGGTAAACAAGAAACTAGCAAAGATTGAGTGTTAGGTATTGTCCCCCTCCTTTTCTTTTTAATTATGTTATGTTAGTTACCATACAATACATCATTAGTTTTTGACGTAGTGTTCCATGATTCATTGTTTGTGTAAAACACCCAATGCCCCATGCAATATGTGCACTCCTTAGCACCCATCACCAGTCTCACCCATCCCCACATCCTTCTCATCTTTAAAACCCTCAGTTTGTTTCTTGGAGTCCATAGTTTTTCATGTTTCATTTCCCCTTCCAATCCCCCCACTTCATTTTTCCTTTCCTTCTCCTAATGTCCTCCATGCTATTCCTTAGGTTCCACAAATAAGTGAAACCATATGATGATTGACTTTCACTGCTTGACTTATTTCACTTAACATAATCTCCTACATTCCCATCCATGTTGATGCAAAAGTTGGGTATTCATCCTTTCTGATGGCTGAGTGATATTCCATTGTATCCATAGATCACATCTTCTTTATCCGTTTGTCTGTTGAAGGGGATCTTGGCTCTTTCAACAGAATGGCTATAGTGGACATTGCTGCTATGAACACTGGGGTGCATATGGCCCTTCTTTCCAGTAAAATAGAGCTAGCCTATGACCCAGCGATTGCACTACTGAGTATTGACCTCAAAGATACAGATGCAGTGAAAAGAATTAGGTATTGTTAAAGCACAAATGCAGGGGATAGAAGTTATGGTACAGAAGAGGGAAGGGCAACCATATGGCAGAGTAGAATAAAGTAGCTCAGGAAGAAATTAGTCATATCCAGATATTGTAAGGCATGTGGGGTTGGCAGGGAGAGCATGAGAAATCATGAGAGAAGAGAGAGAAAATGGACCAGGCAGGAGAGGTTTATAACATTTTAACATCTAAGGTTAGCATATGCAAAGCAGAATAGGGAAAGAAATAAAAGTTTTTATAAGACTCAATACATAAGGAATAACGTGGAGGACACTGGGAGATGGAGAGAAGTGTGCTGGGGGAAATCGGAGGGAGAGACAAACCATGAGAGACTGTGGACTCTGAGAAACAAACTGAGGGTTTTGAAGAGGAGGGTGGCAGGTGGTTGGGTGAGCCCAGTGGTGGGTATTAAGGAGGGAATTTATTACATGAAGCACTGGGTGTGGTGCATAAACAATGAATTTTGGATCCCTGAAAATAAACTAAAAGAAAAAAAAGACTGACTACAGACATGGAACTCAGTGTAACACAGATATGGAACTCACTGTAATACCAGCCACTTCCCACCGACACACACAGACTATGATAATAATAAATAATAATGCAATTAAGAAAATTTCCTGCCAAATAATTTTTCCTCTTTTTTATTTTTATGATTATTATTTTTATTTTATTTTTAAAGTTTTTATTTAAATTCCAGTTAGTTAAAATAAGGTTAATATTAGTTTCAGGTGTACAATATAGTGATCAACACTGCCATACAATGGCTTAAATAAAAAAATGAAAAAAATTTTTTTAAAGATTTTATTTTTAAATAAAACCTCTACACCCAAGGTGGATTTCAAACGTACAACTCCAAGATCAAGATTTATATATTTTACTGACTGTTCCAGCCAGGCACCCCAACAAATAAAAATTTTATAAAATTGTTGAGTTTGTGGGAGTCTCATTTGCTTAGTCAGTTAAGTGTCTGCCTTTGGTTCAGATCAGCATCTCAAGAGTCCTGGGATCGAGCCCCATATTGCTCATGCTCTCTCTCTCTCTCTCTCTCTGGCTTTTGCTCTTAAATAAATAAATAAAATATTTTTAAAAAAATTGTTGAATTTGTTTAACTAGTTTTAAACTAGTAGACAGAGATGAAGATAAAGTATGATGTCATGGCACGGAATAATACAACTTACACTTTTTAAAAAAAAATGTGCAATGCAAGTTACCTCACTTCTTTTATCACCACACTGGGACTTTCCCTACTGAGTTGTTGTAATGTAAGGACCTATTTTATATTTTTATATTTTAGCAAGAGGCTTTCATTGAGGTTAACCCTTAAACTGTCCTTGCTCCCCTTCCCCCAGGGGATTCACTTAAAAACAAGTCCTGGAAATCAGCTCCAGGTAACAAAGCCCATATACAAGGGTGGGTCAGGCCAGGTGGAGACATCCATGAGCGGAGGGGGGGGGCGGTGTTTGCATATTGTCTCCCTAGATACTAATGAGTATGCCCCACTCCTCTGCTCTTTGGGAACCTTTTTGGCACTAATCCTAATCAAGGTGTAATAGGCTGGGTCAAATGTCTATACTAGGGTAAATTGAACCTCAATTGGTCACCTAGCCTCACTGTGGAGTTTCCTGTGTGTGTTAAAATCTCATTGGTCACCTGTGCGTGGCCAGGCCTGACTGCATGGCCTTTGCCCTTAAAAGCTAGACTGTGAAACAGCAAAGGGTTGCCTTCTCTCATAAGAGGTGTGGCCCCAAACGTTCGGTTAGATTCTTGATGCTTCGCATGAAATAAAGCTTTGCTTGACCTTTGCTTTACATCAGTCTCGCTCCTTTAATCATAGACCCATTATTGGGGCATAACAGTATTAATCTTAAAGTTATAAGTCCACAATGCATCCATCATCCATTCTACCCCTTAACATTCCCCTTTGGACAGACCCATGATCTAGAACAAGCCTTATTTTATAGTGCCTTGTAGGTGATTTTGGCTGCTGCCTAAATTGCCTACTTTCCTCTCACCATTACCACGGAAATTGGGTCCACTGAAACAAAGGGGTAGTGTAAGAAATTAACACTTCCATAAATCTCTTTAAATAATAAAGTATAAGATAGTGATACCTTTTTTTCTGCCACATAACCAATTCTTGCAAGAATAAGGTCATATAAAAGAATTTACAACACATGCTAGCATTATCCTACTGGACCCAGATCATTTGTATGTTTCTCTGTCTCTGAGAAATGTAGTTATTTACATGACTGAAACCTGAAAATTGTTTGATATGACCACTAATATCACCTTCTTTTTTTAAAGCCTGTTTAAGGCTTCTGTAATACATAGGTTTTTTAAAAACTTATTAAGCATATTGTATATATCAAACACTTTAAAAATCTCTGCTTTAAAAAAAAAAAAACTCTACCTCAATGGAACTTTGAGTCTGAAAAAGATACAGGCAATATACAAGGCAACAGATAGAATAATTACATATTTGATTATATACTCTGAGGATGTCACATTAAATTGATATGAAAACGATCAGAAGGATCTGGATTTCTTGTCAAAATTTTTTGCCTTACAAAGAAATTGATATTTAGGGAAAGTTGTTACTGAAAGAGGTCCTGTGTCAACCAAAAATGTTAAACCATGATCTCGCTAAATTTTCCAGTTGTGATCATTGCTTTGTTTAGCTGTCTTCTATTAAGACTGAATTTAGTAATTCAGTCTCAGATTTCAGTAAGTCTTTTTTTAAAAGATTTTATTTATTTATTAGAGAGAGAGAGGGAGGGGCAGAGGGAGAGGAAGAACCAGACTCCTTGCTGAGCAGGCAGCTGATGCAGGACTGGATCCTAGTACCCTGGCATCATGACCTAAGCTGAAGGAAGACACTTAACCAACTGAGCCACCCAGGCACTCTAGACTGTAAACTTCTTAAAGGTAAAAAAGTTTATTCTTCTAGTAGTTCCACAGACATTTCTAACATCCATAAGAAAGCATGTACTGATGTAAAATGCCAGCAAATCAAATTATTTAAAAAAGAAAGAAAGAAAGAAAAGATATATCTGGATAAAGAGAAAAACAGAAAATCTAATAATACATTGAATTATTAGAGCAAAGAGTGGAGGAAGAGAAAATAAATATGAAATAGAGATTTCCACTAAAAGAAAAAAATTGAATAAGGCAGGAGATTTAGAAAATTATTATGACAGACTTGAGAAAAAAATAAAATAGGAATTTTTAGAAAATAGCAATAAATGAAAAGGTAAATTGTTCCTACCTTTATAATATTAGCTGTTTGTTGTTGTTGTTGTTGCTAATTTACCTATTTAAGCTAATAAACAAAGAAAGGTTTCATTTAGGAATAAGGTTTCTATGTATATATATATATATATATTTTTTTTTTTCCATTTAGGGATAAGGTATATATATATATATATATTTTAATTTTAATTGTTAGAAAATGTGTCACAGAAAGTGTTTAAACTTTAAGATACAGATGCAACATGTAATGAACTGCATTGTTTGAACGTCTAATTTGTAAATGCTGTTAGAGGAAACTTGGTGGAAATGTTCCTATGTGCTTGTGTTTCTGGAACTATGTATATTTATTAATAAGGAATAGTTTAAAATTATGAAATGACCAGGAGTGGACAATTTTCCTAATCCTATCAGCTCTTTGCAGCTCTTTTATTAGCCCCCTTCAGGAATATCAGCTTTTTTATCTAATTAAATTTTATATTAATGTGCTTTTGACTTTTGGCCTTTCTCTTCCTTCTGTTCTTTTTTTTCCCCTAAATTACATGTTTCTGTTTAACAGCTACTATCAATTCTTTGATATGAATTCTCAACATCAATTTACTAACTCCAGAGATGAAGGAGCATCAATATTTAGAAGCGAAGAATACAAAGCCTTGGGCATCTGGATGGCTCAGTCACTTAAGCATCTGCCTTCGACTCAGGTGGTGATCCCAGGGTCGTGGGATGGAACCCCAGGTTGAACTTTCTGCTCAGCTGGGAGCCTACTTCTCCCTCTCCTTTTGCCTGCAGCTCCCTTTGTTTGCGTTCTCCCTTTCTTTGTCAACGAAATAAAATATAATAAAATAATGTAAATAATACATTTATTTATTTATTAAAATGCAATTATTACACAATACATAATGTATTGCATAATTATAATAATGGTTAAATAATTTATTAAATATTTATATTAAATATATCAATTTAATTAAATAAATATTTTTAGAATTTAAAATATTTCAAATTTAGATTATTAAATATTAAATCATTAATTTAATAAATAAATATCTAAACATAATTAAATAAAATAATTTATTTATTAAAATGAATAAAATAATGTTGTCATTATCTCAGCATGTATTTTTAAATAGTCTAAAAAAAAAATCTAATAAAGTCTAAATACATTGAGTTCAGATATTTATACAAGTTAACCCAGACACTCAACCCACAGTTTCAAAACTTTTGTTTTTATCTACTACTCAAAATACGATTTTAATATATTTATTTGTAACTTTGACATAGCAAGGAAACTTGGAGGAAAAGGAGACATTTGCTTTTAATATTTGAAAATTATTTTGTTGATTTAAAAAAATAAAAACCTTAACACGTGAGCATTTCTTCTTAAATAACACTGTGAAGTTTCTGAGTCGCATTCTATTAAAAGTGCTGATAAAATGGCCTCAGTTACTCATTTAAATTATCAGCTGAATGGGTAACAAATGAAGTAGAGAGCTTTTTAATTATTTATGAATGTATTGCTTGTGGATGGAGTGCCACATAGAGTTACCTCTCTTTTTGGCTTTGTTTTGTGAGCAGCAGTGGAATCTATGAATGAGATTAAACATAAGGACATTCACAGAAATTCTTAATGAACTTCTGGGGAAGGGCAATAAGTGCAAGGAAAAACTGCAGCAAGACTAATTACAAATTTCAAGTGGTCATCGCTTAATTATAGAAGCTTTTAAGTTCAAGTAATATATCTTTTTCATGAGCCTATCATATTGTATTAATTACCACAAACTGCACTCTTGAACACTTATCTTTTCACATATTTCTTATTCTTAGTACTTAAAATTACCCTTATGATTGATAAGTAAATGGATTTTACTGACAATGCATTTATTTACATAAATAAATAATGTTTTTTATATATATAAAAACAATTGAATGTGTTCAATGAATTTTTTTTCAAATTAACATCTTAATTCTACCACATTAGTTACAAATAGATATAGACTTTATAGATTCATCAAATATTTTATTCTCAAATTTACATGTCCTTTGTGAAGTAAATGAAACTGTATATATTAAATATAATCCTATCACATGTAACAGTTACTAGTGCATCCCAGGACATACATAGGTCAGGTCCTCCTCAAGGCATCACGGATAACTGGATTTCACTTTCTATCCTAGGAGTCTTCTGTATATTTCTGTGGCTTTTATACTACAATCAGGAGGAAGAATTCTTTTGCTAAAAGCTTCCAAATGACTATGCGAGTAGATTATTTGTAGACTAGTGATATAATATTATTGTTTAATATGTGAAGCATGATAAAATAAAATGCTATTGCCATATTTAATTTGTTCAGTAAAGCATTCATTTAGTTATCAAGCATTCATTTTCTTTTTTTAAAGATTTTATTTATTTATTTGACAGACAGAGATCACAAGTAGACAGAGAGGCAGGCAGAGAGAAAGGAAGGGAAGCAGGGTCCCTGCTGAGCAGAGAGCCTGATGTGGGGCTCTATCCCAGGACTCTGGGATCATGACCTGAGCAGAAGGCAGAGGCTTTAACACACTGAGCCACCCAAGAGCCCCAAGCATTCATTTTCTTTATACAGAAGAGATAGAACAATATTATATAGTAGAAAAGACAGTAAATAATCTAGAAACCTTGATCATTTTGTTTTGGCAATTTTAGAACATAAAATTAGCTAAAGCTCAAGTGCAAGTTATATTTGTATCATAGGAGGAAAAGTTAATTAAAAGTTTGTTTATTACCATAGTTTAACACTTCAACGAAATGATAACGAGTCCAAAATCAATGAATATATGAAGTATACAATAAAAACAATAATCTTGAGTGTATGTGACTCACTGTAGGTATTGATAGGCTAGAAATCAAAGGGAAAGTATCTATAGGGTTTGTTCAGTTCCATGCTCATCAGATTAATAGGCTTTCTCATATTGCTTCCTTCACCACATTAATTTGTCTAATGAAGTTTTCAAGAGTTAAAGACAGTGATAGGTTCATGGCTGGAGAGAAGGTACAGAATCTAAGATAGTTCAGCAGTGCTTATTATTTAAGAGAAAGACAGCATGGGAGGTGAGGGGTATATCATGCATCCTGTTTTCACTCCCTTTGTGGAGCACCTAGCTGGAGGTCATGTAATAATAACCAATGACCAAAAAACAATAAAAAAACCCAAACATCCATGTGGAAGTGCCATCCCTGCCTGGAGATGAGTAGACTGCTCAAACAGATCCTGGGCAGGCATCTCAGCCCAGGCCTGTGCTGGGGAAGCTGGTTCATGGCTTTGGGCGCAATCAGGAAGCCAGCAAACTGACGGGAGAGTGCAGCCAGGGTTAACAGGACTGATGATCTTTTTGCAGCCAGGCCGCGGGTGGACACCCGCTCAAGGAGCCAGGCTAGGAGGCTGCCCAGCGCCAGCGCTGGTCAAGCTTGCAGCCCCCGGGGCTTCCCCCGCGCCCCAGCCAGGGCGGGGCCTCAGGAGGGAGGGGGCGGGGGCAGGGCAGAGAAGGGGCTTTGCTAATTGCCAAAGCGAAAAGGGAGCTCGCGGAGGACTCAGGAGGGAGGGGGGCGGGGGGCGGGTGGAGGGCGGCGGGTAGAAGGCGCTTTGCTAATTGCCTAAGCTGGAAGTGAGCTCACAGAGGATGTGGCTGAGAGTCTGGGAGGAGGTGGAGGGGCTGGCGGAGGAGGGGCGGGCAGCGCCGCGGTGCTGTGCTGCGGCTCAGTCGGGACTGCAGGACCCACCGGACTCGCCGCCCGTATGCTCCCATGTGAGGCTCCGCTGTCCCGCTTCTGCTGCCTGCTGCCCCTCCCCGCCCCAAGGCTTCTCCGGACCACCCTCTGCACAGGGGTAAAGTGACACCGCGCCGCGCCCTCACCTGGAGCAGAAAGCATGGACCCGACCTGGGGGCGAAGAGGGGGGTTGTGGAGGCCCAGCCTCCCGCGAACCCCAGGGCACCGGGACCACCCCGGACGCTGCGCCAAACCCGGGTCCTCATGGGGTCGGGCTGGGGACAGCGCCTTGCGAGGTGCCCCCCGCCAGCAGGCACGCTAGCCCCCATCTTTCCGCAGCCCCATGCGCCCGTGCTGAGGACCCCCTTCCCTCCCCCGCCGTGGCCCCGCTGCTTTTGTTCTGGACTTGGGATCCCAGGTGGAAACTAGTCCCTCAGACCTCCCTGGCAGCAAGGAGGGCAGGGAGGGATTCTTGGTTTCCTGCCCTGGGTCCTCCTCTCTCCCCATTCACAAGCCTTCTGGCTTCCCTTTACTCTCCTCATTGTCAGTTTTCTGAAATGGTTTTCTTCTGCATGTTGACCCAAAGAGCTATTTCATGAATGAATATACACGAAACTGAGTTGGGGCCCACCTGTGAGAGCCCACCTGTAGAGGCCTTTCATTAGAATGGTCTCTGGTTGTAGCCTCAGTTCAGAATACTGCATGTACCTGAGGACCAAGTCCAGATGTTTCTTTCATCTCTGACTTGAATTTGAAATCCTCCTCAGACTTCAGCTTCCAGGATTTCTCCAGTCCTTGCTCTCCCACTGTCTTGGTGGGGATCCGCCATGAGTGTTGAACACAGGAATGAATGAATGATATATACCCCAGACTACTGGGGCTTTGTCTTCTTTTGCTGAGGTTGGAAAGGCTTGGGAGAGACCCCCTGTATGCAGATAGAGAGCTGCATGCAATTGCTTAGATAAACGTGTTCCCCACTTAACTGCTTGGGCATTGAACATTTCGCCCTTAACCTGTGGCTTGAGCAGTTAGGAGGAGACAATCTGGAGGTGAATCAGAAGATGGCTGAATCCACATGGTGGTGGTCTGGGTTTGGGAGATTTTCCTGTAGATTCAGAGGAAAGATATAAATTCTTCCAGTGGGGAGTGGTAAACTTTTTATCGATGGGAGATGGAAAATAAATGGTCTGGTTAAACTTTCCCGCCCCCTCAAAACCCATTATTTGAAAACACAAAAAGCAAAGTGAAGGGAGAAATCCTCCCACTCCCATTCCCACTCACCTCCATAGCCATCTCCTCTTCCAAGAACCTAACAGACAAGGTGCCAAGAAGTGTTAGGTACCAGCAGTGGTCTCAGATCTCATTCAAGAATCATGGTGAAAGGCTTTCAAATAGATTGTGGGGGAACAGGGGTCCAATTAGGGGGGACAAGTTTAAGGTTTGCCTGGTCCCCTAAAAATTAATGGCACTAGAGAAGATGACCTTTGGGAACTATAGCTTAATGGATACAATGTGTTAAAAGCTTCAGTGAGTCATGGTGGAAAGAGGCTATGAGGGCAGCAAACACAGTCCTAGATGATGTTATTAATAGCATTATAGGCTCTAGATTTCCTGTGGTGGTGTTCTTGGCAAGACCAGCCTGGCCAAAGTGGATACTCTCAACCTGGAACAGAGGGTCTTGGAGATGCCAGCACGTGAGGTATGATGAGAGGGTAAAATGATAGGAGGTGTCCTTTGGAAGGACTGACTCCTTGACTTTAAAATGGAGAACTCAAATCTGTACGTGAAATCTTTCTGGCTACAAAGAGGGCCAAGGCCTCCTAAGGCCAAGGTCTCCTCGTCACTTTCAAAGATGTCGAAGAATATATTCAGACATTTCAAAGATGTCCTCATATCATTGGTTCCCACTCTGGAATTCTATCAATAAGGTGAGAGTTCCTCTAGTTGAAAAAGAGATCTAAAAAGACTTCCCTTTCTCATGTAATTTCTGTAACCTCCAGGACACACCCACCTCCCCCTTCCAGCTCTGTAATGAAGCCACAGCTGGTGCCAATTTGTGGAACTCCTTAAAGGCTATTCTCCCTTATATACCCCGGGACCAAGTTCCCATGCTCCCTCACCCGATTTCCTGCACTCACCTCCCACCTGGTGTGTTCACACCTGCAAGTGCCTTTTACCAACCCCTTTGCCAAAAGGCAGCCAGAGTGACCTTTCAAAGACCTATCAGTTCCTGGCATTTGTCTCCATAGAAATCTGCACTGATCTTCTAACAAATTCTCAGTCCTCCAAAGGCACCCATAATCCTCCCATCAGTCTATTCATACCCCTCCAACTGACTGATGCCTGTTCTGCCCCATCTCTCTGCCCTTCAACCACACTGCCTCCTTCTTCCTGTGGAGACCTCTCATGGCACCTGCCTCCAAGCACAGGTGATTCCCATTGATGGGAAGACCCTCTTCTCTCCCCCATCTCCCCACTCCAGTTACTCCCACTTATTCGTGAGCTCACAAGCCCCATGGTACACACTCTCCATGCAGCCTGCTCTCTCTTTTCTAGCACTGGCCTCCGTTTCTAGCTGTGGTTGTGTCATGGATGTCCTTCCCCAGCCAGCCTCCAAGCTCTCCTTCCCTTTAGCTCCAACACCTGACACAGTGCCTGGCACGTAGTAAGCCCTGGCTAGCTTCTAAGAGCCTCACTGAGGGACTGAAAGCATTTTAAAAATGTCACTACGTAGGCTCCAAACTGTAGGCAGAAAAAGCTTTGCCTGGATTGACATTTTAGAGACGTATTGGTCAAGTTGGATGTGTTCACTGACTTTGCCTTGTAAAATTAAAAAAAAAAAAAAGGACCTCTGTATCGCTTCGCATCTACCGAAGGCGCATGTATACTACTAGACCACGTTAGTAGCTTAATGGAAGGAGACAAGATGTTTTCGCTAAGAAAATGTATAAGACTGTTGAGGTCAAGTGGGAGGAAACAGTCCGTTTGTTGGAGCATTGCTATCTTACTCTATCACAGCCACTCATAAAAATCTGACACGGGGTGAGTCAGAATTGTCTGTCGGAGATGAGTTAGATCTGGCTCATGTTCCTACAGACATGAAAGCCAGAAGCGAAGAAGGAGGCTTTGAAAGCGTGGGTTGAGGAGGCCGTGTGGTTCACTGCGATGAGCTAAGTGCCCAGGGCCACCAGCAGACATGCTGGCCTGTGTCCCTCCTTTGTTCTGGGGTCCCTCTTGCACCATGTGGTGAGGCTGGTGGCTGGGAGCAGCTCAGGACAGGACCTGGTGGCATCTTACCTCTCCCACCCTCCTGTGGGCTCCAGTGGGTCCCAAGGGACAGCCTGCCTTCCTTGAAAAGCCCAGTAGCACTGGGAGCAGAAACTGGGGCCAAAGAGTGAGCACCCTGTTTGACAAGCTGGAGCAGCCACCTCTTCTTCAGATGCAGGGGGAGCCCTGGCATGCTGACTCCTCCCTTCTCCCTTTCCCCTTTCCTCTCTTCCTCCCTCTTTCCTTCCCCTCTCTCCTTCCCTGGTGGTGCCCTTTCCCAATGCCCACTTCATCCCTTTTCCTTTCTACATGCCTGTCTTCTAGAGTTTCTTCTCTTTCCTCCCCATTACTTCCCTTCATCTGAATCTCCTCTTTGGTTCCTTTGTCCCTGCTCTCTGCTCCTCCTCCCCTTCCCTGGCTCCTGTTCAGCTCCATCGCTAATGCAGGCAGAGCTGGATTAACATGCTCACTTGCTAGCTCAGCCACCCTCCAGAGAAGTCACTCTTCGGTGGCCACCTTCCTGACCCCCTGGTCGCTTCTCCACTTGTTCAGATATTGCTCTGAAGTCTGAGGAGGACAGAGCGGGGCTGCCACAGAAGCAGGCCAGAGGAGAAACCAAACCATGTGTCCACACTGTCCCCCAGCACTGCTGCTCTGAGAGCTTTCTGAGTCCTCAACAGGGTTAGGATTTAGGGGCTTCTTCAGAACCGGGAGTGAAAACAACCATAGGTCAAAAGAAAAGCTACAGCCCCCACACAAAAATAATAATCACAAATGAAAACTATGTTAACTCTGAGTCCCAAAGTCGAAAAATTGCCTTGAATCTGTCACTAGAAAGCACCCAAGGCCTCACTCTCTGGGTTCTGGGTGCCCTGGGAATGGCAGGAGGCTCTGACAGGCGCGTGGGAGTGCGGAACTATGGGGGCTAGCCTGCCGGCTGGCGGGGGGGAGGAGGGGGTACCTCCTGTGGCGCCGTCCTGGCCCGACCCCCTGCGGACAGGGTGTGGTGCGGCGTCCGGGGTGGTCCTGGTGCCCTGGGGTTGGCGGGAGGCTGGGCCCCGACCACCCCACACCCTGCTCCTGTCCTGCGTTTTCTGCTTCAGGTGAGGGCGCGTCGCGGTGTCACTTTACCTGTGAGCAGAGGGTCCTCCAGAGAAGCCATGGGGCGGGGAGGGGCAGCAGGCGGCCTGAAGGCCTGAACGGGAACGGGACACCGCTGTGTCAGGGGCTAGGCTGCAGCGTCGGAGCACAGGGGCAGCGAGTATGGTGTGTCCTGCAGTCCCGAATGGGCTGCAGCACAGCACCCTGGCGCTGTGCGCCCCTCCTTCCCGCCTGGGCAATTAGCAAAACCCCTGCTCAAGGCCGCCCCCGACCCGCCCCCCCCTTCCCTCCTGAGTCCTCTGAGAGCTCACTTCCAGCTTCAGAAATTAGCAAAGACCCTTCTCTGCTCCGGCCCCGCCCCCTAACTTCTGAAACCTGAGCCATGGCTGGGGTGCGGGGCTAAGCCCTGGCATGCTACTGCATTGCCAGCGCCAGCGCTGGGCAGCCTCCTAGCCTGGCTCCCTGAGCGGGTGTCCACGTGCAGCCTGGCTGCGAATAGATCATCAGTCTTAAACGCCGGCTGCACTCTTGGGTCAGTTTGCTGGCTTCCAGATTGCGCCCAAAGCCAGGAACCAGCTTCCCCAGCACAGGCCTGGGCTGAGATGCCTGCCTGGGATCTGTCTGAGCAGTCTCCTCCACTCCAGGCAGGGATGGCACTTCGACCTGGATGTTTGGGTTTTTTGTTTGTTTTTTTTGGTCATTGGTTATTACATGACCTCCAGGGTAGGTGCTCCACAAAGGGAGTGAAAACAGGACGCCATATATAAGCATACAGCCATTCTAGAAAAATAGCTTGGGGTTCTCCTGGAAACGCTGCATTGGTCCTTGCACTATGGTTTAATAGAAAAGGGATTATGCACCAAGTTACTTAAATGAGCATAGGTTGAAATCGTTTACTGAGAGTAAATATTTTAAATAGTTATATTTTAACTAAATCTATCATCAATCATAAATCTATTACACGAAGGTTACAGGCAATTTAAAAGCAAGAGCACTCTCTTCAGGGTTTTAAATAATCCCTGTCTGTCTTGGCACATGAGAATGCAAAGATAGGAAATGGTTTGTAAAAGATCATATAATAGCTTTTACTAATTCTATTTATTTGACAGACAGAGATCACAAGTAGGCAGAGAGGCAGGCAGAGAGAAAGATGGGGAAGCAGGCTCCTCGTCAAGCAGAGAGTCTGATGAAGGGCTTGATCCCAGGACCCTGAGATCATGACCTGAGCCCAAGGCAGAGGCTTAACACACGGAGCCACCCAGGCGCCCCCAGATGAAATACATTTCTGACTTAGAAACTTCAGATAGAATTATTTTGTCCATGATGACAACTGAAGAAAATGTGTCATCCCTAAACCTAACCTTAAACCCTACCAACGCTGAAACCTAAGCTGACCTTAAAGCCCAAACTAGAACCCTGAATCCCAAACCTGGAATGGAACCCAAAGCCTGTACCTGAGCCCTGGATCCAAGCCCTGAACCACGAACCCAAACCCTAAACCAGACCTCCAAGTCATGAAACCTGAACCCAAATCTCAGCATGAAGTCAAACCCCAAATTTGACCTTGAACTTTATCCCATAAGCCCTGAGTCTTAAAGCCTAAATCATAAACTTAAAGCCCTAAACTATAACTCTGTTCCCTTGTCCTTCACTCTAAACCCTCACCCTAACACTAAACCCAAAGCCTGATCTAGAACTCTGACTAAAACCTGAACCTGTACCCAAATTCAAATGCTTCACCACACTTTGCTTAGGCACTTGCCATTGATGGATATTTGCAGTTTCTACCTTTTGATTCTTGTGAACATTGTTTGGGTTGGGGGCTAGGGTTAGGGTCTTGGATTAGGGTAGGGTCCAGGCTTGAGACCAAGTTGAGGTCAGAGTGTGGGTCTGCATCAGGGCCATGTTCAGTGACACTGTTTGGGTCAAGGACTGTTGTAATTCCACATTGTTTCCAATTCATTGTTCCTTAGCTATTTGGGGGGAAGTTGGGGGGTATTGGGCTCCATGCAGCTTGAATTTCCGGAATGAAATGGCATCAGCTGGACCCCAGGAGGGAGCAGGACCTTCCACTGAAGGGTGAGCTCCCACAGTCCTGCACTGCCTTGCACCGCCTGCAGAGGGCGCCAGACCCCAGCTCCGCCCTGAGCCAAGGCTGCACAGCCACAGCTGGGACCAGAGCCCCGCCTCTTCAGGACCCACTGTGGAGACTTCTGGAGAATGTGGGGCGCCTCCCACCCTGACAGGACAAGCTGAGGAGGGTGTGGCTCTGCATCCACACTGACCGGACCCGTTGTGGAGGACGCGCCCACACTGGCAGCAGTCCAACCTCCTAAGGACCAGATGCTGGAGGAGCTGAGGAGAAGCCGCCTGAGTGCACTGTCAAGGGGTTCGTGGTCTCAGGACCCCACAGAGGAAGGGCGCCCTGTGTAGACACTGGGGCTTCCGTCGTTTTGTGTGAGGAGACGTGGCCTCCTGCTGTGCTGTGCACGGGGCTGTGGGGTCCCCCCTTTCTGGGCTCGGGTGCTCCTGGGTCCTCGTCTGTGTTTGTGTGCTTGCGGATTCGGTTCCTTGGGCTCCTCAGATGGTCTGCAGTCAGGGAGCATCAGCCTTCTTCGGTGTTTGTGCTCTCCCCACCTCAGCCCTGCGGGGTCCTTCCCGTGTCCACACCCACTCCAGGCTTGCGCCGAGTCCAGAAATTCGGGAGCCAGAGTGAGGACTCTGTAGACAGTTTTGGGGAGAGTAGGTATTTTCCCAGTGTGGGTTCTACCCTGAGCACAGTGCCTCCCCATCTCCGTGTGTACCCCTCCCTGTCTGTCGTCATTGTTGCAGGGCTGTCAGATGATAGGTCTGTCACCTTCTTGGTTCAGGGGCCTCCCGGGTATCTTGCTGTCTTGGATGCAGGTGTAAATGAGATCTTTCTCCGCAGTCTCTTTTTGATGGTTCCTTCTGAGCACCTAGGAGTGCCACTAATTTGTGCATATTGATTTTGTTCCTTGCAAGATCTTGAATTTATTTGTTCGATTGGCCTTAAACTCAATCTGCCAGTTATTTGACCAGCAGCATGGATTTAATTGGGAAGAGCAGAGAATGGCAGTCTGGGCTGAGCAAGCTAAGGTCCCATCACAGGCAAGTGCGAGAAACAAAGGAGAGGAACATTATTTCATGGAGGAGGAAGAAGTTGGGAAGGGTGCTTGAAGGAAAGTCCCTTGGAGAAAGGCAGGGTGATGGAGAATTCTCACCAGCTGAGCTGCAAAGCTCCTACAAAAAGTCAGGAGATGAACCTCCAGCTTCCCGTGTGGGGCCTGGAATTGGTGAGTCTCTCCTGTGGGGGATTGCAATGTGGAGTCTGTAATGGGCACTGAGCAGCAGGCGCCCCCTTCCAGCCTCCCCTTCTGGCATCCCCAGTCCACTTTACTGGGGCTTCCCTTCCTGCTTTTGCACAGTTCTAACCAGCATGTGGTGGAACGTTGTGGAAAAACTGAAATTCCAAATCCACTGCTTCTACTGCACCTGTGATACAGGGGCCCATGATTTAATTCTCCCACGAGTCTCTTGCTAACATGTGTCCTCTCCATGTTGGGTGACCTGGATCTGGGAGGGCTTGGACTCCATCCCAAAGTCTGATGTTCTCTCTGCTTCCGTGTCGTCGTGCTAACATGGTTTTTTGGAAGATTCATTTCCTCTGTGGTGATTTCAAAGTGCAGTCAGCTTGTTATAGCAGCACAAATACGTGCTGTCTCCCCAGCCGTCATTTCTTTACCACGTTTGCCACTTCACACGGGATGCTTCAGTGTGTTTGATCCCACACCAGGACAATGTCCTGCAGAACCACCACATAACCTGAAATGAGGAGATCATTACAGAACCCATCCAAGGGTTAGTGTTAGGAACCAGGGACATGGCAGGACTGACCTGAAGACCCCATGGAGAGCTGTCAGGGTGGCTGAGTTGACAGTGGAGGTGAGGGTGAGTGTCTGGCTCTGGCTTTGTGTCCAGGAGTCAGCTCTGTGTGGGTGTGTCCTCAGCTAGGCATGCAGATTTCTGCTCCTCTGAATCCTTTCCGGAGTTCCAAATGGCACAGTTTCCTTCTGGGCAGCAGGCTGAGTCCTCTGGGATTGCCCATGTGTCCCCAAATTGTAGGGCACCTACTGCAAGGCCTTTGGGGTCACAATCCTGAGAACCGAACCAAACCAAAGGTTATGGTTAGGGCCCACCACATGGCAGGCCCGATCTGCCAGCACTCTGTCCATCTTTCTGGGGGAGGAAGCAGTCGAGGGATTTGTTCAGGGTTTGTGTCAAGCTCCAGGTTTGCATCCAGGGGCCTGCTGAATATGGGGCTGTCCAGAGGTAGGAATGCAGATTTCAGTTCCTCTGAATCCTTTCTGGAGTTCCAAATGGCATGGTTCCTTTCAGGGTGGCAGGGTGAGTCCTATGGTGTTCCTCACTGTCCGCAATCTTTGAGGATTTGGAGCCAGGCCGTCGGGGACACACCTCTCAGGACAGAATCTAGGCTTAAGAGTTTGTGCCTATGGGCATGGCTGCACTGATCTGAAAGCACTGTGGCGAGGATCACAGGGGTCTGAGTTGAGAGCATGGTTCAGGATCAGTATCAAGGTCTGGGTTTGTGTCCAGTGGACCGCTGAATGTGGGGGTGGTCTCAGATGTCCAAGACGATTTCCCCTACTCTGAATCCTTTCCAGCATTCCAAATAGCCTGGTTTCCTTCTGGGTGGCAAGCTGAAATCTCTGGGATTTCTCAGGTCTTGCCATTGCCCTTGCAAGGGCAAGATACTTTTTACAGTAAAAGAATTCACCAGATGAGCTGAACAGCAGAAAAGACACAGCTCAAGAGTTAATCAGTGAACAGGAATATCATGCCAAAAACTTCTTTGATAACACACTACAGAGCAGGGGAAGATAGGAGAGAAAGCTGAGATATAAAGGACAAACCCTCCAACTTTACAACATCATTCCCTACTTGTTTATTTCCATTGCTGTCAGCTCCTTCCCAGTCAAAAATATGTCACCTGAGCCAGCCTTTTTTCTTCCTGAGATTGGGGCACTGCAAAGCCCACCAGAGGGGCCAAGGGCACCCCTATACCTGCTGAGCTGAGCCCATTTGTACCCCAACCGTGAGGAGGTACCAGCCTGTCCCCCTGGTGCTCCATGGTCTGTGGCAGTCCTTCCTTCTGGACCCTGCTTTGCTGCTCTATTTTCGCTAACCCTGGTCTCAAACTAGGGATTGCTTCTGGAAGAGGAACTCAGGGAGATGAGGCTCAGGAGGGTCTCCCTGCCTGGAATCTTCGTGTGAGGAGTGCACAGCCAACAGATTTTGCCCAGGGACTTGCAAAATGCAGAGAGGCAGATTTCTTTTCTCTCTTTCTCTCTCTCTCTAGCCTCATACTAACCAGGAGTTCTTAGAACTTTCTTCAGTGACTTCTAGGTGTAGCTTGGCCACTTTTTCACAGAAAGGCCACTTGAGCATGATGAAACACACATATAAGCAATTACATTAAAAAAAAAAAACAATAAGCCAATGCACACAGACCTTTGACAGCAGCACAGGACACTCAAGGGACCAGAGTCCCTACCTTGGGCAATAGTGGTAGAGGCCGGGTTCTGCCATGCAGGTCCCTAGACCTTTGGCAGTTTCCACGATTGCAAATCCAGACATGCAGAATCCTGAGGGACAACCTACTAACTGCAAAAGAGCAAAAATTCATCAGGATTCAGAGAGTGGAAATCCATTTGTACTGGAAAAGAAAGAAGTAGGCTTGCTGTGAATCCAGCAGGGAGGACAGGCATAGATAAAGGCTGGTGTATGGGTCACGGAAACTATTGTTTCTCAAGGGTCCTGCTGTCTCTGTAAAATGCTATGAGGACTGTCTTGGGGACCTCCTGCTTTCCTACCAGTGACACCCCCAGATTCTGCTTTGCTAGTCCCATGGATTCCTGGGGATACCCAGTTGATAAGCTATGCTGTCCTCATGACAACACTTGCTAATGGACTGAATGTTTGTGTCTTGTCCCAATTCAGATGTTGAAGCCCTGACCCTCAAGGAGTGCCATCAGGAGGTATGGGCTTTGAGAGGTGGTGAGGTCATGAGATTGGAACACTTGTGAATGAGATAAAAGCACTTCTGAGAAACGACCTGAGAGATTGTTCTGCCAGCTGTCATCCATGCAAGTCTACAACAGAAATATGGGCATTTGTAGATAATGAAGCAGTCTCTTGCTAGATATCAGATCTCCCAGGATCTTGCTTTTGGACTTCTCAGTCTCTAGAACTGCAAGGAATAGTACATGTTTTGCTGTTTCAGCCACCCAGTCTGTCATCATTTGTTGCAGCAACTTGAACTGAATAAAGCAGAGCCCAAGTCCTGGTTAATCCCTGCTTCTACTCATTTCCCCTCAGAAAGAGCTTCTAATCCAGAACTGACCTCTGCTTTCCATACACGTGCTTCAGACTCCTTCTGTGAGAGCCCAGACTTTGTAAAAGACTCCTCCCTCATGGCAACCAGCATTCTGTGACTCCTGAGGACTGTCCTCCCTGACTGTATTGAGTCAATCAAACTGATTTTGATTCTGGAGTCCCAGGATCAAGGACTGCATCAGGCTCCCAGCTTCATGGGGAGTCCGCTTCTCCCTCTGACCTTCTCCCCTCTCATGCTCTCTCTCTCTCTCTCTCTCTCTCTCTCTCTCTCAAATAAATAAATAAAAATCTTTTAAAAATCTGATTTTAACAGACCATAAGCTTGTTCTTGCTGGTCTTTGGAAGATTAGGCATTAGCCCTTCGGAGAAAGTTCTGAATGGCTGCTTCATGAAGGGGTGAACTGTGTCCCCAAAGTCTCTTTTTGCTGCCTTCTAATCACAGATGCTGAGACAAATCCTCCCAGGTGCTGGTTTTTCAAAGCACTTAATGCTTTGGCTTTGAAGTTCCTCACTTGACAGTTCTGCTTTAATCAGTTTGTGACAAAACAGCCAATTGGTGGTGGATGCAAAGTGCACTGATAAAGTTAATATCAGGGAACAATTTTTTGAGTGTCATGCATGTGCACGTGTGTGCACACACATATCCATGTGCTAAGCATTATGGTAAATGTCTGACAAGAACTAAAAGATCAAAAAGTCAGGATACCCCATTAGCTGATATTTTTATTATTCCTACATCCTAATCTATGAAAAACAGGGTCAGAGAATAAGAAGTGGCAAAAAGAATCAAGATTTGAGGCAGTTCGATTTCTCAGCCAGCCTTGATCAATAGGCATGTACACCTGTGTCTAGTTTCAGCTCTGTGTAACCTTGCCATAACCTTGGATAAGCCATTCATCTCTCAAGTTCAGGTTCTTGGTCCAAGGAGGGAAGGGGCACAGGTTGAGTACCTCCAGTGGGACTTCCTGGCAGGCTTGTTCATCCAAGCATTCCTGTTTCAGTTGGAGTAATTGAAGCCAGTCTTTGTTTTACCGAAGGCCAAGCTTGTCCAGTGTGTCCATGCCACCAGCCAACAGCATTTGTCCATGCCATGTAACAACTGAGCAACATTCATAGGAATGGGGGGAGGAAAAGATGTCCACAGGTGTTGACAGATGTTCTGCATGGAGGAACAGGAGCTGGGGCCATCACCTGCTGTTTCTAGTGGCCTTCTCTGTCGAGTTAAAATAAATGGCAATTATTTGCAATGACAGGGGTGAAAGTAGAGGGTATTATGCCAAGCGAAATAAGTCAGTCAGAGAAAGACAATTATCATATGATCTCACTCATATGTGGAGTTCAAGAAACAAACCAGAATCATAGGGGAGTAAAGGAAAAAAATAAAACAAGATGAAGTCAAAGAGGGAGACAAACCAGAAGAGACTTTAAAAAAAAAGATTTTTATTTACTTATTTGACAAACAGAGATCACAAGTAGGCAGAGAGGCAGGAAGAGCGAGAGAGGAGGATGCAGACTCCCCAGGGAGCAGAGAGCCTGATGTGGGGCTCGATCCCAGGACCCTGAGATCATAACCTGAGTTGAAGGCAGAGGCTTTAACCCACTGAGCCAGCCAGGTACCCCTCAGAAGAGACTCTTAATCACAGTAAACAAACTGAGGGTTCTTGGAGGGGAGAGGGATGGGTGGATGGGGTAACTGGGTGATGGACATTAAGGAAGGCATGTGATACAGTGAGCACTGGGTGTTACAAAAGACTGATGAATCACTAACCTGTATGTCTGAAACTAGTATTATATGTTAATTAATTGTATTTAGATTAAAATTTTCTTTAAAAATAATTTTAAAATAAAATAAGTAACAATCCAATAATGATCAGAGTTATCCAGCAGGGAGTATCAGATCTAGAAGTCAGTTAAATTTAAGGGGCTTGCCGAAGTTTAGGAGAGTCACGCTAGGTCATTTTCCTGTGTGGGGAAGTCTTCAGGGGCAGTTCCAAAGACAAAGATTATTAATATTTCTCCTTCCCCCATTCCTCCTAGAGCCAAAGATGTTTCCTCCACTCACCCACTGGCCCTGTATGTAGGTGTTGCTTTCTCTCTACCAATCAAAAAATCAGTGAGTAACTATAACTTCACCTTTTCCAATATCCCCCTACCCCCGACCTTTGGTCTTTAATGGCCATGGGCAACAGGGACAAAGACATTTTTTAAAAACTTACAGAGATCTATTATGCTCTACTACCTTGGCCCGCATGGGCCACTGCAAAGGGATTCTGTGAACCGTGTACTCAGATGAATGGTCATTATCTTCAAAAAGGCAGGGGCAGTGATAGACACAGGAACTAAAAAAGCAAGAGTTAACGGACCATCAGAATAATGGAGTACCAACACTTTTATGTCCTTGGCTTGAATCCTCAAGGTCCAGTGTCTCAACAGAATTTTCATTTTGGTCTCATCTGCCTCACTTGTCCACCCCTGGGCCAGTTGGCAGTTATACTGAGAACCGGAAATTTTCCTTAGAAGAGAGAAAGAGTATTTGTCAGGTAAACCAAGGAAATGTCCATTATAGGAAGTTAGGCCTTTTGTCATGGTACTCCATTAGCACCCTCCTGACTGTTAAAGAAAAAAAAAATATTGTGACACCCATTAAAGAGAGTAAGGAAGATTTTATTCAAGGGATGCTACTATGATGAGATTTTATTGTATAGTATGGGAGAGAAATCTGGCTCAGCTCAGACAAATGGAGATTTACAGCTAAAGAGCATGGTGGGGATCACTGAATGTAAAATTAAGATGGAACATCAAGGGTAAGGATGAAGGGATTCTGGCTAAACCATCTGGACAGTAATATTGTTGAAGGAAGGCTAGGGTCATAAACTATTGAGATCAGGGGATAAGGAATTTTTTAAAAGACTTATTAATACATTTTAAAGAGAGGGAGCAGGGGTAGGGGTAGAGGGAGAGGGAAAGAGAATTTTAATCAGACTCTTCACTGAGCATAGAGCCTGAGGTGAGGCTTAATCTCAGGACCGTGAGATCATGACCAGAGTAGAAACCAAGAGTCAAACGTTCAACCAGCTGCACCAACCAGGTGCCCTGGGAATAAGGGATTGGATCAGATATTAAGGGTTATAGATACTGAAGCACCAGGGTGGCTTAGTTGGTTAAATCTCTGGCTTTGGCTTGGTCATGATCTGATCCCAGGATCAAGCCTGGCATTGGGCTTGCTGCTCAGTGGGGAGTCTGGTTCTCTCTCTCCCTCTGCTATTCCCCCTGCTCAGGCTCTCTCTCTGTCAAAATAAATAAATCTTAAAAAAAAAAAGTGGTAAGATACCAGGGGTGAGAGATAAGGAATTTGATCAGATATCAAGAGTAGGATAGAAGATTGCTGAAAAATGACCAAGCAGATTTCTTGCTAAAACTGGGCTAAGTGGGCGGAGCCTAAGGTCAAGGCTAGACAGAAAGAGGACTCAGAGGAACTTGACTCGAGTCTGGTCAAGGAGAAAATCTTCATCATCCATGACCATTGTATTTTCTGCAGTCACACATTTTACTAATTCTTTTATCAGACATTCAGTGAACGAGAAACATGAACACAGCAGCAATAATATAACAAATGTAAGCGCTCTAGAAGAGACAAAGGCAGTATGGGAATCCACCTCATTAGATTTAGAATATGCATG
Source organism: Mustela nivalis (assembly GCF_964662115.1). Lineage (NCBI taxonomy): Eukaryota > Metazoa > Chordata > Mammalia > Carnivora > Mustelidae > Mustela > Mustela nivalis. The sequence goes on along the minus strand of NW_028135999.1, from coordinate 36,546 downwards.
ACTCCATGACTGAATTACTACCACTGCTTGACTGTTGAGATTAAGATGTAGTACAGAGGATCAGAGGGAAGGGAGGGAAATCTGAATGGAAGTCATCAGAAAGGGAGACAAGCCATGAGGCACCTTTAACTATAGGAAACAAACTGAGAGTTGCTGGGGGGGAGGGGAGTGGGAGACATGGAGAAACTGGGTGATAGGCATTAAGGAGGACACGTGATGTGATGAGCACCAAGGGTTATCCACAACTGATGAGTTACTGAATTCTCTGAAACCAATGATGTACTATCTAATGGCTAATTGAATTTAAATATCTAAAAAAGGCACTTCAAAAAAAAAGATGTAGCATAACTCACAATATCCTTTGAGTGGAAGAATGTGCGGACTTTCCACACCTCTGCTGTCCAAGTCCCATGGCTAGTAGCCACATGTGGCTAATGACCACTTAAAAGGTGGCCAATTCAAATGGAGAAATGCTGTAAAAGCAGAATAAACACTGGCTTTCAAAGACATATTGTAACCAAAAGTCAGAGAGTATTGCCACCCTCACATCACAAACATTGCATGACTTCTACAGCTAATGAGAGTGGGACCCAAGATGAGAGAGGTCAACCTGAAAGTCCATGATGTCAGAAAGAACATGGAGAAGAAAGAGTCACAATCCTGGAGTGGATGGTCTGAAGACTGTCAGAATGCCTTTTTTTTTTTTTTTTTTGGTGATTCTGTATACGGACAAGGAGAATTCATTGGAGATGACATCTGTATGCCTCACATTTTCAAGGGAAAATTATGAAAACGCATATAGACCCACAGCCATAGTTTAATTATGTTTGAAATATATTCAGAACTACTCCAGTCAGTAAATTGCATATTTTCACATTTAGCTTCTCAATTTTCTCTTCAGCACCTCCCATTCTTGAAATCCCAACACAAATCACATCTCTTGCCTAAGGACCATAAACTACCTCACTATCAAAGGCTACAGTTCATTCATTCATTTGATTCATTCAAAGCAACCTAATCTTGAGTGATGTCTTAGGCGCTCTTCTAGGGACTGGTGACACGGTGAACAAAATAGGTAAAAATCTCACTTTCATGGAGCCTCTCTGGTATTTAGGGGAAAATCTTTCCTTATCAACATGAAAATACTTTTTATGGATGTTGCTTAGAATTTCAGTTTTTTTTTTCTTGACAGTATCTCAGGTGATCATCTTTGAGGTGGTTCTCCTGAAAATATTTTTGGGGGGTACTGACTCGACTTTCTGAGTCAGACACTTTCCTAAAGACAGGGGTCAAAGGAAAAGTGACAACTGTCACTCTTGCAGTAAGAACAGGGATCACAATGCTTGAAACAGATATGCTGCTCAGCTGTCAGAAAGTCCACAAGGCTCCAAATGTGTGTGGCCAACTAACGGAACCTGTAACTCAGAGGTTATCATCCTGAGAGCAATGGGAAATCCCTCTAGTTAAGGACTCTCCTTGACGGAAGCTTGACAATGGCCTTGATTTACTTACTATGATGTTTAGGTAATTATACACATTAAGAAAAGTGCACAAGGCACTTACATTTCCATGATACCATCAAAGATATTGTTGTTTTATTAAAATGTTACATCTAGAGTTGTAACGTATAGAGTAGTTAAGTCAATCACTATGAGGTACAGGTGAGACTATTGTAACAGCCATACTTCCATAAAAAAGAAAAATTTTTTGTGGTTTCTGATCTAGGAATCAGCCAGTGAATAATTCTATATCAGTGTCCAGTTACCGGGCTAAACATGTAATCTATTTATATTTCTGAGGGTAAGCAGAATTGTGATCACTGAGCCAGCTGTATTCTAGTAACTACTCATTTACCCAACATAACAGATATAAGAAGGTAAAAGGCTTCTAAGGAGACTGGTTACTTATATTTTGAACCACATTTTGGCAGGTATAACTTGCAACTTGTGCTTAGTGGTAAGATTTCTGATATTTACTTTCTCCTTCCTTTGGCAAGTCAAGTTAGTTAAAAAGTAATTAGAGTAGAGTCCATTGTTTTTCTTAAATGCTTACAGAGATATAGAACTCTCAAGTTTCTTTACTAGACAGGATTAGATCACATTAGTGATAAAGATCAGAATGATTTACATTGCTAAAACGAGAACTTCCTGTCAGTTTGGAGAAAGCTCATTTTTATAACCAACATATTGGCTGGGCTAGAGATTAATGAGTGCTATGGGTGGGGTGATGAATGTGATATATTCAATGACCTGTGGAATTTGTTCTGTAATTTCCCCACTCCTCTGGTCAGCAGAGCGTCTTCTTCAGTACCCAGCACTGCCCATAACTGCATTCAGAAAATCACTCTCCAAAAATGGTTATTTGTTTTGCCTTTTTTATAATTTTTTAAAACATTTGATTTATTTACATGTCAGAGAGAGGGAATGAGAGCACAAGCAGGGGGAGCAGGAGAGGGAAGGGGAGAAGCAAGCTTCCTGCTTGGTGGGATTGCACAAGGGCTGAAGAAGACAGAATGGGAAGGGGACAAGGAGAATAGTGGGTTTCAGATTCTTGGGAACAGAGCCCACATCTATTTCTATGTTTATCTCACTGCTATAAACCCAGGTCACAGCAGAGTGCCTGCAGCAGAGTCATGGAAGTGCTCCAGAACTGATAACTATTGCTATTTATACTACTAACATTCCTCCACAAAGGGCCAAGTGTCATAGCTTCTCCCAGTTCCCCACACTGAACGCAATGAAGAATCAAACTATCGGGTGAAGGATGGCGAGGGGCATTTAACAGGACCCAGATCACAGGAGCCATATTGTATTGCAGGAAGAGGGGTCTTACCAGTGACTAGGTATTCACTCCTCTTGAGAGGCTAGCTCCTTGGATCTCCCTCTTCAATCCTCTGAACCCATGTCTGGCATCAGAAACAAAAGTAAACATAACGTATCGCCCTTGTTTATTTTTTACTATTATTTGTTACAGAGGAAGAGAGAGATCACAAGCAAGGGGAGCTGCAGGCAGAGGGAAGGCAGGCCCCCCACTAGAGCCTGGTATGGGATCCAATCCCAGGACCCTGGGATCATGACCTGAACCAAAGGTAGATGCTTAACTGAGTAAGCTACCCAGGCGTCCCTTATTGTCCTTCTTTAAAATTTAATGTATTCTCTCTCCCTCTCTCTTTGTCCCCACTCTGTCACTCATACTCACACAATCACAGAGTCACAGACAATAGCAAGGCATTTCCCATTCTAATTCGCTAAGGCACTATGAGCTTAAGCTCAACAGAATCACTTTGCCAGCTGCTGCTCTACCGTGCCCTGATCCCTTCTCTATCCCCAAGCTCGATCTGTAACTCAAGTGTCATGGTGGTGGCTCTTTCTGCCCTCCCTCCACAAGGCTGTCATCAGCACACTCTTCCCCGTGGCTCCACTCCCCAGCACTGGCTGCCTTTGGTCTACGGGTATGCCCTCTCCTAGAGCTTTTCCACTCTCCCTGAGGGGAAGACAACCCTTACTTCTCCCCGGTGGCTGTCACGTGTCCGCTATATATTGTGACGATCAGCCCGATTAAGAGATTGGGAACTAAAAGACCGGCTTCTGCTTATGGATCAAACTAACTCTGGGGCTTGGCACACATGACAGCAGCACATGGTGGTAGAACTGAGATGGTTAGGGAGTTAATCTGCATTTTCACATCTGGTCAGCAGCAGAACAAAGAAGACACCCCAGATCTCCTATCTCCCAGAACAGTACTCTTCAAGTAACTTACAGCACCATCCTTCTCCAGCTTTGGAAGTGGCACTTTTCCAACCCCAAAGTCTTGATTCTAGGCAGCACTCCGAGAGATACTCCCTCCAGAATCACCCCTGGCTGGAAGTAGTGGTCGGCCAAGGCCTCCCAAATATCTTCCCTTCAGAGTTGCGCTTGCATCAAACTCAAAACTGTGGCACGTACGGGACTTTCCTGTCAGCCTCTAGCTCTAATGACCTATTGGACTTCAGAGGTGCTCTTTTATACCCACTTACCTTATAACATCAACGTGTGACTCCTCTAGAATTCTCTCCATGGCTTTTCTCCTGTACTAATTGTTATGGACTGAATTGTGTCCCCACAAAAGTCATATGAAGAATTCCTAATCTCCAGTGTGACTGCATCTGGAGATAGGGCCTACCTAGAAGGAGGTACTGAAGGCTTGGTGAGGTCACAGGAGTCCTAATCTGCTAGGACTGGTGTCCTCATAAGGGTGAAACACATGAAAGCACTCCCCCTACCTCCCCTCTGGGGGCCCACAGAGAAGAGGTCATCTGAGGGCACAGTTGAAAAGGTAGTGATCTATAGAACAACAAGAAAAAGCTCACTGGAGACCAACCTTGCTGGCACCTTGATCTGGAACTTCTGGCCTCCAGATCTGTGCGAAAATACATTTCTGACATTAAAGCTCTCCAGCCTGTGTTTGTCTGTCCCCGACGGCCTGGCTCCAAAGCCTCAGAGATTGGGGACAGTGAGGAACACCATAGGACTAACCCTGCCACCCTGAAAGGAACCATGCCATTTGGAACTCCAGAAAGGATTCAGAGGAACTGAAATCTGCATTCCTACCTCTGGACAGCGCCATATTCAGCAGGCCCCTGGATGCAAACCTGGAGCTTGACACTCAACCTGAACAAATCCCTCGACTGCCCCCTCCCCCAGAAAGATGGACAGAGTGCTGGCAGATCGGGCCTGCCATGTTGTGGGCCCTAACCATAACCTTTGGTTTGCTTTTCAAGATTCTGACCCCAAAGGCCTTGCAGTAGGTGCCCTACAATTTGGGGACACATGGGCAATCCCAGAGGACTCAGCCTGCTGCCCAGAAGGAAACTGTGCCATTTGGAACTCCGGAAAGGATTCAGAGGAGCAGAAATCTGCATGCCTAGCTAAGGACACACCCACACAGAGCTGACTCCTGGACACAAAGCCAGAGCCAGACACTCACCCTCACCTCCACTGTCAACTCAGCCACCCAGACAGCTCTCCATGGGGTCTTCAGATCAGCCCTGCCATGTCCCTGGTTCCTAACACTAACCCTTGGATGGTTTCTGTAATGATCTCCTCATTTCAGGTTATGTGGTGGTTCTGCAGGACATTGTCCTGGTGTGGGATCAAACACACTGAAGCATCCCGTGTGAAGTGGCAAACGTGGTAAAGAAATGACGGCTGGGGAATCTGAGTGTGGAGACAGCACGTATTTGTGCTGCTATAACAAGCTGACTGCACTTTGAAATCACCACAGAGGAAATGAATCTTCCAAATATCCATGTTAGCACGATGACACGGAAGCAGAGAGAACATCAGACTTTGGGATGGAGGCCAAGCCCTCCCAAATCCAGGTCACCCAACATGGAGAGGACACATGTTAGCAAGAGACTCGTGGGAGAATTAAATCATGGGCCCCTGTATCTCAGGTGCAGTAGAAGCAGTGGATTTGGAATTTCAGTTTTTCCACAACGTTCCACCACAAGCTGGTTAGAACTGTGCAAAAGCAGGAAGGGAAGCCCCAGTAAAGTGGACTGGGGATGCCAGAAGGGGAGGCTGGAAGGGAGCGCCTGGTGCTCAGTGCCCATTACAGACCCCACATTGCAATCCCCCACAGGAGAGACTCACCAATTCCAGGCCTCACACGGGAAGCTGGAGGTTCATCTCCTGACTTTTTGTAGGAGCTTTGCAGCTCAGCTGGTGAGAATTCTCCATCACCCTGCCTTTCTCCAAGGGACTTTCCTTCAAGCACCCTTCCCAACTTCTTCCTCCTCCATGAAATAATGTTCCTCTCCTTTGTTTCTCGCACTTGCCTGTGATGGGACCTTAGCTTGCTCAGCCCAGACTGCCATTCTCTGCTCTTCCCAATTAAACCCATGCTGCTGGTCAAATAACTGGCAGATTGAGTTTAAGGCCAATTGAACTAATAAATTCAAAAACTTGCAAGGAACAAAATCAATATGCACAAATTAGTGGCACTCCTAGGTGCTCGGAAGGAACCATCAAAAAGAGACTGCTGAGAACGATCTCATTTACACCTGCATCCAAGACAGCAAGATACCCGGGAGGCCCCTGAACCAAGAAGGTGACAGACCTGTCATCTGACAGCCCTGCAACAATGACGACAGACAGGGAGGGGTACACACGGAGATGGGGAGGCACTGTGCTCAGGGTAGAACCCACACTGGGAAAATACCTACTCTCCCCAAAACCGTCTACAGAGTCCTCACTCTGGCTCCCGAATTTCCGGACTCGGCGCAAGCCTGGAGTGGGTGTGGACACGGGAAGGACCCCGCAGGGCTGAGGTGGGGAGAGCACAAGCACCGAAGCAGGCGGACGCTCCCTGACCTCAGACCATCTGAGGAGCCCCAGGAACCGAATCCGCGAGCACACAAACACAGATGAGGACCTAGGAGCACCCGAGCCCAGAAAGGGGGGACCCCACAGCCCAGCGCACAGCACAGCAGGAGTCCACGTCTCCTCACACAAAACGACGGAAGCCCCAGTGTCTACATAGGGCTCCCTTTCTCTGTGGGGTCCTGAGACCACGAACCCCTTGACAGTCCACTCAGGTGGCTTCTCCTCAGCTCCTCCAGCATCTGGTCCTTAGGAGGTTGGACTGCTGCCAGTGTGGGCGCGTCCTCCACAACGGGTCCGGTCAGTGTGGATGCAGAGCCACACCCTCCTCAGCTTGTCCTGTCAGGGTGGGAGGCGCCCCACATTCTCCAGAAGTCTCCACAGTGGGTCCTGAAGAGGCGGGGCTCTGGTCCCAGCTGTGGCTGTGCAGCCTGGGCTCAGGGCGGGAGCTGGGGTCTGGCGCCCTCTGCAGGCGGTGCAAGGCAGTGCAGGACTGTGGGAGCTCACCCTTCAGTGGAAGGTCCTGCTCCCTCCTGGGGTCCAGCTGATGCCATTTCATTCCGGAAATTCAAGCTGCATGGAGCCCAATACCCCCCAACTTCCCCCCAAATAGCTAAGGAACAATGAATTGGAAACAATGTGGAATTACAACAGTCCTTGACCCAAACAGTGTCACTGAACATGGCCCTGATGCAGACCCACACTCTGACCTCAACTTGGTCTCAAACCTGGACCCTACCCTAATCCAAGACCCTAACCCTAGCCCCCAACCCAAACAATGTTCACAAGACTCAAAAGGTAGAAACTGCAAATATCCATCAATGGCAAGTGCCTAAGCAAAGTGTGGTGAAGCATTTGAATTTGGGTACAGGTTCAGGTTTTAGTCAGAGTTCTAGATCAGGCTTTGGGTTTAGTGTTAGGGTGAGGGTTTAGAGTGAAGGACAGGGAACAGAGTTATAGTTTAGGGCTTTAAGTTTATGATTTAGGCTTTAAGACTCAGGGCTTATGGGATAAAGTTCAAGGTCAAATTTGGGGTTTGACTTCATGCTGAGATTTGGGTTCAGGTTTCATGACTTGGAGGTCTGGTTTAGGGTTTGGGTTCGTGGTTCAGGGCTTGGATCCAGGGCTCAGGTACAGGCTTTGGGTTCCATTCCAGGTTTGGGATTCAGGGTTCTAGTTTGGGCTTTAAGGTCAGCTTAGGTTTCAGCGTTGGTAGGGTTTAAGGTTAGGTTTAGGGATGACACATTTTCTTCAGTTGTCATCATGGACAAAATAATTCTATCTGAAGTTTCTAAGTCAGAAATGTATTTCATCTGGGGGCGCCTGGGTGGCTCCGTGTGTTAAGCCTCTGCCTTGGGCTCAGGTCATGATCTCAGGGTCCTGGGATCGAGCCCTTCATCAGGCTCTCTGCTTGACCGGGAGCCTGCTTCCCCATCTTTCTCTCTGCCTGCCTCTCTGCCTACTTGTGATCTCTGTCTGTCAAATAAATAGAATTAGTAAAATCTATTATATGATCTTTTACAAACCATTTCCTATCTTTGCATTTCTTGTGCCAAGACAGACAGGGGTTATTTAAAACCCTGAAGAGAGTGCTCTTGCTTTTAAATTGCCTGTAACCTTCGTGTAATAGATTTATGATTGATAATAGATTTAGTTAAAATATAACTATTTAAAATATTTACTCTCAGTAAACGATTTCAACCTATGCTCATTTAAGTAACTTGGTGCATAATCCCTTTTCTATTAAACCATAGTGCAAGGACCAATGCAGCGTTTCCAGGAGAACCCCAAGCTATTTTTCTAGAATGGCTGTATGCTATATATGCCGTCCTGTTTTCACTCCCTTTGTGGAGCACCTACCCTGGAGGTCATGTAATAACCAATGACCAAAAAAACAAACCAAAAACCCAAACATCCAGGTCGAAGTGCCATCCCTGCCTGGAGTGGAGGAGACTGCTCAGACAGATCCCAGGCAGGCATCTCAGCCCAGGCCTGTGTTGGGGAAGCTGGTTCCTGGCTTTGGGCGCAAACTGGAAGCCAGCAAACTGACCCAAGAGTGCAGCCGGCGTTTAGGACTGATGATCTTTTGGCAGCCAGGCTGCGCGTGGACACCCGCTCAGGGAGCCAGGCTAGGCGGCTGCCCAGCGCAGGCGCTGGCAATGCAGCAGCATGCCAGGGCTTAGCCCCGCACCCCAGCATGGGCTCCAGCCTCAGAAGTGAGGGGGTGGGGCCAGCGTAGAGAAGGGTCTTTGGTAATTTCCAAAGCTGGAAGTGAGCTCTCAGAGGACTCAGGAGGGAGGGGGGCGGGGGCGAGGGCGGGTCGGGGGCAGCCGGGAGAAGCGGCTTTGCTAATTGCCCAGGCGGGAAGGAGGGGCGCGCAGCGCCAGGGTGCTGTGCTGCAGCCCATTCGGGACTGCAGGACCCACCATACTCGCTGCCCCTGCACTCTCATGCTCCAGCCTAGCCCATGAGGCCGTGGTGTCCTGTTCCCGTTCCCGCCGCCTGCTGCCCCTCCCCGCCCAATGGCTTCTCTGGAGGACCCTCCGCTCACAGGTAAAGTGACACCACGACGCGCCCTCACCTGAAGCAGAAAACGCGGTCCAGAAGCTGGGCGTGGGATGTTTGGGCCCCAGCCTCCCGCCAACCCCAGGGCACCAGGACCACCCCAGACGCTGTGCCACACCCTGTCCGCAGGGGGTCAGGCCGGGACAGCGCCACAGGAGGTACCCCCCCCCCGCCAGAGGGCAGGCTAGCCCCCATAGTTCGGCACCCCCACGCGCTTTTCAGAGCCTCCTGCCATTTCCAGGGCACCCAGAACCCAGAGAGTGAGGCCTTGGGTGCTTTCTAGAGACAGATTCAAGGCAATTTTTCGACTTTGGGACTCAGAGTTAACATAGTTTTCATTTGTGATTATTATTTTTTGTGGGTGCCATAGCTTTTCTTTTGACCTATGGTTGTTTTCACTCCCGGTTCTGAAGAAGCCCCTAAATCCTAACCCTGTTGAGGACTCAGAAAGCTCTCAGAGCAGCAGTGCTGGGGGACAGTGTGGACACATGGTTTGGTTTCTCCTCTGGCCTGCTTCTGTGGCAGCCCCGCTCTGTCCTCCTCAGACTTCAGAGCAATATCTGAACAAGTGGAGAAGCGACCAGGGGGTCAGGAAGGTGGCCACCGAAGAGTGACTTCTCTGGAGGGTGGCTGAGCTAGCAAGTGAGCATGTTAGTCCAGCTCTGCCTGCATTCAGTATGGAGCTGAACAGGGGCCAGGGAAGGGGAGGAGGAGCAGAGAGCAGGGACAAAGGGACCAAAGAGGAGATTCAGATGAAGGGAAGTAATGGGGAGGAAAGAGAAGAAACTCTAGAAGACAGGTATGTAGAAAGGAAAAGGGATGAAGTGGGCATTGGGAAAGGGCACCACCAGGGAAGGAGAGAGGGGAAGGAAAGAGGGAGGAAGAGAGGAAAGGGGAAAGGGAGAAGGGAGGAGTCAGCATGCCAGGGCTCCCCCTGCATCTGAAGAAGAGGTGGCTGCTCCAGCTTGTCAAACAGGGTGCTCACTCTTTGGCCCCAGTTTCTGCTCCCAGTGCTACTGGGCTTTTCAAGGAAGGCAGGCTGTCCCTTGGGACCTACTGGAGCCCACTGGAGCCCACAGGAGGGTGGGAGAATTAAGATGCCACCGGGTCCTATCCTGAGCTGCTCCCAGCCACCAGCCTCACCACATGGTGCAAGAGGGACCCCAGAACAAAGGAAGGATACAGGCCAGCATGTCTGCTGGTGGCCCTGGGCACTTAGCTCATCGCAGTGAACCACACGGCCTCCTCAACCCACGCTTTCAAAGCCTCCTTCTTCGTTTCTGGCTTTCATGTCTGTGGGAACATGAGCCAGATCTAACTCATCTCCGACAGACAATTCTGACTCACCCCGTGTCAGATTTTTATGAGTGGCTGTGATAGAGTAAGATAGCAATGCTCCAACAAACGGACTGTTTCCTCCCACTTGACCTCAACAGTCTTATATATTTTCTTAGCGAAAACATCTTGTCTCCTTCCATTAAGCTCATAACGTGGTCTAGGAGTATACATGCGCCTTCGGTAGATGCGAAGCGATACAGAGGTCCTTTTTTTTTTTTTTTTTTAAATTTTACAAGGTAAAGTCAGTGAACACATCCAACTTGACCAATACGTCTCTAAAATGTCAATCCAGGCAAAGCTTTTTCTGCCTACAGTTTGGAGCCTACGTGGTGACATTTTTAAAATGCTTTCAGTCCCTCAGTGAGGCTCTTAGAAGCTAGCCAGGGCTTACTACGTGCCAGGCACTGTGTCAGGTGTTGGAGCTAAAGGGAAAGAGAGCTTGGAGGCTAGCTGGGGAGGGACATCCATGACACAAGCACAGCTAGAAACGGAGGCCAGTGCTAGAAAAGAGAGAGCAGGCTGCATGGAGAGTGTGTACCATGGGGCTTGTGAGCTCACAAATAAGTGGGAGTAACTGAAGTGGGGAGATGGGGGAGAGAAGAGGGTCTTCCCATCAATGGGAATCACCTGTGCTTGGAGGCAGGTGGCATGAGAGGTCTCCACAGGAAGAAGGAGGCAGTGTGGTTGAAGGGCAGAGAGATGGGGCAGAACAGGCATCAGTCAGTTGGACGGGTATGAATAGACTGATGGGAGGATTATGGGTGCCTTTGGAGGACTGAGAATTTGTTAGAAGATCAGTGCAGATTTCTATGGAGACAAATGCCAGGAACTGATAGGTCTTTGAAAGGTCACTCTGGCTGCCTTTTGGCAAAGGGGTTGGTAAAAGGCACTTGCAGGTGTGAACACACCAGGTGGGAGGTGAGTGCAGGAAATCGGGTGAGGGAGCATGGGAACTTGGTCCCGGGGTATATAAGGGAGAATAGCCTTTAAGGAGTTCCACAAATTGGCACCAGCTGTGGCTTCATTACAGAGCTGGAAGGGGGAGGTGGGTGTGTCCTGGAGGTTACAGAAATTACATGAGAAAGGGAAGTCTTTTTAGATCTCTTTTTCAACTAGAGGAACTCTCACCTTATTGATAGAATTCCAGAGTGGGAACCAATGATATGAGGACATCTTTGAAATGTCTGAATATGTTCTTCGACATCTTTGCAAGTGACGAGGAGACCTTGACCTTAGGAGGCCTTGGCCCTCTTTGTAGCCAGAAAGATTTCACCTACAGATTTGGGTTCTCCCTTTTAAAGTCAAGGAGTCAGTCCTTCCAAAGGACACCTCCTATCATTTTACCCTCTCATCATACCTCACGTGCTGGCATCTCCAAGACCCTCTGTTCCAGGTTGAGAGTATCCACTTTGGCCGGGCTGGTCTTGCCAAGAACACCACCACAGGAAATCTAGAGCCTATAGTGCTATTAATAACATCATCTAAGACTGTGTTTGCTGCCCTCTTGGCCTCTTCCCACCATGACTCACTGAAGCTTTTTACACATTGTATCCATTATGCTATAGTTCCCAAAGGTCATCTTCTCTAGTGCTATTAGTTTTTAGGGGAACAGGCAAACCTTATACTTGTCCCCCTTAATTGGATCCCTGTGCCCCCACAATCTCTTTGAATGCCTTTCACCATGATCCTTGAATGAGATCTGAGACCACTGCTGGTACCTAACACTTCTTGGCACCTTGTCTGCTAGGTTCTTGGAAGAGGAGGTGGCTATGGAGGTGAGTGGGGATGGGAGTGGGAGGATTTCTCCCTTCACTTCCCTTTTTGTGTTTTCAAATAATGGGTTTTGAGGGGGAGGGAAAGGTTAACCAGACCATTTATTTTCCATCTCCCATCGATAAAATGTCACACAGGAGAGAGGTGGCAGAAACGCACTTTCAGGTTAATTTTTTTACAAGGAAGATTGACTTATGAACCTACTTTGTTATTCCCTTTCATTCAATTTCCCTGTACCTCCTTTTCTATGAAGTGTAACGGTAACCCATTATTATTTTTATTGTTGGCACGTGCTTTGTGAACCATAAAGTGTACGCTATAAATGGGAGCGCTTTTCTTTTTTTTTTTTTTTGTAGTTTACGAAAAACTAATATTTTTTAAATTAATTTTTTATTTATTTTCAGCATAACAGTATTCATTCTTTTTGCACCACACCCAGTGCTCCATGCAAGCAGTGCCCTCTATGATACCCAACACCTGGTACCCCAACCTCCAAATCCCCCGCCCCTTCAAAACCCTCAGATTGTTTTTCAGAGTCCATAGTCTCTCATGATTCAGCTCCCCTTCCAATTTCCCCCACCTCCCTTCTCGTCTCTAACTCCTCATGTCCATGAAAAACTAATTTAAAAACATTCATCCACCAGAGTACCCAAAGGGCTCCCATATAAACTATCTGTCGTTACATTATGTCCCGATGTGGAGCTCGATCCCAGGATCCTGAGATCATGACCTGAACTGAAGGCAGAGGCTTTAACACACTGAGCCACCAGCCCCAATGTATTCTCTTCAGTACCAGAATTTGTAACCAATTGACAGATGAAAAAGGAGGCAGTCAAGTGAAAAACAATAGGTCTTAGACCTGCAAGAAATTTGAATTAGATGAATTCAGCTACTCAGGCACTGTTTCACATTTTCAGATCTCTGCAGAAAAGGGGTTAACCTTTTTACAGCATGTAAAAGAGAAGACTATAACACATACTATGTGTAAGCATGTAAATATCAAAAAATATCCCATTAGATGCTAAGACACACAGGGCCTATATTTTCTCTCAAATTCATGAATATGTAGGAGCAATAAGTGAGAAGTGAATGTATACTCTTCACTTCGAAGTCTTTTAGAAATCTAAAATATGACTTTCTATGGTTTGTGTCTCCATATTCCTTTATTGCCAGTTTGAACAAATCCACATGCTTTGATTCAAAGGTAATAAATTCCTCTTATTTGGAAACATGATGTTTATTTTTATTCTCTCACCCTTAGCAGGTGGTTTCATTTTAGCACACTTCAGAGTTATAATTTCATGCTTATTAAAAACATTTATTATGATCTACATAGATGAATGAAACTTTTATTTTATTAAATTATTTGACAAAAAATCTGTTATTTTTAAAAATGTATTTCCTTTAGGGTTATTTTAGAGCGTTCAGAGAGGATCTAGGAGTGTGGTATTATGTAGTTTTTAAGTAGGTATGAAATGGTTATTTATAGGATTGTTTCTTTAAGGCTTATGTATATTGTCCATTATATGCTATAAAATATTTTGAAAGTAAATTTAAGGTATGTTTTACATAGTTTATTTTTTGGAAATAAATATTGAAATGACTTGTGAAATTCAGTATATTCTCAACATTAATTTATTTTGAAATTTACCAGTTGTCTACTGAACTATTATATGGCAGATATTACTTCAGACTACACTGGTAAATGAAATACTTGGCTTTGTAGAACTTTTATTTTAATGGGTGAGACAATTCAAAGCTATAAACCTTAATAAAAATTGCATAGTGCATTCAAAAAGGATGAGTACAATGGGGAAAAAGAAAAACTCGATCAGGGTGAGAAAAATCAAGGTTGCTAGGCAGGGGATGGGGAGTTAAAATTTTTAATAGGAAGATCAGGGTAGTTACAATGAAGCTGACAATTGAACAAAGGTATGGAAAGGTGATGAATTTGCCCAGAACTATCAGCAATAAGGTCACTCCAGACAAAGGAATTGGCTATCTTGAAGGCCATAAGGTTGGATCATGCCTGGCATATCTGAGGAATAGCAAGGAGGCCATTGTGAGTGACTGAAGAGTAGCAGGGAAAGAGGTCACAGAGGTTAAATGAGTGGCTAGATCATGTAAAGCTTAGAAGTCATTGTAAAACTCTGGCTTTTATATTTGGAAACTTACTGTGTGATAGAATTTCTGCTAATAACTGAGAGTTCAATTGTCCATAAAATTTCAAGGACTCTTATTCTAGTAAGACAGAATGAAGAGAAAGAGTTCATATTTTCACATGGTGTAACAAATGCTCAGAGATACAAGTGTAGGAAGCTATAGGATCACAGAAGAAGGCACTAAAATCACACCAATATATTTGATGACTGTGACTATATATAAATTTGTATTTTCTAGATTTTTTATAGTCATGGAATCACACTGTATATACTATTCATTGCCTGGCTTTTCTTTTCTCAGCATCATTACTTTGAGAATCTCCAATTGTAAATAGTTCATTTTGATGTTGAATAGTAATCTCTTTAATGAATAGATCATAATTTTTCTTTGCTCTATGGATGGACATTGATGAACATTTCCACTGTTTTCAATTCTTAAAAATAAAGCTGCTATGAAATTCATATACAAGTCCCTGTATGAACATAGGGTTTGTTTCTCTTGGTTAAATGCCTAGAAGTAAAATGGCTATTTTTGTAACTGCAACATATTTTGCATTTAAAAAAATTTTCAAACTATTTTCCAAAGTGGTTGTATCATGATATATGCCAACAACAGTTTAGATTTTTTGTTGCTTCTCAATCTAGCTCAGACCAAGTACAATTAGCCTTTATAATTTTAGCCATTCTAATAGATATGTAAGCATGTCTCATTATGATTTTAATTTGTATTTCTTTAATGTCTAAATGTTGAGAAATTTGTCATGTGCCTATAAGCCATCCATATACTTTTGGTGACATGTCTCTTCCATTATTTCCTTCACATGTAAAATTGGATACTCTGTTTGGTTATTAGTAAGGTTTTTTATTTTTATTCATATTTAAATAATCAGAGTAGATGTCCATTATCAGATATGTAATTTGGAAATCGCTTGTCCATCTTTACAGTTTCTCAATGGAGCTTTGATAGCTGTGTCTTTCAAGAAATATGCTACTTCTTTCCTGGTACATGGAGGTATGACTAGAACATTATCAATGTTGACCTTTGCAAAGAAAATCATGGCTTAAGATATATGTAGTCTGCAGTTGTTGGGAGTGTTCACCATCCTTGCCTCTAACTCATCTCTCACTGCCCACACATTCAGATATAGGGGAATATTGATTGACAAAATATTAATTGCCAAATAACACTAGTTGGAGAATAAGAAAAATGCAGGCACCTGATTATATAATATTACATAAATAAAATGTGTTTTTATAAGTGCTATTAGAAGTAAATTCCTCTATACTTTAATCACACAGAATGATGGAATCCTAGATTTTTTTTTCTTGTATTTACTAAGAAAATGATCATGCCTCAAGTATATTAAAATGGAATAGGGAAAATTAAAAATTGTTTTAAGATGATTTGTGTGTGTTGTGCATATGTGAGAGAGAAAGTGAGAGAGAAAGATAAAGAAAAAGAGAAAGGGAAAGACAGAGAGGTGGCTGCAGTGAATTGATGAGTTGGAGGATAGATTTTAAAGTTTTGTCTTTTGCTTTCTACATTTCTTTTTCCTTAGGTTCAAGAGAACAATCAGTAATATCTCAGAAGCCTGCTGGTAACATCAGCAGAAAGAATTAGAGGTTCCCAGAAAATTAAGATGACATATAGTTTTCCTGACATAAGAAAAGTCATTTTTTGTCCCCAGCTATTTTCAATGATCTATACCCCACCTGTGTACTTGCCCAAGCACACTTCTTCCAAAACTTCCTGGGAGGTTCTTACAAAGAAATGCAAAAACCTCACTCCTTAAGGATTTTGAGGGAACAAGGCAATGGGAAAACTAACAGTCACCACCAGAGCAGGAAATAGCCTAAGCTATTGAGACAATAAATCAGTGGCAAAACTCCTAGTGCTATTTCAAAAGCAATCAAGGCCTTGCATTCCTTGTCCCAGAAAATGAGCCCAAGACCCCATCTAGTTTCTATCTGCTCTTGAAGCCTGCAGAGTCCCTTTCCCTTGTCCAACAGTTACCTCTGCTTTATTCTAACGTTGAAGTTTCTGCCCTCGGTGGAATACAAGCTTCATTCAGGTGAACATGCAATACATATTGCACAAATACATATGTGGATGTGCATGCAGCCACAACCTTATGACCAACCATACATGGAATAATAAAACTCTCCCTTCTGAGTATTCATCTTAAATACTAAATAAAAATCTCTCTCCTGTTCAAACAGTCAAGGCTTTGGAACTTATTCCCTGTGATCTCCTTGTATGTTGTAAACAAAGATTCCTTTGTTTGACAACTCCACCTGTTTCTGTGATTCACCAAAGACTGACCTCAGTTAGGTCAGTTGCTGTAATGGCTTTCACTACTCTGATTCTACCTCTGCAAGTCTCCAAATTTAACTATTTTTTCTCCCAATTCCGCATGTTCTTGGCTTTAAACTGCAACTCTGAAGAGAAGATTTGCTTGTTTAAAAAAAAAATCAAGAAAAGGGAGTAGTAGTCAACATTGTTACTTTGAACTTCCTGCCCTACGGGGCTCTCCTGTTCTTTCTCTTTGACTTCCTGGACTAAAACGACAGAAATTTGGCAATACATCACTCCCCAATCCAGATTACTGCCAGAACAGTTTATACTCTTAGAAAAATATTAGTTTAAAAGATCACATAATTAAATACTTAAGCATGTAGTGTAATATAGTGGTTTACAAGAAATATATTTTGGTCATCTGAATATTTGGTTTTCAACCATGGCTACTGACTCACAGCTCCTAAAACTCTTGGGATTTCCTGTGATAAGGGTGAGAGAGGTGTGTTTTGTTCTGTTAATGAAGTGACCTTCAGACCTCACTCAAGGCAAGGGCTGTTTGCCTGAAGGACCAACCACTTGGTGAAAGCCTTCACAACTTTTTGCCCAACGTGCCTCCCCTTCCTCCCAATACAGGATTATCTGGGGAGGGAAGAGGATCTGGAGATTAGATCAGCAAATGACAATGATTTAGTCAGTCATGACTATGTCATGAAGCCTCCACAGAAAAGCTGAAAGGACTGGGTTCAGAAAGCTTTTAGTTTGTGAAATGTATGAAAAGGCAGGAAGAGTGGCAGTCTTACAGAAGGTAATAGAAGCTCTGTGCCCATTCTCCATACCTTGCCCTGTGCACTTCTTTATCTATCTATTGATTTAAATCTTCTATTATATCTTTTAATAAGCTGGCAAACATAAAGTAAGTATTTTTCTGAGTTTTGTGAGTCCCTGTAGCAAATTAAAAGAACGTAAGAAGTAGGCCATTGGGACCTCCAACCTGTAGTTGCTCAGTCACAAGCACAGGTAATAACCTGGGGCCTACAGTGAGACTGGCATCTGAGGTGGGGTTGGAGATAGTCTTGGAGGACTGATCCCTTAACTGATGAAATCTTACACTATGTTCAGGTAGATAGTGTCAGAATTTAGTTGAATTCTTGGAGATCCTGCTGTTGTCTGAAAATTATTTGGCATTGTTGGTATGATGTCCTAAAACCCAAAAAGATATAGCTACCTCAAAATAAGAATACGATTGACAGCTTATATATAATAAGTGAGTATTTCAGGGATTTAAAATATACCCAATAAATAATGTAAGGAAATAAGGAAAGATTTTGAAATAAAAACAAGAATAAGAACCTAGTGGTACTAATAGATTAAATATATGTAATCTAGTTGAATTAAGAATACAATGGATAGAATATGTAATGGATTCAATAGAGATAAGAAGTCACTTAAGGATATAGTCATCTGGATACCAGCAAAGCATTAAAATTATCAATATAAAAGAGGTGTAAGATGTAGGTGATGTGTGTGGAACAAAAGCTAGAGAAGAAATTAGATTTCCTTACTACTCATAGCCTGTTGACAAGTCCTTGAAGCTCCTCTGGGGACTCAGCTGCTTCCATGTGGACACATCCACTCAGGGCAAAAAGCATTCTTAGTCCTCCCCCCAGGATACTGAAAATCTACTTTCACATGTAAAAATTACTTTGGAAACTTCTTTATCTCTACTCCCCACCCCTGCCCTCAAGATATACATTGGCAATCATCTCCCAAGCATATACCCACTGATACACATCAGAAGAGTCTCTTCCCTGAGTTTTTACTAAATAGTAATAAATGACCTTTCCCTAACAATAGCTAGCCCCCTCAAGGTCCTGGAAACCTTGTTTATAAAATACCTTGGAGGCTTGTGCTATCCCTAACCTCCTCCCAAATTGAAAGTATATAATCAGCCACTCTTCATGACCCTCTCTCTCTACTCCAAATAAATAAATAAATATTTTTAAATAAAATAAAATAAATGACTTTTTTTAAATGAAAGAAGAAAAAGGAAAGAAATATTTGAGTATTAATGTACATCTATTTCTCAAGCATAAAATAGTCAAGACACTGGATTAAAACTTACATACAAGAAAAGAAAGAAAATATTCATAACTAGAGTTGACTCTATGAATCCCAAACTAGGGCATACATACCAAAGACACACAAAAAAAATCACAAGTGTTAGAGAGAAAAAAAATAATTCATTAATAAAGAAACAAGAATCAGACTGACAGAAATTTTTAAATAACATCAGATATAAAAAAGAATGAAGTAATAGCTTTATTATCTTGAAAAAAAATCACAAATGGAAACATTTAGATCCTTATAAAATGTCATTGGCATAGGAAGGCATAATAAAAAAAATATTTTCAGGAATACAGACCACAGATAATTTGCCTTAATTTGTGTAGGCAGCACTTAAATACTAATATTATTTTAACAGTTAAAATATACTCTATGATCTTTGAGGTTGGGGAAAAGAGGATGACCAAGTCATCTTGAAATAATTCAGTTTTATGAAAAAAGTAAAAAGATAAAAAAAAAAAGACTTGTAGAAAAGAGAGATAAAACATATGCATAATAAAAATAAATAAATAAATAAACAGCTGGAGTGCCTGGGTGACTTAGTCGGTTCAAGTGTCTGCCTTCAGCTCAGGTGATGATCCCAGGGTCCTGGTATTGAGCCCTGCATCAGGCTCCCTGCTCAGTGGAGAGTCTGCTTCTCCCTCCCATTGAGAAAAAAAAAATTTGACTTATTTATTTGAGAGAGATAATCTTTTAATTTTACTTATTTATTTGAGAGAGAGTGAGAAAAGAAAAACATGCACACAGCAGAGGGAATAACAGAGGGAGAGGGAGAAGCACGCCACTGAGCAGGGAACCCCCTGCGGGGCTCTATCCCAGGACCCGGGTATTATGACCTGAGCTATAGGTAGACACTTAACTCAGGTACCCCAATAAATACAATCTTTTAAAAAAAATAAATAATAATAAAAATAAATAATATTTCAGATAGTATGATTTTTTTAATGTGAGACTTGGTATAAAAACAGGATGACATACTTGTCTAATTATAGCAAAGACTTTGATAAGTTTAGATGCAGTAGTACATAAAAAATTTAACTTCTTTCATTAACTGATAATTTAATTAGATTAAATTAAGAGACATCAAAATTTAGAGAATCTAATAGTCCTGATCTATTAATAAATGTAGCCATCCTGACCCCAAAACAAGAGTCTTCAGTAAGTATATAAGCATAAGTTGAACATTTACACAAACAGGCCATTATTTAGGCCAGAAGTATATGCCAATAAATTCCTAGAGTTAAATATCAGGCTATATTTTCCAAGAATAAGGCAATAAAATTAGAAAACAATGACCAAAATATTAAATTCATATAATTGGAAGTTAACTTCATACCTAAAAAGAAATAATACAGCTAATTCAGAAATTTTTAGAATTACAGTACTTTGGTAATATCAACTATCAAAATGAGTAACGGACAGATGGGGCTAGCAAGAGACTCGTGGGAGGATTAAATCATGGGCCCCTGTATCTCATGTGCAGTAGAAGCAGTGGATTTGGAATTTCAGTTTTTCCACAACGTTCCACCACAAGCTGGTTAGAACTGTGCAAAAGCAGGAAGGGAAGCCCCAGTAAAGTGGACTGGGGATGCCAGAAGGGGAGGCTGGAAGGGGGCGCCTGCTGCTCAGTGCCCATTACAGACCCCACATTGCAATCCCCCACAGGAGAGACTCACCAATTTTAGGCCCCACAGGGGAAGCTGGAGGTTCATCTCCTGACTTTTTGTAGGAGCTTTGCAGCTCAGCTGGTGAGAATTCTCCATCACCCTGCCTTTCTCCAAGGGACTTTCCTTCAAGCACCCTTCCCAACTTCTTCCTCCTCCATGAAATAATGTTCCTCTCCTTTGTTTCTCGCACTTGCCTGTGATGGGACCTTAGCTTGCTCAGCCCAGAATGCCATTCTCTGCTCTTCCCAATTAAACCCATGCTGCTGGTCAAATAACTGGCAGATTAAGTTTAAGGCCAATCGAACTAATAAATTCAAGAACTTGCAAGGAACAAAATCAATATGCACAAATTAGTGGCACTCCTAGGTGCTCCGAAGGACCCATCAGAAAGAGACTGCTGAGAACGATCTCATTTACACCTGCATCCAAGATAGCAAGATACCCAGGAGGCCCCTGAACCAAGAAAGTGACAGCCCTGCAACAATGACGACAGACAGGGAGGGGTACACACGGAGATGGGGAGGCACTGTGCTCAGGGAAGAACCCACACTGGGAAAATACCTACTCTCCCCCAAAACCGGCTACAGAGTCCTCACTCTGGCTCCCGAATTTCCGGACTCGGCGCAAGCCTGGAGTGGGTGTGGACACGGGAAGGACCCCGCAGGGCTGAGGTGGGGAGAGCACAAGCACCAAAGAAGGCAGACGCTCCCTGACTGCAGACCATCTGAGGAGCCCCAGGAACCCAATCCGCGAGCACACAAACACAGACAAGGACCAAGGATCACCCGAGCCCAGAAAGTGGGGACCCCACAGCCCCGCGCACAGCACAGCAGGAGGCCACGTCTCCTCACACAAAACGACGGAAGCCCCAGTGTCTACACAGGGCGCCCTTTCTCTGTGGGGTCCTGAGACCACGAACCCCTTGACAGTCCACTAAGGGACTTCTCCTCACCTCCTCCAGCGTCTGGTCCTTAGGAGGTTGGACTGCTGCCAGTGTGGGCGCGTCCTCCACAACGGGTCCGGTCAGTGTGGATGCAGAGCCACTCCCTCCTCAGCTTGTCCTGTCAGGGTGGGAGGCGCCCCACATTCTCCAGAAGTCTCCACAGTGGGTCCTGAAAAGGCAGGGCTCAGGTCCCAACTGTGGCTGTGCAGCCTGGGCTCATGGCGGGTGCTGGGGTCTGGCGCCCTCTGCAGGCGGTGCAAGGCAGTGCAGGACTGTGGGAGCTCACCCTTCAGTGGAAGGTCCTGCTCCCTCCTGGGGTCCAGCTGACGCCATTTCATTCCGGAAATTCAAGCTGCATGGAGCCCAATACCCCCCAACTTCCCCCCAAATAGCTAAGGAACAATGAATTGGAAACAATGTGGAATTACAACAGTCCTTGACCCAAACAGTGTCACTGAACATGGCCCTGATGCGGACCCACACTCTGACCTCAACTTGGTCTCAAGCCTGGACCCTACCCTAATCCAAGACCCTAACCCTAGCCCCCAACCCAAACAATGTTCACAAAAATCAAGAGGTAGAAACTGCAAATATCCATCAATGGCAAGTGCATAAGCAAAGTGTGGTAAAGGGTTTGAATTTGGGTTCAGGTTCAGGTTTTAGTCAGAGTTCTAATCAGGCTTTGTGTTTAGTGTTATGGTGAGGATTTAGAGTGAAGGACAAGGGAACAGAGTTATAGTTTAGGGCTTTAAGTTTATGATTTAGGCTTTAAGACTCAGGGCTTATGGGATAAAGTTCAAGGTCAAATTTGGGGTTTGACTTCATGCTGAGATTTGGGTTCAGGTTTCATGACTTGGAGGTCTGGTTTAGGGTTTGGGTTCTTGGTTCAGGGCTTGGATCCAGGGCTCAGGTACAGGCTTTGGGTTCCATTCCAGGTTTGGGATTCAG
Organism: Mustela nivalis; assembly: GCF_964662115.1. Taxonomy (NCBI): domain Eukaryota; kingdom Metazoa; phylum Chordata; class Mammalia; order Carnivora; family Mustelidae; genus Mustela; species Mustela nivalis. Next base: position 14,365 of record NW_028135999.1, on the reverse strand, counting down.
GGTTCTAGTTTGGGCTTTAAGGTCAGCTTAGGTTTCAGTGTTGGTAGGGTTTAAGGTTAGGTTTAGGGATGACACATTTTCTTCAGTTGTCATCATGGACAAAATAATTCTATCTGAAGTTTCTAAGTCAGAAATGTATTTCATCTGGGGGCGCCTGGGTGGCTCCGTGTGTTAAGCCTCTGCCTTGGGCTCAGGTCATGATCTCAGGGTCCTGGGATCGAGCCCTTCATCAGGCTCTCTGCCAGGCATGGAGCCTGCTCCCTCCTCTCTCTCTCTCTACTTGTGATCTCTCTCTGTCAAATGAATAAAATCTTAAAAAAAATAAGATAAAGTAACAATTGTGAACTGTTGGTGGTGATGCAAACTGATACAGCCATATTTGAAAACAGTATGGAATTTCCATAAAATTTAAAAATAGAAGTCCTTTGTGATCCAACAATCCTGTTGGTGTGTATTTACCCAATGAATATAAGAAAACTTATTCAAAGGGATGCTAGCACCCCTTATGTTTATAGCAGCATTATTTATAAAGCTAAGATATGGAAAGCGCCCAAGTATCCATCAATTGATGAATAAATAAAGAATAAGTGGTATGTATATACAATGGAATATTATTCTGCCATAAAAAAGACTGAAATCTTGCCATTTGCAATAACATGGTTGGAACTAGACAGTATAATGCTAAAAGTGAAATAAGTCAGTCAGAGAAAGACAAATACCTTTACTCATATATGGAATAAAAGAAACAAAACAAACAAGCAAAGGGGAAATAATAAGACATAGAAAGAGAAACAAAGCAAGAAACAGAAATTTCATTAAGGAGAACAAACTGATGGTTACTTGAGGGGATCTGAAAGGAGTGATGGATTAAATAAGTGATGGGGTTAATTAGAGCACTTGTCATGATGAGCACTGAGTGCTATATGTTATATTGTACACATGAAACTAATACAACCATATATGTTAACTAACTGGATTTCAAATGAACATTTTTTAAAATCCCAGTTTTTAGCTCACATTCTGGCTTACAAAAGGGATTTAGTCAGGAATTTGGAGATTAGTTAATGAACAAATAAGGGGTGAACAGGCAGTTGTTAGATAAAATTACTATCCTTTCTGGCATGATCTTATACCTTTTATCTAGAATTATTTTTAGCACTTTAGACTCTTCCTATTTTATTTTGAGTCACTAAATAAAAATTTCCTCAAAGGACCTTAGACTCCATCCAATTTGAGCAACAGTGTGAGAGAGGAAATGGTGTCCAGGAGGAAAAAAAAAAGATGAAACTACTTTTGCTTACTAGTGAATGCATAGTTCTTCCACAGAAGAAGCTCTAAATGGTCAGGGCTCCAGCTTTATATGTGTTCAGTCATATGTTCAGAAGTAGGTAACACTATCAAAAAATATAAAGCATCTGAGATTATTTTCCCTTATTTGAAAGCTGGTGTATGAGTCTGCCATAGTTTCTTGGGTGTTGATAGAAGACGCAGACTCATGGTTCAGAAATAATATAGTTTAATATTCACAGCAATAGAGGTAGCCAGAATATTAACAGTATTTCTGTGTGTGTGTGTGTGTGTGTGTGTGTGTGTGTGTGTGTGTGTGTGTGTAGGGGTGGGAGTTATATATCAGTTCTGAGCCTTAGTTCCCACAAGAAGAATCAAAACAGAGGCAGATAATATTTGCAAACACAACAGGTTAAGTTAAAAAAAAGATACTATTTCTGTCTTCTAAGTCTATTCAATACAACAATCTTCAAAGGATGGCCTAGAACAAATAATAAATGCAGAAATGTAAGCAACCAATTGAAAAGTGTCTCCCAAGAAACACACTTTGAGAGTCTTCATTTGACAAAAATACTATAGGATATTACATGGATCAGGTGCATTGAATACTGGAAGGTTAAAATTACAAGGGACCAAATATTTTTAAGCAGTTCTGGCATCCAGTAGAGTTCACATAAGTTTTATAAGATTGAGGAAAGAAGCCATCAAAACCTGGGCCCAGGGGCACCTGGGTAGCTCAGTGGGTTAAGCCTCTGCCTTCGGCTCAGGCCATGATCTCAGGGTCCTGGGATCGAGCTCTGCATCAGGCTCTCTGTTCAGCAGGGAGCCTGCTTCCCCCTTCCCTCTGCCTCTTTGCCTACTTGTGGTCTCTGTCTGTCAAATAAATAAATAAAATCTTAAAACAAAACAAAACAAAACAAAAATCCTGGGCCCAATTTTCCCAAAAGTATGATTCTGATTCTAGTCTCTATGATGTTATCCCTTGAAGACAATGCCTCTAATTGAGTTGAATTAGTTTACTAAAGAGCATACCCCCATTTGTTGTAGGAGATGAACAATATGCAAGAGGCAAAATGCCACTTGGAAGCCACCTGGTCTTCAGTGGAATATAGAATCAGTTCCTTTGGGATGAATTTGTTCCACATTTGACTTCCCACTTAAGGGAAAATAAGAGTGCCTTCTAATAGATTTTAAATAGGAAATGACAACGGAAGCTTATACAAGATTATAAAATGGGAAATTTCATTTAGATAAGCAATCATTTCAAAGTCATCTTCTTAATATTACAGATTCTTCACATAATCATAATTTTATTTTGGTATTATATGGTAATTTCAAATATAGTAAATATAAAGAATTTACCTCTGTAATTATAGCGAGTCTGGTCGTAGTTTAATGGCAACAAATCTTCAATTTAGAAGTATGGTCTACCAATTATTAATACATTTGGAAATGGTGTGTCATCTTCACTCCACTTGTCTCACTAAAACAGTGAGCCAAAAAAAGTAGGTCCAAGCTGTTTACTATGGTCAAAATGGGTTGCTTTTGCACTTGGTAAAGAAGCAGTCATATTTTGGAAGAAGAAACTGAGGCTATTAATATTTTCAACTTATTTTCAGAAAAGGAAAGAAAGGATAATCGAAGCTAAAGCCAAAATCTTACACAAGGTGGCAGGAGAATGATCTTTTCCCAGATAAAGGGTTTTTCAACTTAGCCATGTTAGGAGGAAGAAGAGATGAGACATTGTGGACTTGACTAACGTATGTACACTGTAGAAAAAGTTTTTAAAATAATGTGTATTATTTTTCTTCTTTTAGTTGAGACAAAAACAAACAAACAAACAAAAAAAAACACTAATGAGCTTACTCTTAAAAGGAGGTAAACAAGAAACTAGCAAAGATTGAGTGTTAGGTATTGTCCCCCTCCTTTTTTTTTTAATTCTGTTATGCTAGTTACCATACAATACATCATTAGTTTTTGACGTAGTGTTCCATGATTCATTGTTTGTGTAAAACACCCAGTGCCCCATGCAATATGTGCACTCCTTAATACCCATCACCAGGCTCACCCATCCCCACATCCTTCTCATCTTTAAAACCCTCAGTTTGTTTCTTGGAGTCCATAGTTTTTCATGTTTCATTTCCCCTTCCAATCCCCCCACTTCATTTTTCCTTTCCTTCTCCTAATGTCCTCCATGCTATTCCTTAGGTTCCACAAATAAGTGAAACCATATGATGATTGACTTTCACTGCTTGACTTATTTCACTTAACATAATCTCCTCCAGTCCCATCCATGTTGATGCAAATTTGGGTATTCATCCTTTCTGATGGCTGAGTGATATTCCATTGTATCCATAGATCACATCTTCTTTATCCGTTTGTCTGTTGAAGGGGATCTTGGCTCTTTCAACAGAATGGCTATAGTGGACATTGCTGCTATGAACACTGGGGTGCATATGGCCCTTCTTTCCAGTAAAATAGAGCTAGCCTATGACCCAGCGATTGCACTACTGAGTATTGACCTCAAAGATACAGATGCAGTGAAAAGAATTAGGTATTGTTAAAGCACAAATGCAGGGGATAGAAGTTATGGTACAGAAGAGGGAAGGGCAACCATATGGCAGAGTAGAATAAAGTAGCTCAGGAAGAAATTAGTCATATCCAGATATTGTAAGGCATGTGGGGTTGGCAGGGAGAGCATGAGAAATCATGAGAGAAGAGAGAGAAAATGGACCAGGCAGGAGAGGTTTATAACATTTTAACATCTAAGGTAAGCATATGCAAAGCAGAATAGGGAAAGAAATAAAAGTTCTTATAAGAATCAATACATAAGGAATAACGTAGAGGACACTGGGAGATGGAGAGAAGTGTGCTGGAGGAAATCAGAGGGAGAGACAAACCATGAGAGACTGTGGACTCTGAGAAACAAACTGAGGGTTTTGAAGAGGAGGGTGGCAGGTGGTTGGGTGAGCCCAGTGGTGGGTATTAAGGAGGGAATTTATTACATGAAGCACTGGGTGTGGTGCATAAACAATGAATTTTGGATCCCTGAAAATAAACTAAAAGAAAAAAAAGACTGACTACAGACATGGAACTCAGTGTAACACAGATATGGAACTCACTGTAATACCAGCCACTTCCCACCGACACACACAGACTATGATAATAATAAATAATAATGCAATTAAGAAAATTGCCTGCCAAATAATTTTTCCTCTTTTTTATTTTTATGATTATTATTTTTATTTTATTTTTAAAGTTTTTATTTAAATTCCAGTTAGTTAAAATAAGGTTAATATTAGTTTCAGGTGTACAATATAGTGATCAACACTGCCATACAATGGCTTAAATAAAAAAATGAAAAAAAAATTTTTAAAGATTTTATTTTTAAATAAAACCTCTACACCCAAGGTGGATTTCAAACGTACAACCCCAAGATAAAGATTTACATATTTTACTGACTGTTCCAGCCAGGCACCCCAACAAATAAAAATTTAATAAAATTGTTGAGTTTGTGGGAGTCTCATTTGCTTAGTCAGTTAAGTGTCTGCCTTTGTCTCAGATCAGGATCTCAAGAGTCCTGGCATCGAGCCCCATATTGCTCATGCTCTCTCTCTTTCTCTCTCTCTCTCTCTCTCTCTCTCTCTGGCTTTTGCTCTTAAATAAATAAATAAAATATTTTTTAAAAAATAGTTGAATTTGTTTAACTAGTTTTAAACTAGTAGACAGAGATGAAGATAAAGGATGATGTCATGGCACGGAAAAATACAACTTACACGTTTTAAAAATAAAATGTGTAATGCAGGGGCGCCTGGGTGGCTCAGTGGTTAAGCCGCTGCCTTCGGCTCAGGTCATGATCTCAGGGTCCTGGGATCGAGTCCTGCTCTCTCTCTGCCTGCCTCTTTGCCTACTTGTGATTTCTCTCGGTCAAATAAATAAAATAAAATATAAAAAAAAATGTGTAATGCAAGTTACCTCACTTCTTTTATCACCACACTGGGACTTTCCCTACTGAGTTGCTGTAATGTAAGGACCTATTTATATTTTTATATTTTAGCAAGAGGCTTTCATTGAGGTTAACCCTTAAACTGTCCTTGCTCCCCTTCCCCCAGGGGATTCACTTAAAAACAAGTCCTGGAAATCAGCTCCAGGTAACAAAGCCCATATACAAGGGTGGGTCAGGCCAGGTGGAGACATCCATGAGCGGAGGGGGGGGGCGGTGTTTGCATATTGTCTCCCTAGATACTAATGAGTATGCCCCACTCCTCTGCTCTTTGGGAACCTTTTTGGCACTAATCCTAATCAAGGTGTAATAGGCTGGGTCAAATGTCTATACTAGGGTAAATTGAACCTCAATTGGTCACCTAGCCTCACTGTGGAGTTTCCTGTGTGTGTTAAAATCTCATTGGTCACCTGTGCGTGGCCAGGCCTGACTGCATGGCCTTTGCCCTTAAAAGCTAGACTGTGAAACAGCAAAGGGTTGCCTTCTCTCATAAGAGGTGTGGCCCCAAACGTTCGGTTAGATTCTTGATGCTTGGCATGAAATAAAGCTTTGCTTGACCTTTGCTTTACATCAGTCTCGCTCCTTTAATCATAGACCCATTATTGGGGCATAACAGTATTAATCTTAAAGTTATAAGTCCACAATGCATCCATCATCCATTCTACCCCTTAACATTCCCCTTTGGACAGACCCATGATCTAGAACAAGCCTTATTTTATAGTGCCTTGTAGGAGATTTTTGCTGCTGCCTAAATTGCCTACTTTCCTCTCACCATTACCACGGAAATTGGGTCCACTGAAACAAAGGGGTAGTGTAAGAAATTAACACTTCCATAAATCTCTTTAAATAATAAAGTATAAGATAGTGATACCTTTTTTTCTGCCACATAACCAATTCTTGCAAGAATAAGGTCATATAAAAGAATTTACAACACATGCTAGCATTATCCTACTGGACCCAGACCATTTGTATGTTTCTCTGTCTCTGAGAAATGTAGTTATTTACATGACTGAAACCTAAAAATTGTTTGATATGACCACTAATATCACCTACATTATTTTAAAGCCTGTTTAAGGCTTCTGTAATACATAGGCTTTGTAAACACTTATTAAGCATCTTGTATATATCAAACACTTTAAAAAAAATCTCTGCTTTAAAAAAAAAAAAAAACTCTACCTCAATGGAACTTTGAGTCTGAAAAAGATACAGGCAATATACAAGGCAACAGATTATATACTCTGAGGATGTCACCTTAAATTGATATGAAAATGATCAGAAGGATCTGGATTTCTTGTCAAAATTTTTTGCCTTACAAAGAAATTGATATTTAGGGAAAGTTGTTACTGAAAGAGGTCCTGTGTCAACCAAAAATGTTAAACCATGATCTCGCTAAATTTTCCAGTTGTGATCATTGCTTTGTTTAGCTGTCTTCTATTAAGACTGAATTTAGTAATTCAGTCTCAGATTTCAGTAAGTCTTTTTTTTAAAGATTTTATTTATTTATTAGAGAGAGAGAGGGAGGGGCAGAGGGAGAGGAAGAACCAGACTCCTTGCTGAGCAGGCAGCTGATGCAGGACTGGATCCTAGTACCCTGGCATCATGACCTAAGCTGAAGGAAGACACTTAACCAACTGAGCCACCCAGGCACTCTAGACTGTAAACTTCTTAAAGGTAAAAAAGTTTATTCTTCTAGTAGTTCCACAGACATTTCTAACATCCATAAGAAAGCATGTACTGATGTAAAATGCCAGCAAATCAAATTATTTAAAAAAGAAAGAAAGAAAGAAAAGATATATCTGGATAAAGAGAAAAACAGAAAATCTAATAATACATTGAATTATTAGAGCAAAGAGTGGAGGAAGAGAAAATAAATATGAAATAGAGATTTCCACTAAAAGAAAAAAATTGAATAAGGCAGGAGATTTAGAAAATTATTATGACAGACTTGAGAAAAAAATAAAATAGGAATTTTTAGAAAATAGCAATGAATGAAAAGGTCAATTGTACCTACCTCTATAATATTAGCTGTTTGTTGTTGTTGTTGTTGCTAATTTACCTATTTATGCTAATAAACAAAGAAAGGTTTCATTTAGGGATAAGGTTTCTCTCTCTATATATATATTTTTTCCATTTAGGGATAAGGTATATGTATATATACATAGATATATATGTATATATATATATATTTTTTTAATTTTAATTGTTAGAAAATGTGTCACAGAAAGTGTTTAAACTTTAAGATACAGATGCAACATGTAATGAACTGCATTGTTTGAACGTCTAATTTGTAAATGCTGTTAGAGGAAACTTGGTGGAAATGTTCTTATGTGCTTGTGTTTCTGGAACTAAGTATATTTATTAATAAGGAATAGTTTAAAATTATGAAATGACCAGGAGTGGACAATTTTCCTAATCCTATCAGCTCTTTGCAGCTCTTTTATTAGCCCCCTTCAGGAATATCAGCTTTTTTATCTAATTAAATTTTATATTAATGTGCTTTTTTACTTTTGGCCTTTCTCTTCCTTCTGCTCTTTTTTTCCCCCTAAATTACATGTTTCTGTTTAACAGCTACTATCAATTCTTTGATATGAATTCTCAACATCAATTTACTAACTCCAGAGATGAAGGAGCATCAATATTTAGAAGCGAAGAATACAAAGCCTTGGGCATCTGGATGGCTCAGTCACTTAAGCATCTGCCTTCGACTCAGGTGGTGATCCCAGGGTCGTGGGATGGAACCCCAGGTTGAACTTTCTACTCAGCTGGGAGCCTACTTCTCCCTCTCCTTCTGCCTGCAGCTCCCTTTGCTTGCGTTCTCCCTCTCTATGTGAAGTAAATAAAATAAAATAAAATAAAATAAAATAATGTAAATAATACATTTATTTATTTATTAAAATGCAATTATTACACAATACATAATGTATTGCATAATTATAATAATGGTTAAATAATTTATTAAATATTTATATTAAATATATCAATTTAATTAAATAAATATTTTTAGAATTTAAAATATTTCAAATTTAGATTATTAAATATTAAATCATTAATTTAATAAATAAATATCTAAACATAATTAAATAAAATAATTTATTTATTAAAATGAATAAAATAATGTTGTCATTATCTCAGCATGTATTTTTAAATAGTCTAAAAAAAAATCTAATAAAGTCTAAATACATTGAGTTCAGATATTTATACAAGTTAACCCAGACACTCAACCCACAGTTTCAAAACTTTTGTTTTTATCTACTACTCAAAATACGATTTTAATGTATTTATTTGTAACTTTGACATAGCAAGGAAACTTGGAGGAAAAGGAGACATTTGCTTTTAATATTTGAAAATTATTTTGTTGATTTAAAAAAATAAAAACCTTAACACGTGAGCATTTCTTCTTAAATAACACTGTGAAGTTTCTGAGTCGCATTCTATTAAAAGTGCTGATAAAATGGCCTCAGTTACTCATTTAAATTATCAGCTGAATGGGTAACAAATGAAGTAGAGAGCTTTTTAATTATTTATGAATGTATTGCTTGTGGATGGAGTGCCACATAGAGTTACCTCTCTTTTTGGCTTTGTTTTGTGAGCAGCAGTGGAATCTATGAATGAGATTAAACATAAGGACATTCACAGAAATTCTTAATGAACTTCTGGGGAAGGGCAATAAGTGCAAGGAAAAACTGCAGCAAGACTAATTACAAATTTCAAGTGGTCATCGCTTAATTATAGAAGCTTTTAAGTTCAAGTAATATATCTTTTTCATGAGCCTATCATATTGTATTAATTACCACAAACTGCACTCTTGAACACTTATCTTTTCACATATTTCTTATTCTTAGTACTTAAAATTACCCTTATGATTGATAAGTAAATGGATTTTACTGACAATGCATTTATTTACATAAATAAATAATGCTGTTTATATATATAAAAACAATTGAATATGTGTATGTGTTCAATGAATTTTTTTTCAAATTAACATCTTAATTCTACCACATTAGTTACAAATAGATATAGACTTTATAGATTCATCAAATATTTTATTCTCAAATTTATATGTCCTTTGTGAAGTAAATGAAACTGTATATATTAAATATAATCCTATCACATGTAACAGTTACTAGTGCATCCCAGGACATACATAGGTCAGGTCCTCCTCAAGGCATCACGGATAACTGGATTTCACTTTCTATCCTAGGAGTCTTCTGTATATTTCTGTGGCTTTTATACTACAATCAGGAGGAAGAATTCTTTTGCTAAAAGCTTCCAAATGACTATGCGAGTAGATTATTTGTAGACTAGTGATATAATATTATTGTTTAATATGTGAAGCATGATAAAATAAAATGCTATTGCCATATTTAATTTGTTCAGTAAAGCATTCATTTAGTTATCAAGCATTCATTTTCTTTTTTTAAAGATTTTATTTATTTATTTGACAGACAGAGATCACAAGTAGACAGAGAGGCAGGCAGAGAGAAAGGAAGGGAAGCAGGGTCCCTGCTGAGCAGAGAGCCTGATGTGGGGCTCTATCCCAGGACTCTGGGATCATGACCTGAGCAGAAGGCAGAGGCTTTAACACACTGAGCCACCCAAGAGCCCCAAGCATTCATTTTCTTTATACAGAAGAGATAGAACAATATTATATAGTAGAAAAGACAGTAAATAATCTAGAAACCTTGATCATTTCGTTTTGGCAATTTTAGAACATAAAATTAGCTAAAGCTCAAGTGCAAGTTATATTTGTATCATAGGAGGAAAAGTTAATTAAAAGTTTGTTTATTACCATAGTTTAACACTTCAACGAAATGATAACGAGTCCAAAATCAATGAATATATGAAGTATACAATAAAAACAATAATCTTGAGTGTATGTGACTCACTGTAGGTATTGATAGGCTAGAAATCAAAGGGAAAGTATCTATAGGGTTTGTTCAGTTCCATGCTCATCAGATTAATAGGCTTTCTCATATTGCTTCCTTCACCACATTAATTTGTCTAATGAAGTTTTCAAGAGTTAAAGACAGTGATAGGTTCATGGCTGGAGAGAAGGTACAGAATCTAAGATAGTTCAGCAGTGCTTATTATTTAAGAGAAAGACAGCATGGGAGGTGAGGGGTATATCATGCATCCTGTTTTCACTCCCTTTGTGGAGCACCTACCCTGGAGGTCATGTAATAATAACCAATGACCAAAAAACAATAAAAAAACCCAAACATCCATGTGGAAGTGCCATCCCTGCCTGGAGATGAGTAGACTGCTCAAACAGATCCTGGGCAGGCATCTCAGCCCAGGCCTGTGCTGGGGAAGCTGGTTCATGGCTTTGGGCGCAATCAGGAAGCCAGCAAACTGACGGGAGAGTGCAGCCAGGGTTAACAGGACTGATGATCTTTTTGCAGCCAGGCCGCGGGTAGACACCCGCTCAAGGAGCCAGGCTAGGAGGCTGCCCAGCGCCAGCGCTGGCAAAGCTTGCAGCCCCCGGGGCTTCCCCCCGCGCCCCAGCCAGGGCGGGGCCTCAGGAGGGAGGGGGGCGGGGCGGCGCGGAGAAGGGGCTTTGCTAATTGCCAAAGCGAAAAGGGAGCTCGCGGAGGACTCAGGAGGGAGGGGGGCGGGGGCGGGTGGAGGGCGGCGGGGAGAAGGCGCTTTGCTAATTGCCGAAGCTGGAAGTGAGCTCACAGAGGATGTGGCTGAGAGTCTGGGAGGAGGTGGAGGGGCTGGCGGAGGAGGGGCGGGCAGCGCCGCGGTGCTGTGCTGCGGCCCAGTCGGGACTGCAGGACCCACCGGACTCGCCGCCCTTACGCTCCCATGTGAGGCTCCGCTGTCCCGCTCCTGCTGCCTGCTGCCCCTCCCTGCCCCAAGGCTTCTCCGGACCACCCTCTGCACAGGGGTAAAGTGACACCGCGCCGCGCCCTCACCTGGAGCAGAAAGCGCGGACCCGACCTGGGGGCGGAGAGGGAGGTTGTGGAGGCCCAGCCTCCCGGAACCCCAGGGCACCGGGACCACCCCGGACACTGCGCCAAACCCGGGTCCTCATGGGGTCGGGCTGGGGACAGCGCCTTGCGAGGTGCCCCCCGCCAGCAGGCACGCTAGCCCCCATCTTTCCGCAGCCCCATGCGCCCCTGCTGAGGACCCCTTTCCCTCCCCCGCCGTGGCCCCGCTGCTTTTGTTCTGGACTTGGGATCCCAGGTGGAAATTAGTCCCTCAGACCTCCCTGGCAGCAAGGAGGGCAGGGAGGGATTCTTGGTTTTCTGCCCTGGCTCCTCCTCTCTCCCCATTCACAAGCCTTTTGGCTTCCCTTTCCTCTCCTCATTGTCAGTTTTCTGAAATGGTTTTCTTCTGCATGTTGACCCAAAGAGCTATTTCATGAATGAATATACACGAAACTGAGTTGGGGCCCACCTGTGAGAGCCCACCTGTAGAGGCCTTTCATTAGAATGGTCTCTGGTTCTAGCCTCAGTTCAGAATACTGCATGTACCTGAGGACCAAGTCCAGATGTTTCTTTCATCTCTGACTTGAATTTGAAATCCTCCTCAGACTTCAGCTTCCAGGATTTCTCCAGTCCTTGCTCTCCCACTGTCTTGGTGGGGATCCGCCATGAGTGTTGAACACAGGAATGAATGAATGATATATACCCCAGACTGCTGGGGCTTTGTCTTCTTTTGCTGAGGTTGGAAAGGCTTGGGAGAGACCCCCTGTATGCAGAGAGAGAGCTGCATGCAATTGCTTAGATAAACGTGTTCCCCACTTAATTGCTTGGGCATTGAACATTTCGCCCTTAACCTGTGGCTTGAGCAGTTAGGAGGAGACAATCTGGAGGTGAATCAGAAGATGGCTGAATGCACATGGTGGTGGTCTGGGTTTGGGAGATTTTCCTGTAGATTCAAAGGAAAGATATAAATTCTTCCAGTGGGGAGTGGTAAACTTTTTATCGATGGGAGATGGAAAATAAATGGTCTGGTTAAACTTTCCCGCCCCCTCAAAACCCATTATTTGAAAACACAAAAAGCAAAGTGAAGGGAGAAATCCTCCCACTCCCATTCCCACTCACCTCCATAGCCATCTCCTCTTCCAAGAACCTAACAGACAAGGTGCCAAGAAGTGTTAGGTACCAGCAGTGGTCTCAGATCTCATTCAAGAATCATGGTGAAAGGCTTTCAAATAGATTGTGGGGGAACAGGGGTCCAATTAGGGGGGACAAGTTTAAGGTTTGCCTGGTCCCCTAAAAATTAATGGCACTAGAGAAGATGACCTTTGGGAACTATAGCTTAATGGATACAATGTGTTAAAAGCTTCAGTGAGTCATGGTGGGAAGAAGCCATGAGGGCAGCAAACACAGTCTTAGATGATGTTATTAATAGCACTACAGGCTCTAGATTTCCTGTGGTGGTGTTCTTGGCAAGACCAGCCCGGCCAAAGTGGATACTCTCAACCTGGAACAGAGGGTCTTGGAGATGCCAGCACGTGAGGTATGATGAGAGGGTAAAATGATAGGAGGTGTCCTTTGGAAGGACTGACTCCTTGACTTTAAAAGGGAGAACCCAAATCTGTAGGTGAAATCTTTCTGGCTACAAAGAGGGCCAAGGCCTCCTAAGGCCAAGGTCTCCTCGTCACTTGCAAAGATGTCGAAGAACATATTCAGACATTTCAAAGATGTCCTCATATCATTGGTTCTCACTCTGGAATTCTATCAATAAGGTGAGAGTTCCTCTAGTTGAAAAAGAGATCTAAAAAGACTTCCCTTTCTCATGTAATTTCTGTAACCTCCAGGACACACCCACCTCCCCCTTCCAGCTCTGTAATGAAGCCACAGCTGGTGCCAATTTGTGGAACTCCTTAAAGGCTATTCTCCCTTATATACCCCGGGACCAAGTTCCCATGCTCCCTCACCCGATTTCCTGCACTCACCTCCCACCTGGTGTGTTCACACCTGCAAGTGCCTTTTACCAACCCCTTTGCCAAAAAGCAGCCAGAGTGACCTTTCAAAGACCTATCAGTTCCTGGCATTTGTCTCCATAGAAATCTGCACTGATCTTCTAACAAATTCTCAGTCCTCCAAAGGCACCCATAATCCTCCCATCAGTCTATTCATACCCCTCCAACTGACTGATGCCTGTTCTGCCCCATCTCTCTGCCCTTCAACCACACGGCCTCCTTCTTCCTGTGGAGACCTCTCATGGCACCTGCCTCCAAGCACAGGTGATTCCCATTGATGGGAAGACCCTCTTCTCTCCCCCATCTCCCCACTCCAGTTACTCCCACTTATTCGTGAGCTCACAAGCCCCATGGTACACACTCTCCATGCAGCCTGCTCTCTCTTTTCTAGCACTGGCCTCCGTTTCTAGCTGTGGTTGTGTCATGGATGTCCTTCCCCAGCCAGCCTCCAAGCTCTCCTTCCCTTTAGCTCCAACACCTGACACAGTGCCTGGCACGTAGTAAGCCCTGGCTAGCTTCTAAGAGCCTCACTGAGGGACTGAAAGCATTTTAAAAATGTCACTACGTAGCCTCCAAACTGTAGGCAGAAAAAGCTTTGCCTGGATTGACATTTTAGAGACGTATTGGTCAAGTTGGATGTGTTCACTGACTTTACCTTGTAAAATTAAAAAAAAAAAAAAGGACCTCTGTATCGCTTCGCATCTACCGAAGGCGCAAGTATACTACTAGACCACGTTATGAGCTTAATGGAAGGAGACAAGATGTTTTCGCTAAGAAAATGTATAAGACTGTTGAGGTCAAGTGGGAGGAAACAGTCCGTTTGTTGGAGCATTGCTATCTTACTCTATCACAGCCACTCATAAAAATCTGACACGGGGTGAGTTCAGAATTGTCTGTCGGAGATGAGTTAGATCTGGCTCATGTTCCTACAGACATGAAAGCCAGAAACGAAAAAGGAGGCTTTAAAAGCGTGGGTTGAGGAGGCCGTGTGGTTCACTGCGATGAGCTAAGTGCCCAGGGCCACCAGCAGACATGCTGGCCTGTATCCTTCCTTTGTTCTGGGGTCCCTCTTGCACCATGTGGTGAGGCTGGTGGCTGGGAGCAGCTCAGGACAGGACCCGGTGGCATCTTAATTCTCC